>NC_061510.1:399330781-399379251 GCF_022539505.1 Lolium rigidum | reverse complement strand
CGTCCGATTTTCCGTGGCGGAAGGGCGCCCAAGCGCGACGGACCGAAAAACGTCGTTGGACTTTGCCTGACGCAGTTTCCACAACAGAACCCATATCGTCGGGTTAGGCCCATAGGCGACGAAAAATACCCCTTAGCGGACGATTTTGAGACGTTGTCTATCAGAACTTTTCTTGTAGTGTGATTAAAGACAGAAGCATCATCCCTGGAGCCAAAGAAGCTTTATAAAGTAGTTTAGGTCAGCAAAGATGCCCCTAGGGTTTCTTCTCTTGTAAGCATCAACTCCACTATATAAGGAGAGGAGGGGCACCCGTGTGCGGGACGATCGGGCAGTAGAGAATAGACTTGGGCCTGTAAGCCGTACGTCTTCAACCTCTGGCCATTTGGCTAAGTTCCTGAGTTCAATACATCACCCTGTGTGTTTCTTCCCTCTATCATATCCCTCTCACAGATCCTCAAGCGTACATCCGGTCCCTATCTTAAGCCTATCCATGGCATCTGTTGTTCCACCACGACGACAGTTGGCGCCCACCGTGGGGCCAGCAGCTGCGCTTGCTGGGGTTCATATCCGGACGGGTTCCATCCTCGCCTCCGGCGAGCGAGTAGTGTCTAGCCTCGTCCAGCGCCTCGGCTCGCTGGACTTCGTCAACGACAACACCGGCTGCTTCGCCAACGGCAACCGCTTCCCTAAGAACGGTCGCATCATCAGCTTCGGCGAGCACCGCGTCTACCTCGGCACCGTACCGGTGAACCAGTACCCTTCAAAGGTGCTGGACGCGCCGGATTCACCGCTATACGCCGCCGCCCGCGGTTCGCGTACCGCTCGCACCGCCGGCAGCGTCGCGGTGATGGTGACTAGAGCTGCAGATGCCGGCACAGGGGGCGGCCGGCGAAAGTGCCGAGCCCACCAGGTCCGGGCGGCAGGCGAAGCATCCGCTCAAGCGGGTGCAGAACAGCGCTGGAACCTCTACCGCGCCACCGGCCACAACTCTGCTTCAGGCAGCCATGAGCGTGCTGGCAACGCCCATCGCGCCCAACGCCGATTCCGCGACAACGCAATCCGAACTAGAGGCACATCGGCAGACGCCCGTCAACGACGTTGCCGACATCCCCGCGCTCAGCAAGAGCTCAACGTCACCTTCCGTGAGTACAATGGTGCACATGGCTTTGCTTCTATTAGCGTTAATCCTGCTAGAGTAACTGCTGCCCAGCTTAGAGGTCGTAACTTAGACAAGGATCTACGCCGGGAAGTTCTTTCCGGAAAGTCTATGTCGGTATCCCTTTCGCCGGCAGAGAAATCAAAATACAGCAGTCCGGATAAAACTCTTTGGGCTGCTAGAGCTGCGGTAGAGGCATATGACTCTCTGTCGGGAGAGGCCCTGGCAAAACAACAAGCCCGGGTTAAAGAGTTGCTGGATATAGCCGAAAAACAAAATGCGGAAGCTGCACGCAACAGAAAATATGTCGGAGCATCGCAAGCCGGTCATTCGGCTTAAACAACTTCGAAAAAATCGCATGGGCAGGCCTCCCCATCCCGACAAAAGAAACCGTAAATGGGTAACAGATGACAGTATATGATCTGTTCCAACAGATCAAAGTACGTTGTGACCTTATGCAGACCCAACGAACGAGGAACCTACGCATATGCGTTTTTGCTAATGTCTAAAGAATCATACGAATGCACGGATCTGACAAGGTCGGTAATGTGTGTCTCTGAATTATAGATTCTGCACGGACGTACAAGTCTAAAATCAGCAATAAAAACACCAAAAAGAACGATGGTCCCTAGCTAATTATACCTCGCACGTATCAACCAAATCAGGCGACGATGCCCATTTCACATCAGCACTACAAAGTACAAACCCGTAGATCGTAGAATTGGCATTGGAGCCAAGATCAGAAATTGTTCAGCCTCTGCACAGCCCCGCGAACACCTCGAGCATCACCATTCACCGGCGGCGACCTGCACGCCCGCATCCTCGACGTCGTCACCGGCCGCCACGGCGAATCGCCGCCCACATCTGCCGTCCGAATCTCAGAACAGAGGGTCTACTCCGCCGCGACGCAGCTGAAACGAAAACAAGTAGGCAGAAATTTCAGACCGTGCAAACGTAAACAATGGCGAGCGACGGGGCAACGGGACTGACCATTATCGGGCGGTAGCCCGGCGTCGCCGCCGGGGAGGCGGGGTCGGGGTCGACCCAGGTGTCCAGCCGGTTCAGCGGCACGTGCATTGCGCGCCACGCGAAGTAGCCGACAAAGGCGAGGGTCAGGAAGGCCAGGACCTTGACGACCGGGAGCGGGCACCGGCACCGGCACATTCTGCGGCTCCGGCGAGGCTCGCCTGCATCATGAATGACGACGCGGCGTTGGCGTCTCTCGCTTTACCACCGGTGGGTGCTAGTCGGGCGGCACATAACGAGCTTCGTCTATATTTAGGGCGTACGGTCCTATTTAGAACCTGTTCGAATGTCCTCCGCTCCCGGAGCGGAAGGAGACACAGTATATTTTCCGAGAGCTGCCCAAACCGAGCTTCACACTACACGGATTTGAGCGTTGTAGAGGACATCCAAACAAGCTCTTAGAACTTCCCTATTGCCTGTTGCATTTGCTCATGGCATTAGCACTTTTCTGCCTAAATTTACTAGGCTTTTTTGATTTATAGGATTTGTATAGGAATTATGTGAAATTTGGATCCTATGAAAAAATATCTACATAGGTTGTTTGATTTATAGAAACATATCCTGTAGAAAGTAATCCTATAAGAATCTTATAGTGTTAGTTCTATAGAAAAAAACATTAGGTCATATCTCATGAAATTATTTTTTTTGCTACAATGAAACACGTTTCTTATTTCCATAGGATTCAAGTAAGCATGATACTACATCCGATCCAAATTAATTGAGTTAACTTTGTCTAAATACAACTGTATCTAGATAAAGTTGAATCAATTAATGTAAACCGGGGGAGTATTTTATACTATGCTTCTCCTAGTCTTAAGTTTTTCATATCATGTAAATCAAAGGATTCCTAAATGGTACCACTTTCATTTTTCCGAACAAAATACTACTTCTATCCACAAAAAGATGTCTTAACTTTGTTAAATTATACATATATCTAGAAATATTTTGGTGCGTAGATACATGCAAATAGTTATGCATACTTCTGTGTGAACAGAGAGAGTACAACACATTTGGATCATTAAAAAAACGATGTCGGCGTCCTGCCAAAATCCAAAGAGCAGACCGTCCGACCACAGATGGGTCGAGCGGGCTGACAGGATGCCCAAAGGCCCAGGAAGAGAAGGCGTCAAGGCCGAAAAGTGGTCAATCAACTAGGCTGCACAGAGCCAGATTCTCTTTCTAACTGAAAAAGTCTGAGTTGACTATCCAGGAAGAACGAGTTCATGAAAAACAAGATATTTTTCTTCCACACCAGAAATTCATGATCATGCCCAAAACATTGCTTATACATTTGCAAGTCTCAACTCATCCACAACAACTACGGTAATACAAGTATAAATCTAACTTTTCCTCCACAAGTTTCTCAAACTTCCAACAGATAAACACTCAAGAGAAACCTCTGAACTTTCATCATTTTTCATGGGCAGACACCGAGTACCCCAGTAGCATTCATCAGTATAAACAGGGGCCCCGAAATTCTGAACCACAGACTCACCAGATCAGAAATGAACTAACGCACTACTACTGTTTTTACCATTCTTCATGATTCTAGACAACAATTTGTTTGCAGTTTCGAACAAAAGGTAGAGGAACGATCTTGGATATAAACAGTTAAGAAATTAAAGAAAGGTGGGACAGGCATTCAACTCCCAACTAAATTGAACTTTCTTTCTGACAGAGCAAGAAACTCTGCACCAGGAATTCAGGATCATGACCAAGACATGGGTGATACAGATGCTCTGCTATTGCAGCCAACTGATTGATAACAACAATAGTAAAACACTAATGAATTAACTGATTAACCAGGAATTTTCCTCCAGTTTCATACCATTACAACAAATGACAATCCTAAGAGACCTCCAAACTCCATAGTCCCACCAGCATTCAGTATTAACAGGCGCCCCACTATCTGAACTGCAAACTCACTAGATCAGGAATGGTCTAATATTACTGTTTCGGTCATTGTTCACGGTTCCAGATGACAATTCTTGCAAGTTACCAACAGAAAAATAAAGGATGGATCATGGACATTCAACAGGGTGTGAATAAGAAGAGGGGGTACAGGTATTGATCCCCCCACTAAATTAGCTGCTTAGGTTTGTCTAGTTAAAGAACCGCCAATGCTACCTATTTTCTGCATCGACCAGAGGTCAAAAAAATTGATCTCTCTTCGGCCTCTACTCTGAATCACTCTCCATGCACAGAGCCTTCAGTCCTCTTGCCCTCTGCAGATTGATTTTGCGCATATCAGCAATCGACAGTAGCCCATCAATAAAACTAAACTGCTAACTCTCTAACGTAGGAGGAGTATATTACTTGCAAGCAAGTAGAAATGAATGAAATGCAGGTTACCTTTTTGGAACTCTTCTTCTCTCTAACTTCATACCTCTCATGGGTCAAATCCGACAGCCATGCTCCTGGGCACACCGTCTACGGTCATACACAAGAGTGAAAAACGAGACAAGAGGGTTAGGAAATGAGCATGATCACATCTTTTAAAAGAAACAAAGCTTCAAAGTTTGTTTTCTGAAAGAGAACATTACAAGCAAGCACTTCTGCATCAACTTGGGCCTCTTCTTAGGCCTCTGTGGGAGCTTGCAGCCCTTCATTACCATGAAGTCCTCCTCTTTCTCCTTGTTGGACAATGAGATGAAGAATCTTGGCAGAGCGGTGTTGCCCTTCTCTTCCACTCCACCATTGAACTCAAATCCATTCGCCTCAAAAGTAAACGGGGAACCCCTGGTGGAGTAATACCGGTCCTTGTCTGGCGAGACCGATATGGACTGCCTGGCCTCGCCAGCCAGAGCCTCGGATTTCCTGCTGACAGATATTAAGTTCAGAGATTTCTCAACAGTTTGCACAGCACGGAAAAGAGGTCTATACTGAAATTACCTTCGGTGGAGAGTGCTCGGGCGCCGCGGAGAACGAAACTGCGCAACATCGCCTCCCAGAAGTGGCCGATTCACCCGGGGTATGGTGCGTCTAACCACCTCAGACCGAGCTGGCGACGGCGAGCCATCTTCGCGCGTCTTGACGCAACGAAGCCGCTTCCGGCTGCCCCATTGCAGGAAGAGGTTCGGCTCGCTGGACGGCCTTGGTTCCTTGACCTCCAGATCCATCTATATCCTGGAAAAAACGAAGCAGTTAGCCTGCAGTAAACCTTAACTGCAGATTACCTCAAAAAAAAATCCTTAACTGCAGATCGGAATGAACTTCCTTCAGAAAAGGAACTAGCAGTAGTAGGTAAGAGGAGCAAAGTGCAGATCGGAATGAACTTCCGTCAAAACAAAACTAGCAGCAGGTAAGAGAAGAAAACTGCAGAACAGCGTCGGATCTAGATGGCGCGCACTCGGAAACTGTGGAGACCGGTGGGGGAGTTGAACTACTCACTGGACGAAACAGGCTCATACCTAAGACCAAAGATTTGAGGACGGGGTGGACACGGGACGGCAGGGAACTGCGAAGCGCGTGGGAGGCGGAGGCGGACAGGTTGGTTAGGGCCGTCGGCGGCGGCTGTAGAGCTTGAGGCGGCGGCGGCGGCTGTAGAGCTTGAGGCGGCGGCGGCGTTAGGTGCAGATGGAATTTATTGTGGGTGGAGAGCAGATAGAGCACACAAGACTACACCGTCTGAGCACACCTACAGGACTCACCGCCGTGAGGATCCAGACTCAGGCCGAGGAGGGACGGACGGACGCCACGACATCGATCTCACCGGGGAAGACACCAAGAAAAAACCAACCAAATCCCATGCGGACGCCAAAGTGGAAGAGAGTGCTTACAGGCTTGGTTGCTCCACCGCTGATCTGCTCGGAGAAAAATTCCTGGAAATCGGCGCAAGGTGGGAGCAAAGGGGAGTTCTTGGGGGTTGGGGGATGAGGCTGTTGCTTGCTGGACTGCGTTTTCTCGGCGAAAACCCAACCAGGCAGGCGGGGCGAGCAATCCACCCGCTCCCTTGTATATGGAGACGGCTGGTCTTTGCCCTGGGATGGGATGATACTGACCGTAGGATTGGAGATAGACGGGGCGGATGGTGGAGGTGGTTTCCAGTCCACGGTTTGGCTTTCCGCCCTAGGGCTGGCTAGGTGGGAGTTGCGGCTATATTTCCCAAGGAGTAAAATACATGGCATATCACCAAACTCGTCACCCTTCATCACCGTACATAGGAATACACATTCTACGGTAACTAAAGTCGGCTCATAGCTCATAATGATCACTAGCGAGGGGTATATCATCGTATTTTGCTGACGTGGCCTAAATTTGACCTCATATGTCAGCTAGTGACTGTCTAGAGAGACTATTTGTTAGTAATAATAAACTACAAGGGCTAAATTGAAAAATGATAGAGATTGGGATCCTCCTCCCATGCGGTGGAGTGACGGCGCGCCTCATCCTCGGTGCCAACACCGGTGGCCGAGCGCGGGCGGAGGGGTGGGAGCGAGGGGGCAGGGCCACGGCGCACCTTGGGCGGCGGCGAAGGGAGCGAGGGAGGCGGGGCCACGGCGACAGGCCGCAGCGCCGCCACGGCCGCGGCGACGTCCGGGGCATTGTTGTTATCGTGCTGCGCGTCGTCGGTGGCGGCGGCGGAGAGCGGGGAGGAGTCGCCGGAGTTGGTGGCGGGCGGAGGCGGGGAGGAGTCGCCGGAGTTGGTGGTGGGAGGAGTTGCCGGAGTTGGCCATAGCGGCGCGGGTTACTTTGCAATTTAGCCCCTTCTTGGTTATTTTCTCACTTTATCCCAGATTTTTTGTGTTTGTGTGGAGGTAGGTGGATAGCATATGGGGTCAGACATGAGCCACACTAGCAAAATATGACGCTCTACCCATGCCAGTGACTGATATGGGTCGTGCGCCATCTTCCGTTACCGTATATTGCGTATTACTATGTACGGTGATGGAGGCGGGCAAGGGTGCCAAGTTTAGGTACCCCATATGTATTTTACTCTTTTCCAAAACAAGATGAAATGGCCAACCTTTCGAGTCGTGAACTCTTTTTCTTTTTGTTAGGGTATGTACAGTGATGATGATTTGGCTATCTGTAAGGGATAGTTATAGATAATTTTGGTAATGTAAAGGAAAAGAAAATGAGGGGAGAGAGAGGAAGGTTGTCTGTAAAATTCTAGACAGTGTGTAGGCTTTTTACAAACAATTTATAGACATCATTTTTGTTATTGTATGAATGGTGTCTGTAATTCAGCGAGTGTCTAGATATGTGTGATCCAGCCACAAGCATTATAGATTCAGAGGGATTAAATAATTTTAGATGTTGGAACTGCAAGACATACATATAAACTGTAAGGATAACCCATTAGATGGAACACAAAATAGTACAGAAAAATGCCTTAAACCTATACAAATAAGACCAAGGATGGATATTGAAACTCATATGGAATCCATCCAAATAATCTAAAGGGGTTTATAATATAAGAATAATCTAAAAATCATGATAGTGGGAAAATTTACGAAGCCCATTGGGAATTTTTATGACTATAAGTAGATTCAGAAAAGTGCAACTTTGAATTTATTATTGGATGTTTCATCAAGTTGAACTATTAAGAAAACCTAATTTTGCACATTTTAAAATTAATCTGTATAAAAAATAAGATAAACTATAATTTTTCTACAGTAGATGATCGAATTAGCAAAACAGATATTGTTACAATCGCCTCACACGCATACAACCAGCTGTTGCGATTTTCTAATCCGGCCCAGAAACAGCCAGGCCACTAGGCAAGGCAATAAGCGGCGCTGTCGACCCGAGGGCCAGTTTACAGGCCCACTCCGAGGGAAGAAAGGAGGCAGGCTCCAGCTTTCTAGGGAGTGCGGCTTCCCTTCACAGTTCACACACACGCACTGTTTCGAGACAGATGCCAGTTGCCAGTTGGGTTGGTCAAGTCAACTTCCCCCTTCTCTCTAAATTGGACCGCACACCAAGTAGTCCATGCAGGATGGATGCAAGTATGCAACACTGCTGAATTAGAACATCTCTACTTCTCTAGCATATTCTGATAATTTGAAGCGGATATCTTGGATCGGGCATGCTGGATATATATTATCCAGTACATGAAATCGTGCGGTAGAGGAGGTATTGCAAAAGAAAAAGATGCAAGTTCACCGGCGTCACCTCGCGAGAGGTTTGCACAACACGAGTCCATCATCAACATAATATACATACATAAGTTCATCATTAACACAAATTAAGTACGATCTAGATCTAACCCTAACCCTACGTTGATGCGGAGGCAGCGGCGGTAGCACTTTACCGATGACCAAAAGGTGGTGGCGCTTAAATATATTTCGGGACGAGGCGGCGGTAACTAACCGGATGACCAAAATGCGGCGGTGCTTCATGTCATGGCCGAGGAGTCGGCGACGCTTCACTAGGGTGTGACCGTGTGACCACACATCAAGTGCGCTTCACTACACGCCAGGACGTGGAGGCGTGGCGCCTCACTCGATCGTCTCCACCAGAGCACGTGTCCTCCATGTACGCCTGCATGATAGCATCGATGTGCCACACCGGGCGATTCTCCTTATGCTGCTATGAGGCGAAGAAACCCGTCCCGACCTGGTCTGCATTGTACTCCTTGATGTAGTTTTTTTTGGATAAAGGGCGCTTTATGACTCAAAAAGTAATTCACCGACCTCTGCATAGTTAGGATGCACACAGCCGCAAGATAAAACTAAAAGGAAAATAGTATGTTTCAGCTATTACAAAAATCGAGAAAAGAGTCTAAGACGAAGGAAGGTCGATCCGCAAATCACGCTGCCATCCATATTGGGAAAAATAACCCTCGTCGTGTCCTTCAACCGTGTAGACACCTCCGTAAATAGGTCGCGATGCTCCGGCACGTTGTAGTTGTGACAACAAACGGAGCGTAGTTGTACACCGGTAGATGACCTGCATAAGAGAAGCATTTTTATTATGAAAAACCTTGTCATTTCTACATAACCATAGGGATCATACAATGAAAATCGCTCCCACCCTAATAAGTAGCTTGAACCTAGGATCTACACCATTAAGCCAATTGCTGAATATATTCGCAACGCCCCGTGGTGGATATAAGGTAGAACATATCTGGATAGTTGACCATGTAGATCTTGCAAATTTGCATTGAAAGAATAAGTGCTTAATAGTCTCATCATGATGATAGAAGACACTTTTTACTTCCCTGCCAATTGCGTTTTGCAAGGTTATCCTTTGTAAGAATTACTTCTCTACGAAGATACCACGCAAACACTTTAGTTTTAAGTGGAATATTCGGTTTCCAAATTTTGTTATTATGACCAACTAGAACATCGGGATGAATTAAAGCATTATATATAGAAGCTCCCGAGAAATTTCCATTCTCAGTAAGGTTCCAACAAAATACATCTGATCTCGGCGTCAGTTGGACCGTATCCAGACGCCGTAACAAGTCATTCCATAATGCTTGTCTAGTTCCAATGAGACTTCTTCTGAACGACACATTTGGTGGCGAAGTTTTCAACACCTTTGGGAATGTAACACTCTTATGTCGAACTATACTGTACAATGCCGGATATTGTTCTCGGAGCGTGGCGTTTCCTAGCTATATTTATCCTCCTGGAATCTAATCTCAGATCCATGCCTAATAGGAAAAAGAACCATATGGGAAGAAGAATTTTTTTTCGTTGCCATAAGACCAGCCCAAAAATGAGAGTCCCCAGGTTTCCAATAAACCTGAGACAATGCATTTTGACCAATGTACTTTCTCCTAAGGAGGGTTTGCCAAATTCCATCCTCAGTTAATAGCTTAAACATCCATTTATCAAGTAGGGACCTATTTTTGATCTCAAGGTCTTGGATTCTAAGACCTCCTTGATCTTTCGGGCGGCAAACCACGCTCTATTTTGTCAGTCGATACTTTTTTTTTCACTATCCCCTTGCCAGGAGAGTCTTGATCGAAAATAATCCAATATTTTTAAGACTCCTTTAGGAAGTTGGAAGAAAGAAATCATATACAGTATCATATTACTTAGCACTGAATTTATAAGAACTAATCTTCCTCCCAGGGATAGTAGCTTGCCTTTCCAGCTGCTTAATCTAATTTGTAGTCTCTCCTCCACCATTTTCCATTCAGTATTTGTAAGTCTCCGATAGTGAATCGGAATCCCCAAGTACCTAATAAGAAACTGGCCTTGCCCGCAGCCAAAAAGGTTGGCATACATGTCAGCCTGGTCTTTAGCCTCGCCAAAGCAATACAACTCACTCTTATGGAAATTTAATTTCAAACCCGATAATTTCTCGAATGTTGAAAGTATCAACTTCAGATTTATTGCTTTCTCGATATCATGTTCCATAAAAATAATTGTATCATCAGCGTACTGAAGAATAGATAATCCACCATCGACCAAATGTGGAATCACACTTTCAATCTGGCCATCGGACTTAGCGTGTTCAATCATGACAGCGAGCATAGCAGCCACTATATTAAATAGCATTGGTGATAATGGATCTCCCTGTTTGAGCCCCTTCTTGGTCTGGAAGTATTTGCCAACGTCATCATTGACTTTAATGGCAACGCTTCCTCCCGAGACCAAACTATGAATGAAAGCGCGTCACTCATCAGAAAAACCTTTCATTCTGGTGTAGTGGTGGTGCAGCTCCTCGCGTGCGGCTGTGCGCACCGACCGGGCGAGAACCTAGCAGAGCACTTGCTCCTCGGTCTCTTGTGCGGGCTTGGCCTCCTCCTCCTCGGCCCCATGGCCTCCCGGCGACACCATCGATCCAGAAGGGTTGGCAACCAAGTTGTTGACCAGTCACATTATGCATATCCAGTGGGGGACAATCCAAAATCGCTGGCCTGAGTAGGGAAATGGTTTGGATTTGTGGTGGAGGAGATGGCACACATGTGGAGGAAATAAGGAGGTTGACCCCGATCCAGCCTTCCGACGCGGGTATATAGCGGTTAGATGGCCCGCTATCAGGTGCGTGAGAAATTATATCCAAGCCGGGCAAATATCATGATCTTCTCGGGACACAATTAGAGCTCAAAACCGAATTGGAACCACAGTTATTCAATTTTGGGCACTTATCCAGAATTTGTTAGAGTTGATCTTTTTGACAAGGAGCATATATTAATATCGCAGAGATATCAATTACACCTAGGCTCTGCAACAACGCACTGGCCTAGCAGCATTACAGATGCACACATAAAAAAGAATTACAAAAAAAAACCCCGCTACAGTGATCTATCCTTTAAACAACAGTACTAACACCACTAAGACAACACCAGAAGTTTAACTTCTTCAAAAATGATGCCTCCAAGAAGGTAACAGTGCACAAGCGTTGTGTCGTGCAATCATAGATCTTAGGTTTTCACCATGAAGAAACTTCTCACTCTCAAAACACTACCTTCAACAAGGACATTGCCATGCACAATCAATTAAGGTTAAACCTTGAAATTTCACCTTGAAAGGTAGGACTTTCATGTCATTCTCCGCCAGCACCACGGAACGAGAACGCTGCATGATATGAACCGCCAGCAAAGCTTCGAAGTGCTCCCGCTGGAAGAAAACGGCTAGAGAAAAACATGGCTGCACACTATCAAATTCCACCCGATCCAGCAACCTCCACTTGATTCGCCCAATGGAGCACCGCGCGGAGCCTTTCGGAACACGACTCGTCCGCCAAATCGGTGAGGACATGCACCGATAGATCTACATCTTGGCGCGAGAAGAAATCTTAGGACCGCCGCCATTATTTGCAAGACTAGCAGGTCCCCAAACCGTTGGTCGTCTCCAATGCAGAATAGGCAGAAGAGGAAAAAGGAGATCTAGTGCAGGGCACCGGCCTAACCCCACAATCTCGATATCGGGCCGCATCCCTCCACCAGATCCCACGGGATAGGGCGCAACCACAACGGGTGACTCACCCCTCCTCGACGCCTCCCGCCGTAGTGCCTCACGCACTGGCCAGGAGTAGCCGCCCCGCCCTACGCCCCCGAGCCGACCTCCCACCTCCTCCCGTGAGAAGCCTCCAGGATGTGCCTCCCGTGCCCACCGTCATTCGACGGGGTGGGCGGCAGCGGCGGCCTTGTAGGGTTCGACGGTGGGATCGCCCATAGTCGCTCGAGAGGGGGGCGACTTGGAAGGGAGCTGGACCAGATTTGATCTTAACAAGGAGTAAGTAACGAGATGTGAACGGATCCGTGGAAGCCTGTCAGAATAACATGCGATTCTACGTAGCCAAATACGCTGGGCGCGGCAAATCAGGCATCGTTTGGCCGTGGCACGCCGTGATGATCGCTCACCCGCGCGCATGTGTGGTGGCCATGGCCGTATCAAAATCCTCACTCCCCATTGGCCGACCTCATATCGCCATATCCCCTTATCCACACCCTCTCCGCGCCAATCTCCTCTGTACCTCTTCTACTCATCACCCACCCGTCATCACTTCGGCACTCACAATCTCTCTCTCCCGCGCACGCGTGTGGCCTCTGCTCTCCTCCCTTCCACCGAACAAGAAGCACAGCCACCGCCATGGCCATGGCCACGCAAGCCTCGGCGGCCACCCGCCACCTGGTCACCGCGGCCTGGTCTCCCTCCTCCAAGCTCCGCCCCACCTCCCTCGCGCTCCCCTCCACACGCGGCCCCGCCCCGCTCTGCGCCGCCGCCTCAGACAAACCCGCCACCAAGGAGGCCGCGCCCGCCGGCTTCGTCCCGCCGCAGCTCGACCCCTCCACGCCGTCCCCGATCTTCGGCGGCAGCACGGGCGGGCTCCTCCGCAAGGCGCAGGTCGAGGAGTTCTACGTCATCACCTGGACCTCCCCCAAGGAGCAGGTCTTCGAGATGCCCACCGGCGGCGCCGCCATCATGCGGGAGGGCCCCAACCTCCTCAAGCTGGCCCGCAAGGAGCAGTGCCTCGCGCTCGGCAACAGGCTCCGCTCCAAGTACAAGATCGCCTACCAGTTCTACCGCGTCTTCCCCAACGGCGAGGTGCAGTACCTCCACCCCAAGGACGGCGTCTACCCCGAGAAGGTCAACGCCGGCAGGCAGGGCGTGGGCCAGAACTTCCGCAGCATCGGCAAGAACGTCAGCCCCATCGAGGTCAAGTTCACCGGCAAGAACACCTTCGACGTCTAATCTCATACGTACATGCGTGTTAGCTCGTGGATCGTGGACGGAAACGGAACGGTAGTTATCGGTGGGTGGCCATGGTGGACGTCCTGTAATTTTAATTATCGAGTTTCAGTGATGGATTCGGTACGGTGATGATGATGCTGCATCAGATTATATGTACATGTTAATTTGGTGATGATCGATGATACATTAATTGCTGTATGTTGACGTTTGCATGCACGATCATCTCTCATCTTTCTTGTGTGTGTTGATCATGGTATCTTGATGTAGTATATATGTCAATCGTCTACATGCATGACTTTCTTTCATCGTTTTTGTGTGAAAATCTAGACACCATCACCATGGTATGCACGTAACATAGTTATTTTTTTCGCCTCCCCGACTCACTAATTACATGATCTACCTCATTCATTTCTATCCTGCCCTCACTCTTTTTTTTTTGCGAAAAATCCTGCCCTCACTCTGTTATCCGATGCAGAGGGCAACAAAACAAAAGAGCTTTTCCCCGCGTAACAGATTCACATGGCAAGTGTCGCAGCGTCAGCTGGCACCTACTACTGAGAGGTGGCAACAAGCTAGCGATGTCGGCATTAAGAAATGAATCCAATACCTATAGCTGAATGAAAGCCAAACATTAGAAAAACTTACTATCATAATAGTTTTGAAACCTTTCGCAAAAAAAGAAGAAGTTTTGTACCATTTCGGATCGATGAGGATATTTATCTTTACACTAGCATGCTGCATGCAAAACTTTATGGAAATTGCTAGTTCTCAGCTAGTTGGGAACTAGTTTAGGGCTCAATTCTCTGACCGTCGGATCTTTAAGCGTTAATATTTGCGTTGTTGCTTAATCGCTTGGTGGATGTTCGAACACGGAGTTAGCGTGACTGGTTGCTGGGCTTTTTTTTTATTCATTTGTGTCTACCTCCCGAGACATTGAGTGGTTGGGACGTTTTTTTTGGTTCTTTCCATTCTCTGCCTCCCAGTGCATTACACGGCCACATACGTGGGCTTTATGTCCAATCATTTTTATGTATGAATTTAATTGTACGTATCTGGTCTTTTACTTCATTGTGTTTAAAAGAGAGCAAGGAACTTTCGGTTTTTATCTCGTTTTTTGTTTTTTTACTTATTTTGTTTTCTAATTATTAGTAATCTAAGTTGACTTTTGACAATTATGGGATTTTGTGTGTTTCTATTCACTGTTGTAAGTGGGGTTGCAACTGAGATTTTATCCAGGTGCAGGTGAGGTTTGCAACTAAAATTGTTTCAATTGCAAGTAGGATCGCAACTGTGTTTATTGCAAGTAGGATTGTAACTGATTTTTTCCAGTTGCGAGTGAGGTTAAAACTGAGTTTTTGTTTTCCAATTGCAAGTTGCATTTTTTCAGTTGTAAGTGGGGTTGCAACTGGCTGTTTTCCATTTGCGAGTGGGTTTGCAAGTAAGTTTTCTTTTAGTTACAAGTTCAGTTTTTTTCCAATTGCAAGTGGGGTTGCAACTAAAATTTTCCAATTGTGGGTTGGGTTGCAACTGAGTTTTTCCAGCTGCGAGTAGGGTTGGAAGTGAGTTTGTTTTCAGTTGCAAGTTCAATTTTTTTCCAGTTGCAAACGGGGTTGCACCTAAGTTTTTCCAATTGTAAATGGGGTTGCACCTAAGTTTTTCCAGTTGCATATTGCAATTGAGTTTTTCCAGCTTCGATTGGGGTTGCAACTAAGTTTTTCCAGCTGCGAGTTGCAAGTGAGTTTTTTCCAGTTGCAAGTTTAATTTTTTACCAATTGCGAATGGGGTTGCACCTAAGTTTTTCCAGTTGCATGTGGAGTTGCAACTGAGTTTTTCCAGCTGCGAGTGGGTTGCAACTGAGATTTTCGAACTGCTAGTGGGGTTGCAACTGCGTTTTTTCAGCTGCGAGTGGGGTTGCAACTGAGTTTTTTTCCAGTTGCTAGTGGAGTTGCAACTGATTTTTGGTTTATGATAAATTTTTCCAGTTGCAAGTGAGGTTGCAACTAGGATTAATGTTCAGTTGCAGATCGCGTTGTTACCGAGATTTTTGTAATTATAAATGGAGTTGCAACTGAGATTTTTTTGTTAAAAATTAGGTTGCAAGCAAGATCTTGTTTTCCAGTGTGGTTGCAATTGAGATATTTTGGTTGCGAGTAAGTTGCCGGTGGGTTGCAATTGAGATTTTCAAGTTTACATCATGGTTGCGACTGAGAGAAAATTTAGGTAGTACAAGCTAATTTTCCTGGACTTATAAAAATGTTCACATATTACGTAATAGTGGTCGAGATATCTAACTTATATTTAAATTAATTATTGATAGGCGAGATCTTTTCTTTCCTTTTTAAGAATCTAGTTATAAGACATCATGTGTTCTTTTGTACTCTCCAGGCAAGAGAAGAAAGGGGAAAAAAGTGCTACTCAATACTTCTACTACTGTACCGTACAAGATAAGCAAGAGCTGAGAAACAAACGACAATAGCCTTAAGGAAGTTGGGCCAGCCCATCTCCCTCGCGTACTCCACGTTCAGCAAAACATGAGCATGCTAGGTTGAAAGAAATATAACAACACAATGCGGTGTGTAATTGATTAATTAGCGCTAGAGAATATGGATCAACATATGTGACATAGCTGACTGAGAACTAACAGACCCAAACTTTATTCATATGAAGCTCAATGTCAACTTCGCTTACATGATGGTGAAAAGGGCCACAGTAGACTATCACAAATCATTTGTAACCGGAACATGAAAACATCCAACTTTTACAGCAACACAACCATCTAAGCAGCCCTATAGAAAATAAAACTAGCTCTACAAAATGAAATCACTGCCTTCGATACTTGCCATTCCATACCTATATGTAGTGATTGCCCTAACTTACTCTCAGTGTATTTGTTGAATCACATTTTTCTCTCGTATGATATTTCATTTATGTAATCTTACGATCATATAGTATAATATATCTTGTAGATGCAGTGTGCAATACATGGTAAGATTTGGATGGATTTTTTGACACATGGAAATAAGGAAAGTATTGATGTGTTGTGCACTAGAAAACATGTATATGGCATACTGTCATCAATGACAAGACTTCTTTTCACTACTATTATTTTGACTTATAGCACACTTCAGTAATATTAGAAAAATGACTCAAATTTCGCAAAATCTTGCTTTTCATGTATTCGATATCACCCAATAGAGAATGAAATGTTCGAACAATATATGGTTATTCTTAGATATATTCAGCATCGTTTTCTCCAAAAAGGATGCATTCAACATTTCTTTCAGCAGTTAAACCCGACTACAGATGCAAGAAAAGCTCATGATTCTTGAGCCGCCCAAGATCAACACAATTTTTTTAGCTTGATTGGAGATTACCTCGAAAAGAAATGAACCGAGTATGAGTGTCTTATATAATTTGAATGGAAAACGAGTTGTTCTTGAGGCAACACCAGCTCGCTCGATTTAGCTCGATGACTCAAAAATTAAATTTTGCACAATACCTATGTTGTATATATTAAAAGTAAATAAGATAATTTATTAACTTATGTGTTGTGGATGGAGTTTATTCTTCCCACCCTGGATGTAATTTAATTAATAAATCTAGAAGGTTACTTTATTTCTTTTATATATGGTGTGGATGACATTTGTCTTCCTTCTTTATATGTAAGGGATATCAAAAGCTGAAAACTAGCTTCATATTAACTCAAATTTTTCACAATCTGAGTATGAGCGGTTAAGGTTTAGTCGGGCAGTATGAGCTGAGCAAGTGTAAGTTTTGAACATAAGCCTAAACCCTATATTATATATAAAACTCCAACAGCACACCACAAGCGTTCAGATACAAACCACACACAAGTGTGAGACGTCACAGCACACTACACACACGGGTCCGAGTCTCCGAGAGATACATAGGATATTAGTACACATAGAAAACCCGAAGGGGCCAACACTGCTAATCATGCTCACGCCCTCAATCTTGCATATAGCCTCCTAACATCAACCGGAGCCGGCGTTCACTAGGTCCCTGTCCCACTGTCTGACCAGAACCGTCCATCCCGGCATGAAGATAGACATTTTGAAGATGGCGTTGGCCAGATTGCTGATGAGAAATCTCTCCATAGCTTGTTTATTGCGAATGTTCTAGAGCGTCCAGCTTTGGGCTGCAAATTAAGGTAAACCAAGCTAATCTTTTCAAAGGCCCCGATAGCCCCTGGACAATAGCATGGAAGTCCCTGGCCCCGGTCGGAATACAAGTGCAAGACAGAAGTTTCCTAACTCCTTCCCACATGAATTTTGCCAGACTATAGTTGAAGAAAATATGGTCGCAATCTTCCCACTCCCCTGGAGAGAGCACACCGCCCGTCCGACGGGTCATTCCTCTTGGCCAATTCTTCCCCAAATGGTAGCCTATCCCTGATCTTCTGCCATAGCAACACCTTGATTTTCGGCGGTACCTTCATTATCCATACCTCTTGGAAGTGCGTGATCACCGCCCCTTGCAAACAATTGAAGGTATAGAGAGTTCGGGGAGTAGCCACCCGAGGCCTCCAACGCCCAAGACACATCTTCCTGACTCCGTAATGTTGGGTGCAGATCGAAGATCCTACAAAGGTTATCCGACTCAACCGCCTCGTCCCACCCAACGGACGATGGAACCTAATGCGCCATCCTCGACACTCCTAACCCTCGCTGCCGTCGCAAACTGGTTGCCACAGAATGCGAACAGTCTCCGGAAAGAGGCACGCAGTGGCCCCGTGCTAGTCCTCCAGTCTAGCCAGAAGTTGGTCCTTCTCCCGTTGAGGACTTCGTGGTGGGCTCCCGGCTTGAGCCGGTTAAGTTAGTTTGAATTTGACTTGTTGCAGCCCTAGTAGATCAGATTGTATGGTTGAGATGATTTATGTCAAGTGTAACTTCAAAACCGAGCACATCAAACACACGTACCTCTCTCAGCAATCTCGTTGCAATCGTAGCAGATTGGTAGTCCCTCCATGCCACAAGGCAGTGCGCATTGGTTTTTGCGAAAGTTAAAGTACACCAACTTTGACCAAGTTTATTGAAAAAATTATATATAATTTATACCATATTAAACTATACTTTATGATGATTCGATGGTGTTGATTTGAGATTGTACATGTTGATGTTTTTGTCACAAATTTAATCAAAATTTACCTGGTTTGACTTTAAAAAAAATCTTAGACACTACTCCTATTTTAGCATAGAGGGAGTACTACCATAGGTTGATGATAGCGTTCTGCCGTGCATATGCCTACAAAAGTACAAATCCTGCCTATATACGAGCATCGATATCGGTCTCCTCCGTTTTCGCAGAACCGCAGACCTAGCGCGCAGCAGCGATGAGCAGCGGCGGCGGCGACCTCTTCGGTGCGCTGCCGGACGAGCTCCTGAACCACGTGCTCTCCTTCCTGCCGTCGCCCGAGGCTGTGAAGTCGTCCTTCCTCTCCCGCCGCTGGCGCCACCTCTGGCGATCCACCCCAGCCATACGCGTCCGCGGCGAGGGCGACGACTTCCTGCTCTTTATCAACACCCTGCTCCTCCGCCGCGCCGCCGCCGCTTCGTCGCCGCCGCTGGGCTCTTTCGAGATCGACACTGACGTGCTGAGGCGCCCCATCTTGGACGACGAGTCCCGCGAGTACGATTACTACTATGTCGACGGCGCCTACAAGCCCAAGGTGGATCGCCATCTCGACCTCTGGATCGACCACGCCCTGTCGGCGTGCCGCGCCCGCTCCCTCACCGTCCGCATCAACGTCCGGTCCGAGCCGTGGCAGCCGCGGTGCTCCCTCGCGTTCGCCTCCCCGCACCTGACAACGCTGCATCTCGAGCACGTCCGCCTCGTCGACGGCCTCCTCGATTTCACCCGCTCCCCGGCGCTGCTGCAGCTCACCCTCGTGAACTGCGACCTCAACCTCCAAGGCGACTTCCTCGTGTCCCCCTCGCTGGAGTTTCTCAGCGTCGTCGACTGTGACATATTCTGCGATTGGCAGGGCGAGGAGATCACGGGAACCACGAAGAGGATTTGCACGCCGAGCCTCCGCTGCCTGCAGCTATCCAGTCGCTACAGAAAAGAAAATGCAGCTGTGCTCCTGGAGAGCGAGAGCATCCCTTGGATGACCGATCCCAGCGTCCGATGCACCGGCAACACCAAGATTTATTTCCCCAAACGGTGATGATCTTTAGAGCATCTCCAACAGGCGCGCTATATAGGCCGCGCGGCATAAAAACGTCCGATATAGCGCGCGCGGGACAGAATCAGGCGCTCCGACAGAGCGCGGTAAACGGCGCGGTGCTGTAAAATTTTTAGGGCGCGCGGCGTTTTGCACAATCCGGAGCGGCATATCCGGCGCGTCGGCTGCGCGCGCGCGGCATCGCTCGTCCAACCGCGAAAAATCCCCGCGCTGAAACTTCCTCCCGCGTCGCCGCCCCGAGCCCAATCCGTCGTCTCCGCGCGCCGCCGGCGATCCCGACGATGGACGACCCCTCCGGCAACCCGCCGACCCTCCCTACTCGTCACACCCTCCGCCGCCGCCGCCACTTCCGCCGCGCCGGCGCCAAACCCTAGCGGCGGCGCCGACGCCGGAACCCAACGGCTGCCGCGCGGGCGGCTGTTCGTCCCGCCGCGCGGGCACTACACGCAGCGCGCTGCCGCGGCGCGGATGGCCGCGCAGGGCACCGGCAACGCGCGGCCCGCGCCGAGGAGGGGAAGGCGCCGTCAACGAAACGGCCTCACGTCGGCCCCGCCGCCGTCGCGCCACCGAAGAAAGCGAAGGCGCCCGTCCCCCGCCGACAGCCTCCTCCTCCGGCGCCGAACCAGGCGCCTTCTCCTCCTCCTCCTTCAACCCAAGATGACGAGGACGAAGAAGAAGGTGTTGACTTGGAAAATGCGGAAGTGTGATATGCATTTGTGATATGCATTGTTTCACTTTGTCCATTTGAACCATATGTCGTGTGTCATTGTTGAACTACGTCATTTTGTGTGTCCTTGTTGAACTATGTGATGTTGTTGCACTTTGTGTCATTTATTTCATGAATTGTGTCATTTCTTTCATGAATTGTGAATGCAAAATAGACTAGAAATCTGTTTTCCGCGCCCGCGCGCGCTGTATTTTGCAGCGCCTGGCGGAGGACCATTTTTCCTGCGCGCGCACGCGCGCTGTATTTTGCCGCGCCCGGCGGAGGAAAAAACGGCACAGCGCGCCATATCTGTTTACCGCGCGCGGATTCTTGGTTTTAGCGCGCCGCGATATAGCGCGCCTGTTGGAGATGCTCTTACTATCGTTTCGACGCTGCAGAGCGATGAAGTTTTCTCCCTTTGGCCTGCCTTTAATTAGGTGGTTGTTACTGCTAGTCTGCCACGATCTTAGCTAGTCCTGGAGTAGTGAGACATGTTCACGATCGTGGACGTGAGTTTGATTTTGATACAAAAAATAGTTGTAAATTGGTGTTCCTGTTTCAGTCTCCTATCTCGTGTGCACATGTCTGATCATGTTCTTCTCGTCGTTGTTTATCCAGATAATTGTCTTGCCGTCTTTAGAATTTTGATCACCAAGATTTAATCCCGGCAACGGTGATGAGACGATGGCAACGGCTGGAATATGATGATGTTTTAAGCTCGTCGCGATGGAATAATATTATAGGCTAGAATGTGAATTTTAATTGTCGGTTTTCATGTTAGCAGGATTGAAGAATTAATGCGTGTTCAAGTTGGGCAAGTCCTTTGACTCCTTTCCATTTGGCGTGCGTTTACGAGTTGTGACACACCATCCGTTCAAATGACTAAAACGTATATTTCTTTTTAAAGTGAAGCTAAGTAAAGTTTGATCAAACATATATAAGAAAAGGGAGCGTCTAGAGATCAGTCGCCTGCGTTTGCATTTTTGTTTTTCGATGTATGTTTCGAATTTTGATCTAAAATTTTTAGGGGTTATCTTAATCGGTTTTGCTATGTCTCAGTTGACTGAGATTTTCTTAAGTCTAAGTCACTTACAGAAAAGTGCCTTCAGTTGCACTTTTCTGTTAAAAAAGTGCAATCGCACTTTTCTGCTAGAAATGTGCAACTGAATCGAGTTGCACTTTTCTTTGAACTGCAGTTGCACTTTTCTGAGGTGACTGAGACTTAACAAAATCTCAGTCAACTGAGAAATAGGCACACCCTATCTTAATATGTGCTGTGAACATGCATGATTTTTTTCAGATTTTTTCGCAATGTTTAAATTTGAATTAGTCCGGTGACATGCAAAAGGGGACACAGATCAGGTGACATGCACCTTTTGCATGTCACCGTGTGACATGCGGTCTAAACTTAAGTTTAAATATTGCAAAAAAATCTGAAAAAATCATGCATGTTCACAGCACATATTAAGATAACACCTAAAATTTCAGATCAAAATTCGAAGCATACATCGAGAAACAAAAAAGAGAGACTCAGATGTGAATAGTCTACAGAGAAACTCAGATTTGAATTAAGGAACTATTCATGACATATTTCTCTTTTTTGTTTTTTGATGTATGTTTCAAATTTTGATCTGAAATTTTTAGGGATTATCTTAATATGTGCTGTGAACATGCATGATTTTTTTTCAGATTTTTTCGCAATGTTTAAATTTGAATTTAGTCCGTATGTCACACGGTGACATGCAAAAAGTGCATGTCACCTGATCAGGAGGATGAATGTTTTGAGATCCTGTTTCTTATTGTTTGTTTTTTTTTGATTTCTACATGCCCTTACACAGGTTAAAGTTCTCAAGGACACAGATTTTGGTTCTATCATCGATCACACCAAAGAGGGTGTATGTGCGGGGGTAAAAATGCTAGTAAAACAAAAAAGAGACCGTACTATTTTTCTTTCAGAAAATTAATTTGCTCGATTTGTTTGCTAAACAATTTTTAACTTACCAAAACTGTTGCTGGAAATAGCAGAATATTGGTGTGGACGTACACATCCCACGGGATACTCGGGATCAATTATTATTAACGGGCGGCCCTAGCTGGCGCTCGGTCGCGTATTTTTATTGAGCGATCGGTTTCCGACAGCTTAAGTAGAAGGCATGCAAGGGATGGACCACCTTTTCTTCTCTCTCCTCACGTCACGTGCATTCTTAATTAGCCTGGCTAATCACCGCATGCAAATTTAGGGTCACCCATGAATATATGTAGTAGAAACCATTGTTTAAAATGATTTATCTTTCAAACGAAAACTCCAAATTAAGATCCGTTTTCACCAATAAATCCGTCTCGACGAGATCTTCAAAACTAGCACCCATTTTAATATGTATCGAGAAACTTTTTTTTCTTGCTAAAAGTTATCAAGCATCTCTATTTGAATAATCAACCTCTCCGTACTGGAGTGATCAATGGTAAATGTATAAAACTATCAACCTGGTGAGGGTATTGAGGGAAAGTTCTGCATGCAAGCACAAATAGACGAATCTGCTGATGTCAGCGGAATCTTTTCTAAATTTCAAACTTCAAAACGTTTTAACTTTCAAACGACAACTCCAAATTAAGATCCGCTTTCACCAATAAATCTGTCTCGACGAGATCTTCAAAACTAGCACCCATGTTAATATGTTTCGAGAAACTTTTTTTCTGGCTAAAAGTTATCAAGCCTCTCTATTTGAATAATCAACCCCTCCGTACTGGAGTGATCAACTAGTAAATGTATAAAATTATCAACCCAGTGCAGGGTATTGAGGGAAAGTTCTGCATGCAAGCACAAACAGACGAATCTGCTGATGTCAGCGGAATCTTTTCCAAATTTCAAAATTCAAAATGTTTTAACTTTCAAACGACAACTCCAAATTAAGATCCGCTTTCACCAATAAATCTGTCTCGACGAGATCTTCAAAACTAGCACCCATGTTAATATGTTTCGAGAAACTTTTTTTCTGGATAAAAGTTATCAAGCCTCTCTATTTGAATAATCAACCCCTCCGTACTGGAGTGATCAACGGTAAATGTATAAAATTATCAACCTGGTGCAGGGTATTGAGTGAAAGTTCTGCATGCATGCACAAAAAGACGAATCTGCTGATGTCAGCGGAATCTTTTCCAAATTTGAAAATTCAAAACGTTTTAACTTTCAAATGACAACTCCAAATTAAGATTCGCTTTCACCAATAAATCCGTCTCGACGAGATCTTCAAAACTAGCACCCACGTTCATATGTTTCGAGAAACTTTTTTTTCGGGATAAAAGTTATCAAGCCCCTCTATTTTAAATAATCAACCCCTCCGTACTTGAGTGATCAATGGAAAATGTATAAAATTATCAACCCCAAAGTTAATTTTATTTTAAACATTTTAGCGAATATTTTTTAGTTTAGAAGGTATCAACCCGATGTCCTGTTATTTATCAACAGTAAAAATAATAACTACCAACCCTAAAAATCTAACTTCATTTCGAATATTTTGGAGACTCTTTTTAGTTTACAAGTTATCAACCCGGTGCTCCGTTATTTATCAATGGTAATTATAAAAAAACTACCAACCCTAAAAAGTATTTCATTTAGAATATTTTAGCGAACATTTTTTTTACAAGCTATCAACCAGGTGCCTCGTTATTTATCAACTGTAAAAATAAATAAATAATAACCCTAAAAATTATTTCATTTAGAATATTTTAGCGACTCTCTTTTAGTTTACAAGCAATCAACCCGGTGACCCGCTATTTATCAATGGTAAATATAAATAAATATCAACCCTAATTTTTTTATTTAATTTAAAATATGTAGCGACTCTTTTTTTGTTTACAAGTTATCAACCCGGTGCCCCGTTATTTATCAACGGTAAATATAAAATACCTAGCAACCCTAAAAAGTAAATTTCATTTATAAATTTTAGCAACTTTTGTTAGCTTACAATTTAAAAACAGTACTTAATTTGAGTAGCAAGTGGTAGTTCATTTGAGTTGCAAGTGGATCTTCCCACCCGTTATTTTCCCCCTTAAAAACCACTGGCCCGAAAAAGGGAATTAAAAAAATTAATTCAAAAAAACATGAATTACCGTACGAAATAACAACATAAAGGGAATTGCAAAAAAAGAGAATTGTCAAAAGGGAATTGCAAATAAAGAGAATTGAAAGTATGTGTCGTGCTGAAAAAAAAGAGCGAGATGCTCTGTGCATGCATGCAGCAACTTGTGAGAGCTAGCCTCGTGCTGAAAAGTTGGCTCATTAAATACAAACATATGAGATACTTTATGCATGCATGCAGTGTGAACGCTCTTGGTTGTATGCAACTTGCAAGTGGGAACGTGAGCTGTTAGTGTGAACACAAAGCTACATGTGAACGTAATTAAACCCTACAAGACAAAAAGAGAATTGATTTCGCGCATGGCGCGAGCGCTGCCGCGCCAAGGAAAGTGATCGCTCCAGCGATCGATTGCCAGGGAGGGGATTTGATTATTAACGCAGTTTGGAAACGTATCATAACTGAAGGAAGCTTTTTGTTTTGTTTTTGCGAGGCTAGCCAACGGAATGCGATCGAATTGCGAGGCTGCAAATCATACCGAATATTAATTCGTGCTACTCCTACCTTTTTTTCTTGGTAGTGTTCGATTTGCATGCATATAGCAAAGGCTCTGCCTATAATATACCACCCTCGAATATCTCCCCCTCCATATCCTACAAACGCAGACCTAGCAGCGCCGATCCGTCAAAAGATGAGCGGCGGCGGCGGCCTATTCGACGCGCTGCCGGACGAGCTGCTGAACCACGTGCTCTCCTTCCTGCCGTCGCGCGAGGCCGTGAAGTCGTCCATCCTCTCCCGCCGCTGGCGCCACCTCTGGCGATCCACCCCCGCCGTCCGCGTCCGCGGCAAGGGCGACAACTTCCGTCTCTTCGTCAACAGCCTGATCGTTCACCGCGACAAGCCGCCGTTGCACTCGTTCGACATCGACGTGTTAGGAAAATAAAACCATGTAGTTGTCGAGTCTGTAACACATCGTATGTGCGTGTGTGAGTCAGTGTGTCCCGGCTAGTGGTGCGTGAGTCCATGCTCACGGTCGTGTCCACCATGTAGGCCAGTCGTGTTGTGCGCGTTGAGCGCGTCGTGCGCGCGGCCGGAGAAGGAGCACTGCAGCGAGCTGAAGACTCGATCAAACTGCATGCATGGCCTGCGTCAGTTGCAGCTCTGTTCGTGCGGAGAGGCAGCAGTGGCATCCGGGTCATGTGGATCATGGATGCGTGCATGTAGTTAGTGGCTAAGGTGTGGTGCGTAGAGGAGCGCTGAGCCTACTTAAGCCATTGTAATCAGTCCGATCATTCGAGCTGAAGAGGAATAAGAGTAGGGTGTTTGTGCGCCCACGGCGGCGTTCGTGCGCCGGCCGGGAAACTCTGTGTCTCCACTCCATCGTCTCCCTCCGTTCGTTTGTGCGAGAGAGAAGAGAGAGAGGGTGCAGCCGAGGGCTGCACCAACATGTGGTATCAGAGCCTCAAGGCGATGGCGGCCATGGCGCGCGGCGAGTCCACGGCGAGCGCGGTGGATGCGTCCGTGGCAAGCTGTGATGCTGTACGTACGGCGAGCGCGGAGGCCGTGGAGGCGCGCCGTGTTGCATCGTGCACACGGTGGCATGGCAGCGTGGAGGCGCTGCACGGCGATGTGGAGACTGCGTCAGCCGTGGCGGCCAGGGAGCGGCGACCGTCGAGGTGCAGCTGCGCGTAGAGGCGCGCGGTTGACGTCGGGCGGAGGCGTTCGTCGCTGAGGCGTATGTCGCCGTTGTGCTCGAGTTCGTGCTCGAGTTCGGCTACATCCTTCGGCGTTTTGTCGCCGGGAGGCTGTCCGGCGTGTGTTGCCGGTGGAGTGCGGTGTGTGGCGCTGAAGATGAAGAAGGTGTGTTCCCCGCCGACGCCGATGATGAGCCGACGCTCCTGTACGTCGGGATGGGCGGCGACGTCATGGTTTAGGGGGAGAATGTTAGGAAAATAAAACCATGTAGTTGTCGAGTCTGTAACACATCGTATGTGCGTGTGTGAGTCAGTGTGTCCCGGCTAGTGGTGCGTGAGTCCATGCTCACGGTCGTGTCCACCATGTAGGCCAGTCGTGTTGTGCGCGTTGAGCGCGTCGTGCGCGCGGCCGGAGAAGGAGCACTGCAGCAGCTGAAGACTCGATCAAACTGCATGCATGGCCTGCGTCAGTTGCAGCTCTGTTCGTGCGGAGAGGCAGCAGTGGCATCCGGGTCATGTGGATCATGGATGCGTGCATGTAGTTAGTGGCTAAGGTGTGGTGCGTAGAGGAGCGCTGAGCCTACTTAAGCCATTGTAATCAGTCTGATCATTCGAGCTGAAGAGGAATAAGAGTAGGGTGTTTGTGCGCCCACGGCGGCGTTCGTGCGCCGGCCGGGAAACTCTGTGTCTCCACTCCATCGTCTCCCTCCGTTCGTTTGTGCGAGAGAGGAAGAGAGAGAGGGTGCAGCCGAGGGCTGCACCAACATGTAAAGAAAAAAAATTTTTTTTTTTTTTTTTCCCAAACTAACAAGATTAGTTCCAACACGACGCCGACCTGGTGATACCGTCCGAGCCGTCGTACGACAGCCCTGACTACGATTACTGGCGCTACAAACGCCAGGCCGACGGCCACATGGACCTTTGGGTCAGCTACGCTCTCTCCGCTCAGTGCCGCGCCCGCTCACTGATGGTCCGCTTGGAGAACGCGTCGGTACCCTGGCGGCCGCGGTCTGCCTTAACGTTCGCCTCCCCGCACCTCACGACGGTGCACCTCGACGCCGTCCACCTCGTCGACGGCCTCCTCGACTTCTCGCGCTGCCCGGCGCTGCGGAGTCTCGCCCTCGTGCGCTGTCGCCTCCAGGGTGACGCCCTCGTGTCGCCCTCGCTCGAGCGCCCGGCCCTCGTTGGCTGCTACTCGACGAGACGATGGATTTCGATCCGGATTACCCAGACGAGAGGCTGTATATTGGCATCTCCACGCCGAGGCTCCGTTTAATGGAGATATCTGAATACTACGAACATGAACGACAGTTCGTCAAGATGGTGCCATGGCTCACGAAGGACAACATCCGGTACACCAGCATCGAAAGGATATCATCGGGGCAGCAATCGGTTCGACGTAAATGGGAAGTTTAATTTTTTTGCTAGGTACAGGTGCTTTTCTTAACAACAAAGGATGGTGCTGCTTCAGCTTGGGAGTACAATGGGGCCATTTTATATGGCGATTATTGAGTTTGATGAGAAAACAAGGATATACCTTCTCCTAGATACGAAAAGTTCTATTTAGTACAAGGATAAAACAAATACCTATGTTTATTTCACGAGTTGTCGTATCTTATTCATACATTATGTGTTTAATTTTAGGGTTTTGCTAGCTCTGAGATATATAGCTGAGAATTATCTTAGTTCCTAGTTCAAGTTGAGGTTTAACACCTTTAGATTGCAATATGATTTGTGCACTTGAGTATCAACTTAAGTTACAACCGAGTTTTTTCAGTTATAAGTTGGGTAGCATCTGAATATTTTCAGTTGCAAGTAGGGTGTTTGAACGATTCACGGAGTTGCAACTGAGATTCGATAACATCGTCCCCGAATTAGTAACACACTTAATTTTAATCATAACATAATTTAGGAGCATGGAAACTTTAATTGTTGGAGACAAAACAAAGAAAGAGAAATCTATAGGTAAGCGCCGCATTGTTGGCCCCTCCCCTGCGGCACGTCTTGTATATTAGGAAAAAGTGCATCGCTCCTTTAATAACGGATCACAACTTCCCCTCAGCCCCGATGACACCTTATCCCGTCACATGAGCTCTCTACCACACATTATCTGCCAAGAGGGAAAAGAGGAGGATGACGCCAGCACGCTAGCATGGAGCAGCGAGGGAGGCCACCGCCGCGTGGGCACGGAGCAGCACGCGAGGCCGCAGATGCTGCCGAGCAGCACGTAGCAGCAGGGAGACCACCGATGCTGCCGAGCAACACGTAGCAGTGGGAGAGGACGACGTCGACGAGCACAGAGCAGCAGAAGAGGCCGCTGTTGCCTTTGTGCATGGAGCAGGAGGCCGCCGCCGCCAAGCACGGTCTGCGGAGGCGCGAGCTGAAGTGCACATCGAGCCACGGTCGTGAGTCCTGGACCTCTTGGTGGTTTCGGCAAGGTGTGGAGATGTGCTCAGCGACCGACACTTGGAGGAGTCCTTGACCTTGCCTAGCTATCAATCTTGCAATTAGGTGCTTTAAGCTGATAATTATGTGGTTTCAGTCTAGCAATCTGGCAAGTAATCTGTCAAATATAGAACCTAATTAATACTAGCAAAAAACCCGTGCGTTGCTACGGCTAAAAATGATAAATTGTACACTAAAAAATATATTTGTTTCAAAATTTCACGGTTTTAGCAAAAGATACAAAATATTTATATATTGGCAAGAAATGGAGTCGTCAGGTACGTTTTATTTAACACCAACATCATCTAAAAGTCATAGCTACACGTCAGGAAGGATATAAATGAGAGCTGCTATACACACGACAATCCATGTACGATACTCGTACGATCAGCCTAACAGAAAGCGTGAAACATGACTATGTGCATTTGCTATTTGACTTCTTCTACTCAGAATTACAGCCGACCAATCTACACAGCCAAGTACAAGATGAAATCGTATTAGAGCATCTCTAACTGAGTCTGTAAAGACGCGAACTGAAAAAATTCGAGTTCAGTCTACCGGAAACTTAGTTTCGATCGATTTAGGAGCTGGCGCAGATCATAATCTGTAAATACGAATTGAAAACTTGAAATCGAAATTTCACGGAAGAATTGAACATACTAGTTCATCGGCATTACGCGTTCGGCGATGTAATTGAGCTACATACATCCATACTTTAAAAAAATACAAAAAATAAACTTAGGAGGAGGCCACCGTGCAACCTAGATTGACCGAAATTTGGCCCGGGATCATGCATGGAGGGAACCGGGCAACCCACATGGCCATAGGCCGCATCAAGGAGGGAACCGGTGACTGGAAGTGGGAGCGAGGGCCACGACAACGCGGTATCTCCCGCGCTTCTTCACGCGTGCAACAGTTGCACGAGGGCGTGCAAAATCGCACGACAACGGAATAGGCCCGTTGGGAACTGCCGGTTCGGGTGTTCCTCCAAGGCTGTCCCAGGGGTGCTTTGAGAACCGGTTCGGCTAGAACGCAGAGAGCTTCCAGACAACCAAACAGGCTGATTTCTTCTGGGCCGATGCGAGCCAGCCTACCAAACGCGCCCTTTGTACTAATGCTCCGACAGTTTCCCGCAGAGCATAGGCGGTCCGTCTGCGTTGTCGTCATCGTCGTCGCTCGGGGGCAACGGCGGGCTGCACGCGCCGGCAGCGGGGGCGCCTCCGCTTCCCCAGCCTCCGCAGCCGCAGCAGCCTCCGCGTGTGCTTCAAGGCGGCGCGCCATTAGGTCCGGCCACTTGCGGCCGGCCCGCTTCCATGCGACGTCGGAGCGCGACCGCCTGGCGCGCTCCGTCTCCGCCCGTACGCCCGGCGGACGGCGACTTGCCCTTCCGGCACCGGATCGGCCGCCGCCCCTACCCACGCGTCTTGCACGCGTCATTTCGGACGGCGGGGTGGTGGCCGTGGCGGCGGAGCGGCGTCCGAGCGCCCGGGATTGCTCGTCGGAGCGGCGGCGGGAGAGGAGCGACGGGAGGGGAGTAGGGTTTCCGAACCGAACTCCCCTCCGCGAACCCTTTTAATAGGAGCCGTGCGGTGAGTTTCTCGGGCCCTGAACTTCCAGTTCGGGCCGGCCCATGTTTACGGGCTCTGATCTGTGCGCATTTCAGCCCGAACCCGTAAATCCGCCGGAAAAGTTCGGTTCCGGCGTGATTTACGGGCTCTGTTAGAGATACTCTTAGGGAGGCCGGCATCTGGACTTGTGGTTCTCTGTTATTCTGGTGAGCGCACCTTTTTGCTCTCGTTGTTCTTCTTGGTCGTGGCCGATGCCGCCATGATTACATGTGTCGGATGAACTCATTGTTTCTGTTTGTGACAGATTTTCTCAATATTGCCACGGAAGTGTATATGTATGCAAAGCTTGTTCATTTGTTTCATAGGAATTACGGTAGCTCGTTAATCCATCAGATTCATCATACCAAGGTATTCAGCTCTATCAGATTTGTCAGGCTGAATACAACGATGATGGGCGTTGTTTTGTTTTGGGCTGGGGCTTCGCATAGGATGCTGGGGCTGACGTTGATTAGCGTGGTGGACTCAGAGAGAAATTAGCGTTGTGGAGAAGCATCGTACATGGATCGTACGCAAATTGTCGTGTGTGGAGCAATTCCGGATATAAATTGATGATTCAGCTGTTACTTGCATATCCAACCTAGAGAAGGAGTATTTGGAATCAGCCCAATCTTTCTCCAACATATTTTTTCTCTTCACTTTAATTAGCATCGTAAACTTCATTTTCTGTACGTTCAGCCAGGCGGCAAGATCGTTGTACTTTAAGTAATCCAACACGCGGGAATTAGTGCTGAGCTAGCTAGAAATTCAGCGTGACCAGTACGGACGAAATTTCTCAAGCTGTTTGCATGGGGTCCTAGAAACGGCCGGCGTGAGCGAGGTCGATCAGTTGCAGGTGATCAGATTCGCCTCTACAGCCTCCTGGCGCATCTTATCGAGAAGACACACCGACCTGTTCTGCTGCTCCATCAGAATATCAGATAGACGGCCAGGAGTCCCGTATGAGACAACCGTTTGCTATACGCCGGCCGGACGCGCGGCTGCTGCATCAGATACCAGATATTTCACCATGACTAAAGTCCCATATGATACAATCGTCGGCTGCCGGACGCGACTGCTGCATCAGATATTCTCGACATCGGCCGCCCACATCTTCCCGAGCTTGCGAGCGACCGGTCCATGATCGACGAGCCAACCCTTACACCGTGGCCGTCCGCATGCTCTGCGTAGGCGCTGTCGAACCCACAGCTTACGGCTGCTGTCAAGCAGTGCGTGGATGATCGTCAAGCCGGCCTAGGGCCTCCACCGGCACCGTCCGCAAAAAAAGTGGGCAGTTAAGACGGGATTTTTGGATCGAAACAACCTTGTGCGCAGGCTCTGTTTATTTATGTTTATATTAGGTTAGGATGGGTGCCGTATGATGGACTCATGGTCCGGTTCAGATTTAGATTGGAGGGACCAGAGATAAACCTTTCCTTACACTCCTTTTATTTTGAGCCGTACCTTCCATGCACTCGTAGGTTACGTGGAAAAGACTGAGAAGGGAAAGCGAGAGCACGAACCGACCGAGCAAACGTGAGCAGGAGGGGCGACGATTAGTACTAGAAGGACCTAGCGCGTCTTGCCGCGCCGATCTTTGCTATTATCGTTTAATTTTACAATTTTGACACATAAGTTCCCTAATTGGTCTATGAACATGCAAATAATAACACTCCCATCGGCAAAGTATTGCACCTGCCAGAAAAAAATAAAGCAAACTAAATAGTGAATATGGTGTACATCAGTGAACTGATAAAAAATATACTTGAAGAACAAAAAAGTATATGTAAGAAACACTAACAAAAAAAACTAACAGTGGACCATCTCCTGAAATATGTATACATGAAGTTCCTCAAAAAAATAAATAGCTAAGCACCAACAAAATGTATATCTTGTTCTCAAACACAACATCAAGACCCGAGCGCGCCCTTCACGGCTTCAAGTGACGTGTTGTATAGAGGAGGATATCATATGTATCATTGATGTGCCGTAATATTGAGCTGATATAACTGAATTCCAGGAAGTATATTACAAATTTCAAAGAGCTTGTCTATGATCACATCATCTTCTCCATCTCGGTTACATGAATCAGATTAAAAGACAGGTAAATTTCTATGGTACAGGAGAAGAGAAGCAAAACATACATTAAGCACAAATGGCCAGGCTGAGCTTTTAATCACATCCATAGCAAGAGTTCAGCCTTGTCGCTGGTTGGTTCTGCACTGGCAAAACTACAATCCGTAACTGAACCAAATCAACCTGAACTCCACTTAGTTGTTGATGCTGCAAAATTAAGTCATTGGCTTAATTAGGAAGGGCCCCATCAGCTGCTATTTCCGCAAAGAGAATGTGTCCTCGTGTGCTTGGATAGGAAAAGAAACATAACCTAATAATGGAAGGAAGCTATAATATCCAAATGAGCATGGATGAATCAAAATGACATGATCCGGGTAAACGGACGTCCAGAAGAAAAGGTCTAGAAAAGGATAGGTGAAAACTGAACCTACAATGTAAAGGTTAAATAGCAAACAACCAGAACTTCCGCATGGTCACTAATATGCAAAATATGATTGTATTATATGCAGGAATCTAAATGGCCACCAAAAGGAACAATGACACATACCATTTTGCACATTGATCGTTGTTAATAAGTGTGGAAAAAGAGGACAAAGTCTAGATAGGTAGGTTAAACAAACCTTCAAAACATTGAGAAGTTCCTTTAATTAAGAGACATCGTCTCACAAATAGTATGGTACCAAGAACTTCTGCTTATTTTTTCGGATCCCATTACAGATGGATGATCAAATATTGAATATGATAAATACATGAATAACAGTGATGCATGATATGTTCAAAAACATGGAATAACGGGTAAGATGGGGAAAGCGATCTTGCATGTAACTTCAAGAACTATATTGTTTCCCGAATATTGAATAACAGAGAAATTCTATAAAAGTAAAGCACATGCATGGAAAAAAATACATACAGAGTATGTTATAAAAGAAAATTATAGGAGTCAGCACCATGAATGTTAAAAAAAACTGAATTCCTAAAAAATATCAAACGATGAAAATAAGAAGGTGCTTTTTTAGATCAGTCTTAAATAACCACACTGCCCCTAAAAGGACCTTCTCTAGCCTTGTGTACACCTGAACGCAAACATCTAAATACAAAATCCAAGAAAACACATTACAGATCAGGTTACTCAATAACCCCTAGCTGAATATATGCTTTCATCAAAACATTTAGTACCATGAAAATTTTAAAAAGATTGTCCAAGAAAGTTAGAAAAATAATATGTAGAACACGAACTATTTGGATAAGAGAATTTGTTTCGATAAGAGAATTTTTGATAAATAATAATTTTTGTTATCAAACAACTGATCTACACAACTTTCTTGTACTATATTTGATAATTCAATAGCACAAAGCTTAAATATTGAGCTTTATTTAATAATAAAACTAACGACCCAAACTTTGCCAACCACTATCCTTTCTATGTCAACACAATGTGCCACTGCCTGCCATCACTAACAGTAATTTAGGAAAGAACAATTAAACGGTTAAGGAAACCCATGTTGTGAAGACGACAGTGGCAAGGTCCCCTAATTCATTATCCGGAATCTCACTCACTAAGAAACAATGATATCTTAAGACAGAGATAAAGTAAGATGGTTAAGAACATCATGAAAGATTGATTGTAAGTATACTGAGTCAACCGAACGTGCCTGCGTCATACAAACTCGTGAAACCACTGTGCTTATATTATAGTTCAACAATTCCTGGCGCAGGGAGAACATGAGATGTTGTGTTGAAAAAAAAACTCATCTAGAAATGGGTGATTCTGCTCTCCTCAAAATCTAATAAAACAATAATGTGACTAAGGGGTCTTAACTTGGTAGATAAACATGGCGCTAAAAGAAGAATAACAGTATGATACATGAGAATGAGTTTCTAAGCCAAATTGTTCATATTTAGGATCATCTTTATAAATATAAATGATATCATGACTTCAAACAAATTGAGGATTCGATCTGACATGTATATATGAAATACTAAAATTGTCATACAATTAGAGCATTGAGAGGCGGAAAACTTGTAAGAGAAAAATATACACCAGAACTTGGATCATTTTTTATAAAATATAAACAAAGCGAGAATTTTCCATATTTCTAGACTATTAACAGCCTATATGAACTGGATCTTAGTAGATGGATTCCCTATCCTGAACTTCCTTGCCTCAATGCTAAGCATGTTACATCCAAGGTCAGTAAGAAAATTAGAAGAAATACTCTTACAACGTAGTTCCCATATCACCATATCCATATGCTATAGTAATTAACTATTTATATAGTTTCTGTTTGGCCACGAACTGGTTCAATATTGTTCATTCAGCTGTACAAAAGAGAGAGAAAAGTGTAACCATCAGGTGGCTTGACTTAATCTGCAACATTATAAATTAACTAATGCACTAAGATGAGAAAGAGAAACCATGAGATTGCATATAGCTGCAAATAATCATGAAGTTTGCTTGATACAAAAAGGAAGCAGCAGGACCGCATGAGCCAATTTCTTACCTCAACATGGATTAAGCAGTGGCCATCTAAACTGTAGCTCAAGCAAATAAATCATTTGTGCGTACGGAAGGAAAAATATATATATCAGGTCACATAGTCTGAAGTGGAAAAACATATCACCAAGAGGCATTCTGAATAGAAGAAATGGTTATCACATCATTGAGATCCTGTGTAGCATTCTTTTTTCCACAAAGGTTTAACATTTGATGCATCAACTTTGCACTTGCGAGCTAAGACACACAAAATCATCCCCTATGTATGGCAGGCCCTTGTTCACATGGCACTTCAACCAACGCCAATTAAGCATGAAAAATTGGTCACTCAATCCAAACCTGACATAGCAGGACACTCTCATTTTTGATACGAAAGTAAAAGACAAACATAGCATATTCTGCAGCAGACCGAAAACTATAGACGTGCCATGTGTATGTAACACATGGCCCAACAGATATCAAGCTAGGGAAAGCAAACCCACGATCTCATTACGAAGTTTGCCTTTTAGATTAGGAATACATCATCCACATTGCGCCATACACGGTTAACAGATAAGATCCACAATCTATTGTCTGGTCAGAGCCCTCACACACATAGATAAACCTCTACCAGGAATTCATGTGAGAATTAAAAGAAGATTTCTTCTGGCTTGCCCCTAGAGGCAAGAACCTCAATCTAAACATCATACACAACAACAACAACAACAAGCACATATATAGCCTGTATAGAAACATCAACTGTACAGGTAATACGACATGATCTTACTTCGAAAGCATCAAGCTAAAAAAACAACATACGTCATGATACAAACACATACTGTTAACCATTCAAAAATAAGGCCAGTAAGAGCGTAGCTCTAATACACCAGAAAAATGTAGGTAATTGCAGACGGACTGCGCAGTAGATTCATTGAGTACATTAGTTATGTAGTCAACCAACATTCCTTCACACATGCTACAGCCAAAGATTCGAAATTTCACAACATGGCTCCCATATAGAACATCTGTGGACAGAGAGAGTAAGCAACACCTAGCTCAGAATATCTATGAACAAAACCCTGGGACGACACAAAAGAATGCTATAAGTCAGTGTTGCTACTGAAATCCCTAAATCCCTAAACTTCAAACAAGGTACACACAATTTTTTCTGGAAGAACATGAAACTAATCCCATCCAACTCGAAAACAACTAAACAAAAAAGATAAACCTGCATTAGGCGAAAAAGATATACAAACACGAGCCACCGCCACAATCACAAGCAGTCATGCATGCATGGACACGAAACAGAAGAAACACCCAAACAAATACAGCGTTCATCTTGTCTGCAGTCACTCAAATCCCAAACCCACCCACCTAAATCCCTAGACTGCATGATTGGCAACTGTGGAGAATGGGAGTGGGAGTATGAAACGGGGAGTTAGATGGAGGATTAGGCTTGTGAAGTTGATTATTACTCTCAGTCCCACATTTAGTATGAGGTGGGAATTAATAAGGGGAAATGAGACGAAAGTGTTCTATGTTTGTGGATTGTGTCTTCCACCACATCTTCAATGGTTGACACCTCGATCAATAACTTCTGCATGTCCTTCACCATCTCCATCAACCCGAGTGCACGACTATGCTGCGTTGCCGGCGGCCACGGTCAGTCCCCCACGACCTGCCCGGTCGTCGTGTTTCCATGGGTTCCTCCACCGGATGTATTGTGTCGTCAGATGTAAACTTCCGCCGGCAGCAAAAAAAGAAACACAGCTCATACACTTAGAGCTCGCCGACAATAACCGAGGCAAGCCGTACGTGTCGAGGCTGATCTTGATCCGAGCAATCCGAACGTGTGCAAAGCTAGCCGGCCGGACGCTGCTTTTGGAGCAGCCTGAACGATCCGAACTTGTGTGCAAAGCTAGCCTCCGGCCGGCCGGCAAAGTTACTACGTACGCAGCCTTCTTCCTAGATAGCTAGTCAAACGACTCGTTCTTGTTGTGGGCTGGTAGCACAACACAATGCAAAGAAATCGCTGGTTGCAACACGAAGAAAAGAATGGAGCTCATTGACTGCCCATTTTCTGTTTATCTCTTGACAGGTTTCATGCGTTTTTGCATTCAGAGGTGGGAGATAGAACATAGACGTTATTCTCATTTCGATCAATTACCAGGGTCCTCCCTGGGATGAAATCTGGAGGAGTTTGCTCCATAAACTCCCAATCCACTTCCCACCTAATTTCACATATCCTCCAATGAAACAAGGGACTTCTAGCCCCGTATCCCCTCAACTCTCATTCCCCAAATCGAGACGCATGCCATAGCCGCCCAGAAAACAATGAGCACACGAGAGCAGCGGTGCCGGAAAGAACGGCAGCAAATTGCGACAACAAACCCGTTAATCCACAGCAATCAAGCCCCGACCAGATGCAGGCCGAGCCCAATCCCCAAAAGACGGCTGCACACACGAGCATCACAGATCCAGTACACACAGACCGCTCCAATCTCATAGGCCAACGCGAAAAAAAACAGAGAAGGAAAGAGGGGAAACATACCAGCGAGAAGGAACAACCGCCACGGAGAAGACGGGCGGCCATGGCGGCGCCACCCAAACCCGCTCGCACTGCCGGTCTGCCGCAGCTCAGGCGAGGAAGAGGAAGAACAAATCACCCACTTAGCAAATCCTGTTGCCGCGACAAAAAGAACAGAGAAGGAAGCAATCTGAAACCGACCTCGGGAAGCCTCTTCTGGCTGACACGTCACGCACATCCGTCCACATACGCTGGAAGGCGATGACACATGCAAACGGGCGAGATGGGACCCACGATAACGACGTGCAAAGCGATCAGAGAGGCGCCCAACCCTGGGAGCTTAGTGCTCTTTAAGGATACTTCACGAGCACGAACTGATCCCGGGCCTGATAGCTTTCCTTCACGAGCATATGAACCACGCGAGCGAACGTGGCAAGTAATCTGTCAAATATAGAACCTAATTAATACTCCCTCCGTTCCATTCTATAGTGCCTATAGTTTTTTGGCACGGAAATTAGCGCAAGAGTATTCTTTACATAAGACCCCTGGCTTAACGATTTGAGATCAGAGTAAAATGAGGGAAATCGACAACTTCCTAAATTGACATAACAAATCCCACAAATCTCTCTGGTTGACAATCCATATATGTGCAGCCAGGTTCTACTATTAAGGAAAGAAAAACAATGCTTCCTAAATCCAAGGAATGGTTGGGTCATGCATTAGGAATCTCAATTAATTGTTTCTCTTTTGTATGGATTTTTTTTCATGCATGTCGTGTGGGAGCTGACCGGTAGAGGGGGTAATTGAAAAAAAGTCAAGTTACAACCTTATATTCTGAAACAAATGCCAAAAATCTATAGGCATTATAAAAAGGAACGGAGGGAGTATATCAACTACAGTTAACCTGATAACTAGAACTAATTAATCTACTACCAAAAAACTACGCATTTACGGTCACTGAAGACGTTCAAAACGCATATATACTGCTGATGTAACGTAGCAGGCTGCATACCCACGTTGGTTCCACCAATGAATTATTGGTTGCAAAAAAATCCCCTGAACTATGAGATTCTAATAAGAAGTCCACCCATCCCTAACCTTTCCTCCATCCCCAAATCCGATGCTCTCACGTCTCAGGGGGGCAGCTCGAATTGCTCGATTTCGTACTCTCGAGCGCCGCCACCGCTAGCACTTCGGCGAGAAATTACCGCCTAGGGTTTTCTGTCCCAAGTCACGTCGGCTGGCCGAAGAGAATCAACATGCAACGTAGAACCTCTAGCACCATGCGTGCATCCCCCAAGACCACCGAGATGACGTCCTCAACCTTCCATCAATTAATCTGGCGAAGCCCGACCATGCCGAGCTCTGGTATATGCATCCTTGATCTCCCTCGATGCAGCGGACCTAGATAACCTATTCTTCGATTCCATCGACAACCGGACTACCCTCACTGATTTGGACTGTATCTCGTCACTAACTGTACCGTAACCCCGGGTGAGAATTGTGCCCAAGAGGCTCGACGACATGCGACTCTTTTGGGCTATGTCTACTTACTCAGGGAACCCCTGTGGAGCTATATGGAGTCATGGGGAGCTAGGGATGGAACATAGTGGCAGGGGAAAATCGCGATGACGGCCTCGACCAGAGGTGAAGAAGCGGTCCTCAAGCTCGCCCCGCACAAGCCCTGACTGAAATCTGGCTATGTCACTTCCGTTGTCTTCGGATCACGCTGATGCCCAATCCCTCGCTGGAGCATGGAGCCTGGCTTGCTATGCTTGGCTGCCTCTACAGGTGGTTGAATTTGAACGAGGAGAGGGAGGAGGTGGAGTTTTTTTAAAACAAAATTACACTTGGACCGGTGAACGAATGAAAGATGGGGCACAAAGCTTGCCACATCAACAAATGCATCGCGCCATGATGACTGCTTATAGCTAGTTTCGAAGTAAAAGTATCGAAGGTTTTAACGCTCCTAATAACCGTTATTAAATTATACTTATGCGTAGCCTACTAATGCAAGTAAGAGTGCTTTTGGAAGTGTTTGATAGTGTTTGTGTTTGAGTAAGCTAAATGCTAGAGAACTGGAGGTTCCAACTTAGGAGGTGGATTATAAATGTTTTTAGATGAAACCGCAATAGGTTAAAGAGTTCTCAATGAATTGTGGATACGTTGCTAAGAAGGTATTAATCATATTTAGGATAATCTATACCTTCCTTCATATGTATTCATGGGGTGGAGCTCCATAATTGGATGAAAAAAAAATCAGCCACCAATTGTCATCACCAACATAGCGATTGATAGTCAGTCACATCGATTCGACCATAGTTAAGGGTTTCCCTGTGGTTATCTATAGGTTCAATGAGTCTCCTCGTACCTCCCTTGGATAGGTAAAATGAAGATCCGATGCGACATGTCACTTAGCACCTTCAACAACACCCTCTATGCAAGAGTAGTTCGCTCGGCTGTCCCGAAGAAAAATCTTGTGTGGTCGACTTCACACAAGATTAAGAGAGATAACTAATACATACAATCATGAATGAATCATCTTTATTTTATATCATAATATTGCTAGGGTTGCTCCATCTCCCCACGAACAAGGCAAACTACTCACTCACGGAGGTAATGAACATCATCATAATAATATGCATGGTACACAAATGGATGGATGAATACTTGTGCAAATCCACAATGGGGTCTAGGGATAACAACAAGAATGGAGGTAAATAGATGTAGATGTTGATGACGACGGTGGTGATGGCAATGAAGATGATGCTTGAGCCTCCAAGGATCTTCGAAGTTGCACGGATCAATGCCCTTTGCTAGTTTCCCCCTCTGGATCCCTCTCGGAGATCAGGTTTTCACGAGTTCTAGTGCTTCCGTGTGTTGGATCTCTGATCCGTCTGCAGTGGTGAAGGAGTTTGACGAGGCGGATCCACAGACACCCGATACAGGTGGATTGTGCCTGTATCGTTGCTTGTTAAAGTCCCTGTCATTTCTCTCTTCGATGACTTTTCACCCATATACATGAATAAATATTCAGAGCCGTTATGCATCTTCAGATAGCGAATTTATCTTAAAAAATAATAACTTCGAAAGGTATTTCCGTCGCTCCTTAAAGTTTCGGGATCCTGACGAAATAAGCATTAAAGGGTGCGTACAAGCGCGGTAGAATACAAAAATTCTAATGTAACTAGTGCAAAAACCATAAGGTAAAAAAATACCGCAATTTAAACTAATCAACTTCCCCAAGATTAGATTCTTGCTCATCCCCGAGCAAGATAGCAACTTGTCCATGAAGCGTGATTCGATAAAATGAAACATTGTGTTTCAAAGAAAATTTGCATCAAGTTTCACTAGGTTTAAATTAAGTTTCATTAAGCTTCACAAATTAGTTTTCAAAAATTATCAAAATATATTTAATATTGGTCTTGTTTTGTAGCCCCTTCACTAGAAACTCAAATATTCAAACGGTTTGAAAATTGAACTTTTGATTCAAAACCTACATAAAATTTAGGTTATAAATCTAGATCTACTAGTGTGAGAGAAAAAGAAATCTAAGAGACAAAATATCAGAAAAAAGGAAAGTGAGAGAATGTGGACCATGCTGGGGATGTGCCATCCATCCAGGGGACAACCACATTTCTCGTCACCCAGCACCACCACATGTATGGGCGGAATGTGTTCTCATGCATGATGGAAAAAAACAATTCTACCATCAATCACAACAAAAAGCGTGTCCGTGCTGGCAAAAAAAAAATGCTAAGTACAAAAAACGCAGTTTGGAAACATATCATGACTGAAGGAAGCTAATCGCTGCCACTCTACGCATTCGACCGGATACTCTAAAAGAACTCCCATCGTACCTACGGCGAGGTTAACCAACGGAATGCGATCGAATTATGAGGCTGCAAATCATACCGAACTTTTTTTTGGTAGTGTTTGATTTGCATGTAAAGCAAATTAATGCTCTGCCTATAATCTCTACTACTTATAAAAGAGCAAACATGAATTTCTCCACAATCACACCAGAACGTACATGGATGAACAACAACTGACTACAACCCAACCATCAGGCCCACCAAGCTAACAATTTTCATTGACCTAATCAAATCTCTCGGGTGCACTTAGTAATTTAGGATGACGGACGTACTCTGCCCGCAGAGGAAAAATACGAAACCCGCGCATTCCTCCCGTGATGATCGCTAAACAAAAAGGTAACTGATTCATCCCCACGATCTCCTCCCCATAGACACCTCCTTCCTGATTTGCATCGCTACCGGCGGCGTCCAGGCCTCCCTCGAGTCGAGGCTATCCTCGCATCACATGCCCGCCGGGAACGCGTCCCCGCCCCCCCACATCGTTGCCTCCTCCCTGGAGGGCGCACTCGCTGCCACCACATCACACGTCGTCGGCAGCACCCTCGCCGCCTCCCTGGACAGCGCACTCGCTGCCACCGTGTCACACGTCGTCGGCAGCACCCTCGCCGCCTCCCTGGACGGCGCACTCGCTGCCACCGCGTCACACGTCGTCGGCAGCACCCTCGCTGCCTCCCTAGCGTCACACGCCGTCCGCAGCACCGTCGATGCGTCCCTGGACGCCACACTCCCTGTCACCACGTCACACGCCGGCGGCTGCACCGTCACAGCGTCGTAGCTCTCAGCCGGGCCATCGCCTTCCTGCAAGCTGACACAGGTCAAAACCATACCCCATTTACAAACACAATGAACTTCATCAATGGCAAGAAACAATGCAATCCGTGTCTTTTTAGCTATATCTTAAACGGTTCCAAAGTTTTGAGCACGGTTTCAGGGTAAACATAAATAATCTTATAGACGCAAGACATCCCTTTGCCCTCAAACGTAATATTCTGGTTCCCCTGATATCCCATGCAAACCATATAGGTTGTATCTTCAAGCAAATGTTCACTTTTTTCCAGCATTTACATTTTTTAAGTATTGCTCAAAACTGGCCTACTATATTATAGTCCTAATAGACCAACCATCCAGTTGTCGCAACAATAACCTACCTGATCCAGTTCTCGCTAAAAAAGGACAATCCTTCTGAGCAGACCAATCATCCAGTTGTTGCTACAACTGATTATATTGTTGTTGTAGTGTTCCCTGGAAAGCTTTTCGGATGGCATCTCCGAAGCGTGATGTGGGACGCACCCCTCTTCAGGATATAAGCAACACCAGCTCTTTGGGTAAGTATCAGCAACCAATGCCTACTGAGTGATATTTTGATGTAGTGCTAAATAACGGTATGGATGTACACAGACCCTAAAGCATTAAAGAGACAGAGGGACAGAGAATATTATGCACGATATAAAGATGATATTCAGAAAAGAAGGCGTGACTCCAATGAAAAGAAAATGGCTTCAGTAACCCTGCTTAATGACCAGCAAAATGTACCACATACACCCCTGTCCATGTCCCAAAGTAATGAAGACGCTCTGGAACTAAAGAGGCAACAAGAGAGGGAACGGTATTCACAAAATAGGGAAGGGATATTAAAGAGGCAACGTGAAGCTTACACTCAGAAAAATATAGCTTCTGCTCCTAGCCATAACAATGACCAAGAAAACGAGACACACACACCAGTGTCCGCCATATCTCTTGGATGACGATCAACTACTGCATGCACCCCTATTTTTTCTACTAATTTGTTTTTTTTCATCTATATATGCAGAACTACTGCATACACCCCTATTTTTTCTACTAATTTGTTTTTTCATCTATATATGCAGATCCTAAAGACATAAAGAGGCAGCGGCAAAGGTTGTATTATGCTGTGAAGGTTGTGTAGTACCACAAATTATTGAATGCTTATTTACTGTTAGCTGGCTAATTGTTAATTATTATGTGCGGTCTGCAACAAATTGCAGGAAGGATGAGAGTTGTGGCGATGCCTCTTGGTCAGGAAGGTATAGACCCTTTTATTGGCTCCAATCAACCTCAAAATACCCGAACTAAATGTATGTCTGAGAATGCTGGTCAAACCAATGGAAAACTGCAAAGTAATATGGTTAACCCTACGTCTGCTACAAACTTATACTGTTATTATGCTCTACTCATCTGATGATTTTCATAGCGGGCAACGACCAGGCAGATGATCCAGGTGGAATATTTGAGCCCTTTTTTCAACAATCCAATTTAGAGGGTACATTTATATATTGTCATGCACACTCCAAATGCTTCACAAAAACAATTATGTTTGACCAATACATTACCTCCTAGATTGTGAGGGGACGGTGCAACGTGAACAAGGTGCATTCCATGAGCCTGATGAAGAAGCTAGAATATTTACTGAACAAGGTATGTCCTTCCTCTACTTTCCATTTCAACTTCACATTTTAGTACTATATGAGTGTTAATTGAATATACAATTTTCTTTTTTGTTAGATGTTCCTTTTGAATTGTATGTCCTTCAAAGTGATCCTTCACGATTAGCACCTGTAGTAGATACTGAGGAATTCATATATCGGAACCTACCTAAAAATCATCATGTCTTGAGAAAAGTACCAGACTGCATACACTGTGGGGCATTACGGTTTCCATACGAGGGGCATGCATTTTGCTGTAGAAAAGGAAAAGTCTCAATTGTTACTCCAGATGTTCCAGAAGAGTTGAAACGGTTGTTTACAAGTCAACAGGATGCTGATGCTAAATATTTCAGAGAGAACATTCGGTATTTCAACTCGCACTTCTCATTCACAAGTCTAGGAGTCACCCTTGATCGCATCACCGCTGGTTTGTACCACGCTCTTGATAATCTGGTGACAGCTGATATTGGACCTCGGCATTTCCAGCTCTATATTTATGATACAAATGAAAACTTGATTCATAGGGCTAACAGATCGCCGGATCTTAATATAGAGCTCATACGAAGGATTTTGAAAATACCTTCCTGTTACACCTCTATGTTGTTTAAAAGGATTCTTAAATTACTTCGTAAAAGTATACTCTTGCAGGAAATGAACGAATCATGTCTTTGCCCCAGCCCAACAAATAGCTCGTGGATGCTACTACTGAGCACTCTATATTGAATTCCATTCAGGCACCTACATGGTCAAGGAGCATGTATCCCATGTTGCAGATATCAGCTAACAGAATATGCTTACGCCTATGTATGAAAATGTCTGATGTAGCTAATGTGAGCTGGAGTATTATAAACTGTATTTTCTGATCTTTGGTGTAACTCGATTCAGCTAAACTGAGGTAGATCTAATTGACTCTCGTCCATCTCATTTTGTACTGCTTATTGTAAATGATTGTTCACTACTGAATAATAACTTGTACCTGTGTACGGTTCTAAATATTTGATTTGGCTTGGGCTTCCAGCAAGTAAAAGAGGACAAAGGATGATGCGTCTGTTGCCATGGATGTTTTATGGATGGTTGTAAGGTAGTATGAGTAGCTGCAAGTGTTCAAGTTATGTGTACACTATGGTTCACTCATGGACTGATGTTCTTACGTATGTTATTATCAAAGGTGTGTGATTGACATCGGTTTGTGCAGAGAACTGATGATTTCCTGCAACCATAACAAGATGATCCCCTATCCTATTGTTATTTCTCAAAGCATGATCTACAATTGTCGTGTCAAGTGCTGATATTAGTTTTACAAATCACCTGCAGCAACCATGGATGAAGCAACACCTATTGCTTCTACCAAGCCAATCAACATGAAACATGTATTGACAATGCCAGTGTCATACATCTCCACTAATTTGCAAACGTCAAGAACTACTCGATCAATTAAGAATTTGTGTGTGTTCACTTTAAATAAAGTGATCAGAATAAAAAAAATGTGCATGGTAGCATTAATCATATTTATCATAGTATCATATGGAAAAAAGTAAATTTCGCTGGTGAATTGAGATTACATGTGAGAGTTAGTATTTGCAGACTCATCTATTTACGATATAATTTCTCAGACCAAAGAATGTAACTGACTTATGGACATACCATGGTAGCAACTAAGCAGAGCATGTTTAATACATGTGAAAATCTTGTGAAAAATGGAGGATTTACCTTCTGTGGAGACGATGAACCAGCTCACTTGTTCCTTTTGTTAAATCGTTTGGCCAATCTGCTCCAACATGCTTAGACTGCCTAAAATCCTCAATAACATGGAAGATTGAGCGCAATCACCATCCACAATTGGTGTTTCTGTGTAAAGAAACCACAAAGACAACGAACGGCAGCAGTGAGCAGAGCGCACACAGTGACATACAAAACCAAGGCAGCCTCTTTGGTAAAGCACGCATGCCACCTGCATACCCGGGTGAGGGAGAAGAAGAAGAGCCCGAGGCAGTTGTGGTGGGCGACAGACTCGAATGGGAACGGTGGCCCAGCTAGGGGCACCTCCTGCTGCGCCCCCGGCGACGCGCAGAACTGCACTAGATGGCACACCGTCGTCCCGTGCGGCGTCAGCTCCAGAAGCGCCTAGCCTCCCGCAGATCCCGCCTCCTTTGACCCCGCCCCTGCTCCGCGGACACCCGCGAACAAGTTCATGGCGCCACCGCCGGCGAGGACGACCCGTCGCCGGAAATTGAAATTGTTTCGTCGAAGATGTCCCAACCGTCGGTGCCTAGCGCTGGGTTGCCCCCGAGCATGCCAGCTCGAGCGCCTCCTTGGGCACTTCGGCGGCCGGATTCGACGAGGACAGGTGGTGGGGAGGTCGGTGACGGCGGTGGCTTTCACGAAAGAGACTGGAGAGTGAGCTACATAGTGTGGGCTTATCCGGGTTTTTTTTATGAGTTGGGGCATGTTCTTCCATTCAGATGTGCATTGAGTAACAAGCTCAAATGATGTAGGTCAATCGAGCTATGGTTTTAGTCGGCAATGCGTTGTAATTTCCATTCAAACAAAATAAGCTTGCATATAAATTTTTATTGTTTGTACCATTAAAAATTGTAATCATACATGTTATTTTGTGAATTATTGTTAAATTTTATGGAGTATTTCACGAGGGATATTTTATCCGGCATTTCTAAACAACTATATTTTGCTATGTATTATGATACTTATTTCGTGGTATTTCATTATATGAAAACTAACTCCTATTTGATAGATTCATATGACACCCTAAAAGAAAAACAAGTTGTCATTTATGTGTATTTAGAATTGACATATATTCTATTATAGATTATGAAACGTGCGTTGCACGTGCATACTTACTAGTAATATAATATACTACCATCCTCGACTATCTCCCCCTCCATGTTGCCAGAACCGCAGGCCTAGCAGCACGGATCTATCAAAAAATGAGCGGCGGCGGCGACCTATTCGACTCGCTGCCGGATGAGCTTCTAAACCACGTGCTCTCCTTCCTGCCGTCGCGCGATGCCGTGCAGTCGTCCCTCGTCTCCCGCCGTTGGCGTCACCTCTGGAGATCCATCCCCGGCTCCCCGCCATTCGCGTCCGCGGCAAGGGCAACGACTTCCGGTTCTTCGTCAACAGCCTGATCGTCCACCGCGACACGCTGCCGCTGCACTCGTTCGACATCGACGCCGACGGCCTGGTGATAGAACCGGATCCGCCGTACAACGACCCTGACTACGAGTACGAAGGTTGGCGCGGCGAGGTCGACCGCCACATGGACCTTTGGGTCAGCTACGCGCTGTCCGCAGATCGCCGCGCCCGCTTACTGAAGGTCCGTTTGGAGGACGACTGGGTACCTTGGCTGCCGCGGTCTGACTTGGCGTTCGCCTCCCTGCACCTCACGACGGTGCATCTCGACGCCGTCTGCCTCTTCGACGGCCTCCTCGACTTCTCGCGCTGCCCGGCGCTGCAGAGCCTCGCCCTCGTGCGCTGCCGCCTTCGGGGCGATACCCTCGCGTCGGCTTCGCTCGAGCGCCTGGCCCTCGTCCAATGCCAATCTGACGAGACGATGTTTTTCGATACGGATTGCTCAGACGAGAGGCTGTGTATTGGCGTCTCCACGCCGAGGCTCCGTTTAATGGAGATATCTGAATACTACGAACAGGAACAGTTCCTCGAGATGATGCCATGGCTGACGGAGGACAACATTCGGTACACCAGCATCGAAAGGATATCATCCGGGCGGCAATCGGTTCGACGTAAATGCGAACTTTAGTTTTGGTTTTGGTACACATGTGCTTTTCTTAACAACAAATGAACACTGAATGGCTCTATGAATATAAGGACACGTGTGCGCCACTGGTAGAAAAACGGTCTTTGGTCGCGGTTCGCAACTGCCATTAGTCGCGGTTGCGCAACCGCGACCAATTAAGCGCGACTAAAGCCCCCCCTTTAGTCGCGGTTGCTTACGAACCGCGACTAAAGGCACGTCCACGTGGCTGCCAGCAGTCCGTCGGGGCGGAGGACCTTTAGTCACGGTTCTTCTGGCCAACCGCGACTAAAGGCCGCCGCAGGTTTAGGGTTTTAGCCCCCCCCCCCCCTAAACCTGGTTTCTTTTTATTGTTTTATTTCTTTTGTGTTTTATTTTAATTTTGAAGGAGTTTCACATATTCTACGGTACTACATACATGCATATGAATGTACAATTTCAAACAAATTTGAAATTAGAACCAAAGAGAATTCAAGAGGAATATACAATATATATTCAATATCGGATGACCATATACAATTTTGAACAAGTTTCCATACATAATTTAGTGCATATGAAGTTCTACGTCCTCTACATAGTGTTCTCCTTTAGGATTGATGACTTCCCTCACGAACCATCCAGCTAGTTCCTCTTGAAGTGGTCGGAAGCGAGCTTCTGGACTAAGCATTCCGGAGGTTATTCCTCTTGATATTGTTGTCACACGGAACCCGCTCAGAGGTGTATCTCCGGATCATCTCACAAACATAGTATCCACATAGATTGGTCCCCGGTGGCTGAATATTCCCAGTCCCAGACACTGACCTTTTAAATTGTAGCTCTTTTTAGAATTCACCGACCTTTTCATCTACGAACCGTCTCCAAACCCTACGAGGCAAAGAAAATTAAATGAACAAGAGAGTTATTAATTAGTTACTTGATATTAGGAAATGAACGAAATAGGCCGATCGATATAGAGCGCAAATGAATGAAAATAATTACTTTTGCAACATTTTTCTCATGTCGGCCCAAAGCTTTGGATCCATATTCAGAGAGTCGTGGACGAGAACTGTGGAGGTGTGAAATTGAATTACTAGCAGAATCCAGTGGAACATTGTGGTGACCCTGCATACCACTGCATGTTGTAGTATGCCAGTCGTTGATATAACATTCGCGAAGTACCATTCCGCAAATATCACATCCCTCAGAGTAGTACAACAGAACATAGCAAGGTCCATAACTCATTCACATATTATTACAATATACATACACAAGTCGTCTCGTGAGCTCCTCTTGGGTCCTAAGAGGATATCTCC
>NC_061510.1:399306385-399330681 GCF_022539505.1 Lolium rigidum | reverse complement strand
AGTTGCAAGTCTCATGCATAGTATACTAATAGTGCCCGCACCTTGTCCTAATTAGCTTGGACTACCGGATCTTTGCAATGCACATGTTTTAACCAAGTGTCACAATGGGGTACCTCCATGCCGCCCGTACAAAGGTCTAAGGAGAAAGCTCGCATTTTGGATTTCTCGCTTTTGATTATTCTCAACTTAGACATCCATACGGGACAACATGGACAACAGATAATGGACTCCTCTTTAATGCATAAGCATGTGGCAACAATTATTATTCTCATATGAGATTGAGGATGTATGTCCAAAACTGAAACTTCCACCATGAATCATGACTTTAGTTAGCGGCCCAATGTTCTTCTCTAACAATATGCATGCTCCAACCATTAAGGTGGTAGATCTCTCTTACTTCAGACAAGACGGACATGCATAGCAACTCACATGATATTCAACAAAGAATAGTTGATGGCGTCCCCAGAAACATGGTTATCGCACAACAAGCAACTTAATAAGAGATAAAGTGCATAAGTACATATTCAATACCAAAATTGTTTTTAAGCTATTTATCCCATGAGCTATATATTGCAAAGGTGAATGATGGAATTTTAAAGGTAGCACTCAAGCAATTTACTTTGGAATGGCGGATAAATACCATGTAGTAGGTAGGTATGGTGGACACAAATGGCATAGTGGTTGGCTCAAGTATTTTGGATGCATGAGAAGTATTCCGTCTCGATACAAGGTTTAGGCTAGCAAGGTTATTTGAAACAAACACAAGGATGAACGGTACAGCAAAACTCACATAAGAGACATATTGTAAACATTATAAGACTCTACACCGTCTTCCTTGTTGTTCAAAACTCAATACTAGATGTTATCTAGACTCTAGAGAAACTAAATATGCAAACCAAATTAGCAAGCTCTAAGTATTTCTTCATTAATGGGTGCAAAGTATATGATGCAAGAGCTTAAACATGAGCACAACAATTGCCAAGTATCAAATTATCCAAGACATTTTAGAGTTACTACATGTAGCATTTTCCAATTCCAACCATATAACAATTTAACGAAGAAGAAACTTCGCCATGAATACTATGAGTAGAGCCTAAGGACATACTTGTCCATATGCTACAGCGGAGCGTGTCTCTCTCCCATAAAGTGAATGGTAGGATCCATTTTATTCAAACAAAACAAAAAACAAAAACAAACCGATGCTCCAAGCAAAGTACATAAGATGTGACGGAATAAAAATATAGTTTCAGGGAGGAACCCGATAATGTTGTCGATGAAGAAGGGGATGCCTTGGGCATCCCCAAGCTTAGACGCTTGAGTCTTCTTAGAATATGCAGGGGTGAACCACCGGGCATCCCCAAGCTTAGAGCTTTCACTCTCCTTGATCATATTGCATCATACTCCTCTCTTGATCCTTGAAAACTTCCTCCACACCAAACTCGAAACAACTCATTAGAGGGTTAGTGCATAATAAAAATTCACATGTTCGGAGGTGACACAATCATTCTTAACACTTCTGGACATTGCATAAAGCTACTGGACATTAATGGATCAAAGAAATTCATCCAACATAGCAAAAGAGGCAATGCAAAATAAAAGGCAGAATCTGTCAAAACAGAACGATCCGTAAAGATGGATTTTATTAGGCCACCAGACTTGCTCAAATGAAAATGCTCAAATTGAATGAAAGTTGCGTACATATCTGAGGATCATGCACGTAAATTGGCTTAATTTTCTGAGCTATCTACAGGGAGGTAGACCCATATTCGTGACAGCAAAGAAATCTGGAACTGCGCAGTAATCCAAATCTAGTACTTACTTTACTATCAAAGACTTTACTTGGCACAACAAAACTCAAAACTAAGATAAGGAGAGGTTGCTACAGTAGTAAACAACTTCCAAGACACAAATATAAAACAAAAAATACTGTAGTAAAAACATGGGTTGTCTCCCATAAGCGCTTTTCTTTAACGCCTTTCAGCTAGGCGCAGAAAGTGTATCTCAAGTGTTATCGAAGGGTGGTGCACCTACAGCGGGGTTTGGAGTTTTCTCAACCATGCATAGTATATTGGATACATAAGTTTCAGCGTCTCCCTTTTCATTAATCTTGGGCTTGCTACTCTCATCAAACAAATTTTTAGGAACAAGCCAAGCATAGTTATTTTCTAGTGCATCATTCATAGCTAGGAGCTTACATGGTATTGGTGCTTTGATCTCCCCACCATCATTAGCATTATTAGTGTACCTTATTCTATCCATGTCCATTTTTTCAAGGAGACCAACAAAATTAGTATGAGAACCAAGCATATTAAATTTAGCAAAGACCTTTCTAGCCTCTCTTGCTAGACCACCAAATTCTCTAAGAAGGGTTTCTAAAACAAAATCTTTCTTTTCCCCTCTTCCAAATCACCAAGTGTAAGAAACATGTGTTGGATTATAGGATTGAGATTAACAAATTTAGTTTCCAACATGCGAACTAAAGCAGACAGAGAGCAATTTCATAAGTAGGAGCAAGTTCTACCAAGTGTCTATCTTCAAAATCTTCAACGGTACTAACATGGGTGAAAAATTCTTCTATATTGTTCCTCCCAATTATAGACCCTTGTCCTACCGGTATGTTTTTTGTGGTAAAATTAAAAGGAAACATGATGAAATAAGTAAAGCAAATGCAAGTAACTAATTTTTGTGTGTTTTTGATATAGAGTGCAAGACAGTAAATAAAGTAAAACTAGCAACTAATTTTTTTATGTTTTGATATAATGTAGCAAACAAAGTAGTAAATAAAATAAAGCAAGACAAAAACAAAGTAAAGAGGTTGAGAAGTGGAGACTCCCCTTGCAGCGTGTCTTGATCTCCCCGGCAACGGCGCCTGGAAAATATGCTTGATGGCGTGTATTTCACACGTTCGTTGGGCAACCCCAAGAGGAAGGTATGATGCGCACAGCAGCAAGTTTTCCCTCGAGAAAGAAACCAAGGTTTATCGAACCAGGAGGAGCCAAGAAGCACGTTGAAGGTTGATGGCGGCGGGATGTAGTGCGGCGCAACACCAGGGATTCCGGCGCCAACGTGGAACCCGCACAACACAACCAAAGTACTTTGCCCCAACGAAACAGAGTGAGGTTGTCAATCTCACCGGCTTGCCGTAACAAAGGATTAACCGTATTGTGTGGAAGATGATTGTTTGCAGAGAAAACAAGTAAAAACAAGTATTGCAGCAGATTTGTATTTCAGTATTAAAGAATGGACCGGGGTCCACAGCTCACTAGAGGTGTCTCTCCCATAAGATAAAAGCATGTTGGGTGAACAAATTACGGTCGGGCAATTGACAAATAGAGAGAGCATAACAATGCACATACATGTCATGATAAGTATAGTGAGATTTAATTGGGCATTACGACAAAGTACATAGACCGCCATCCAACCGCATCTATGCCTAAAAAGTCCACCTTCGAGGTTATCGTCCGAACCCCTCCAGATATTAAGTTGCAAAGCAACGGACAATTGCATTAAGTATGGTGCGTAATGTAATCAACAACTACATCCTCGGACATAGCGCCAATGTTTTATCCCTAGTGGCAACATCACAACACAACCTTAGAACTTTCGTCACTCGTCCCGGTGTCAATGCGGGCATGAACCCACTATCGAGCATAAATACTCCCTCTTGGAGTTAAGAGTAAAAACTTGGCCGCAGCCTCTACTAGTAACTGAGAGCATGCAAGATCATAAACAACACATATGCAATAACTTGATAATTAACATAACATGGTATTCTCTATCCATCGGATCCCGACAAACACAACATAGAGTATTACGGATAGATGATCTTGATCATGTTAGGCAGCTCACAAGATCCAACAATGAAGCACAATGAGGAGAAGACAACCATCTAGCTACCGCTATGGACCCATAGTCCAGGGGTGAACTACTCACTCATCACTCCGTGAGGCGACCATGGCGGCGTAGAGTCCTCCGGGAGATGAATCCCCTCTCCGGCAGGGTGCCGGAGGAGATCTCCGTAATCCCCCGAGATGGGATCGGCGGCGGCGGCGTCTCCGGAAGGTTTTCCGTATCGTGGTTTTTCGCATCGGGGTTTCGCGACGGAGGCTTTAAGTAGGCGGAAGGGCGAGTCGGGGGCCGACGAGGGCCCACACCACGGGCGGCGCGGGCCCCCCTTGGCCGCGCCGCCATGTGGTTTGGCCACCTCGTGGCCCCACTTCGTATGCTCTTCGGTCTTCCGGAAGGTTCGTGGCGAAATAGGCCCCCGGGTCTTCGTTTCGTCCAATTCCCGTGAATATTTCGTTACTAGGATTTCGAAACCAAAAACAGCAGAAAACAAGAATCGGCACTTCGGCATCTTGTTAATAGGTTAGTTCCAGAAAATGCACGAATATGACATAAAGTGTGCATAAAACATGTAGGCATCATCAATAATATGGCATAGAACATAAGAAATTATCGATACGTCGGAGACATATCAGCTGCCCTACATGATTGAGATTCATATGATGATGCTTGTAATCTAGATGTCATTATGCTAGTCAAGTGGGTTTTACTTATGTGATCTCCGGAGACTCCTTGTCCCACGTGTGTAAAGGTGACGAGTGTGTGCACCGTGTGGGTCTCTTAGGCTATATTTCACGGAATACTTATTCACCGTTATGAATGGCGTAGTGAAGTGCTTATTTATATCTCTTTATAATTGCAATGTGTTTTGTATCACAATTTATCTATGTGCTACTCTAGTGGTGTTATTAAAGTAGTTTATTCCTCCCGCACGGTGTAATGGTGACAAGTGTGTGCATCCGTGTTAGTACTTGGCGTAGGCTATGATTATGATCTCTTGTAGATTATGAAGTTAACTATTGCTATGATGGTATTGATGTGATCTATTCCTCCTACATAGTGTGAAGGTGACAGAGTGTGCATGCTATGTTAGTACTTGGTTTAGTTGTGTTGATCTGTCATGCACTCTAAGGTTATTTAAATATGAACATTGAATATTGTGGAGCTTGTGAACTCCGGCATTGAGGGTTCGTGTAATCCTACGCAATTAGTGGTGTTCATCATCCAACAAGAGAATGTAGAGTATGCATTTATCTATTCTGTTATGTGATCAAAGTTGAGAGTGTCCACTAGTGAAAGTCTAATCCCTAGGCCTTGTTCCTAAATATCGCTACCGCTGCTTGTTTCATCGTTTTTCTGCATCCGTACTTCCTGCAATATTACCACCATCAACCACACGCCAACAAGCACTTTTCTGCGCCGTTGCTACTCGCTCATACTTATTCATACCACCCGTATTTCACTATCTCTTCGCCGAACTAGTGCACCTATTAGGTGTGTTGGGGACACAAGAGACTTCTTGCTTTGTGGTTGCGGTGGTTGCATGAGAGGGATATCTTTGACCTCTTCCTCCCTGAGTTCGATAAACCTTGGGTGATCCACTTAAGGGAAACTTGCTGCTGTTCTACAAACCTCTGCTCTTGGAGGCCCAACACTGTCTACAAGAATAGAAGCACCCGTAGACATCAAGTAACTTCAAAACTTTCAACATATAGAGAGATGTTTTAGTACCATGAAAACTTCTACAACCATATTTTCCTGTCTCATAGTAATTTTCAGTAGCATCATGAATAACTCAACAATATAAATATCACATAAAGCATGCTTTTCATGATCTACAAACACATAATTTTTATCAAACTCAAAAATAGTGGGATTAAAACATTCAAACCCACTTTTAACAATTTTATAACAAGTGATTGATCATTCTCAAGAGGTATGGGGCTCCAAGACAAAGTCAAGACCCCTTCAATCCCATTTTCAATAGTAGTACAACTAATATTATTAACCAATATAGGAGCATCATCTAGAGCTTTATCATAAACATTTTCTAAGCAAAACTCTTTAGTACCGTGCATTTCGAAGTTAGGCACAAATAAAGGATTATCATAAGATTTATCAAAATAGCATGAATTATCATAGATAACAGGAGCATAATTATTATCAAAAGTTTTACTCATAGTAAATATTTCAAGAGAATCGATAGGAACATAACATTCATCCTCCTTTGCTAAGCATGGTGGACAATCAAATAGTGTAAGAGATAAAGAGATACTCTCATTAGAAAGTAGGCATGGGTAGCTAATCCATTATTCCTCCTTTTGTTCATCACTCTCCTCCTCTTTTTCATCTAATGAGCCTTCAGGTTCAGCAATTTCTTGTTCCACAGGTTCCTGCAAATTGTGGATACATTCTTGTGCATGACTGAGTCTCTCTTTATAATCAATGATATAATAATTATTGCTGAAATTTTCTATGCAATAATAAAGGATAGAAGAGACCATATCTTTAAGTTTATTACAAGCAACACAGGTTTCATAATTTTTAGACATGAAGGATTCTATTTCAGATGCTCCCATAAATAAAACAAATTGTTCTACTTCTTTAAATCCAAGATGAATATGGTTATTCCAATGATAGTTCACAATTAAAACTTATTTACTAAAGCCACCTTGGAATTTAAGATGTTTAGTATCCTGTACAGAGCAACAATTTATATCATAGCGTTTAAGCAAAATTTCAGCAATTTGATTCAACTGTTTTAACACGCCTCTCATGAATTTACCCTTATATGATTCTCTATACTTTATAAATAGTTCCATAGAGGTTGTAGCATGTTCTTCCAGAACAACAGTTTTTTAGATTTTTGTTTTTCAAAATTTTATGGATTTTCAGCTATATAAGAAAAATAAAACAAGACAAAAATAAAGTATAAAAAAGTAAACTAAACAAAAAAAAACTAAACAGAAACAGAAACAAACTAAGCATAAATAAAATAGACAAGGCAAAAGAAAATAAAACAGAGAGACAAGTAAAGTGTACTTCCCAGGTGAACTTACGAGTAGAGCTATGCTCCCCGACAACGACACCAGAAAATAGTGTTGATAACCCACAAGTATAGGGGGTCGCAACTGTCTTCGAGAGAAGTAAAATCCAAATTTATTAATTCGACACAAGGGGGACAAAGAATATTTATAAAGCCTTAACAGCGGAGTTCTCAATTCAGCTGCACCTAGAAAAGCACTAGTAACAGGGGTGATGTTAAAGCGGCAGTAATATGAGAGCAATAATAATAGTAACACGGCAGTAGTAGCAGCAACACAGAGGCAATAACACCAGAAAATATTCCAGTGTGTAGTTGACTGTAGAGCAATGATGATGACAGAAGGACCGGGGTTCCCATCTATCTACACTAGTGGTAACTCTCCAAACAAATAACATGTGTTGGATGAACAAATTATGGTTGGGCATTTGATAATTGTGAGGGCATGACAATGCATGCTATGATAAAATAAAGTTTATTGTAGTATTTAATTGGGCATTACAACAAGATACATAGATTGTAATCCAACTGCGTCTATGACTAATAATCCACCTTTCGGTTAGCATCCGCACCCCTTTTAGTATTAAGTCGCAAGAAACAGATTATTGCATTAAGCAAAGTGTGTAAAGTCAACAATAGAATTATCCTTATATAAAGCATCATTGTTTTCTCCCTAGTAGAAACATCACATCTACAACCTTAGAAGTTATTGTCACTCTCCCAGATTACTAGAGGCATGAACCCACTATCGAGCATAAATACTCCCTCTTGGAGATAAAGACAACTACTTGATCAGGGTAATCACAAGTACCGGAGAGCATGCAAGATCTTAAATAAACAATAGTATGATAATATGATGAACAATCTGATCACAATTCCACAATTTATTGGATCCCAACAAACACAACACCAATTACATCATATGAATCTCAATCATGTAAGGCAGCTCATGAGATCATTGTATTGAAGTACTTGGGAGAGAGAGTACCAACTAGCTACAACCAAGAACCTGTAGTCCATGGGGGAACTACTCACAAAGCATCATGGAGTCGAAGTGGAGGCGGTGGATTCGATGGAGATGGCTCCGGGGGTCAATCCCCGTCCCGGCAGGGTGCCGGAACAGAAACTTCTAACCCCCAAAACTTGTCTTTGATGGCGGCAGAGCTGCGGAACTTTTCGGGGAATATGACTCTAGTATTTAGGGTTTTTGCGTCGAAGGCAATATATAGGCGGAAGTGCGAGGTCGGTGGGCACCCAAATGGCCCACACCACCCCTAGGCGCGGCCATGGAAGGGGCCATGCCCAGGCGTGGTATGGCCGCCTCCTGGCGCATCTTCGTCTCTCCTCCGGACTCCGTCTTTGTTACGGTAAAATAGAAATTTCGGCTTTTGTTTCGTCCAATTCCGAGAATATTTCATGTACAACTTTTCAAAATACAAAACAGCAGAAAACAGGGAACAGACAGACACTGTGGCATCTTTCAATAGGTTAGTTCTAGAAAATATATAAAAGTGCAACAAAGTGTAAACAAAACATATAAAAGCTGGTGTAAAACAAGCATGGAGCATCAAAAATATAGATACGTTTGCAACGTATCAGCGCCCCAAAGCCCCCTTCTACCCAGCGCGGCCCAATACGCTATCCGGTGCCCGAGCCCGTCCCCCCTCCAAGCGTGGCCCAATAAAGTGACTGACGGGCCGACTTCTTCCAGGCGCAGTAAGACGCCGACATGGCCAGCACCGATGGCCTCGTCGGCCGGTAGAACAGGTGGAATAAGGAGGGACCCCCTCCGTTTCTGGGGCGTTCCTGGGTGCACCCTCCCGGATGTCGTCGACGGCATCCACAACGGTGCCCAAAGGTTAGAGATGTCACTTTCTCCGCCGCCATCTCCTCGGGCTTCGGCACGCTGGCAGCTGAGGAGGACGTACTCGTCCTCCTCGAAGTCTTCTTCTTCGGGGCCAGCACGGTCGGTGCCTTCCTCGCACCGCACCACGTTATACATCGTGCCGAAGTGCAAGGTGAAGGAGGAGCCCGAGTACGTGACGCCGCCCGCGATTCGGAGGTGTGACAACATCATCACCATCCGCGAACTAGCGCGACAACAGTAGAGGCGCGCCGGCGACGCACTCCTCATTCCAAAGCCGGAGGTGAAAGAGGTGCAAGATGACGAGGAATCCGCGAAGGCCGCGAAGATGGTGGGGTACGAGCGGTGGCAGCGCCTCATCGCCAGCAGCGATGACCCCAAGGGCTGCCCAGGGTTGCACATGGCGTCCTTGAACGACAATGACGCCTGGAGGGGTGACATCTACGCGACAATCGCCATGTCCGTCTGCGATGCTGGGATGCCACTCATCGACCTCACCAACGACGGAAAAGCTAGGCCCAGCGGCGCGGTGAAGGACGAGCCCGACGAGCGTGACAAGAAGGATGTCGTCGATGACACAATGTTCAACTTCCACCAGTACTATGACCCCTCTGGACGCCGCAAGTACTACTAGATTAGTGTTTAGGTTTAAATTTCATCGAATTTCATTCAAATCCATGTAATATATAGCAACTTCGAATGAATTCGACTGTTTTCAATTAAATTTACAAATCTAAATTTCTGTTTGGCAACGCGACTGGGCAGTGACGCCCGAAACACGGCACGGAGAAACAAACGTCCACCCAAACGCTAAATCCGACGCCGTCCGAGACGCGACTGGAGATGCTCTAAGTTCGCCATTTTAGATTTCCTCCCTAGAGATCCTCTTAGAATGGACTAAGAGCATCTCCAACAGGCGCGCTATATCAGGTGTTGTATATTTGGGTTTACAGCGGGTGCTATGCAGATCCAGCGCGCGCCACCGACGAGAGCCTCACCGGGTGCTGTAAACCGCCGCACCAAAATGCAGCGTTGAATTGGTCCTTTTGGAGATGCGCTAAAATGCAGCCTAAAACCAACATTTTCACACAATTGCACATGTAAATAGATCAAACGAAATGTAAAAATAGACGGAAAAGAATATAAATATATTGCATAGTTCAACCCACATTTGCTACAACCGAATATAAAACTAGACTACACTAAAAAAACTAATCGGACTCCCAGTCAAAGTCGGAGGAGTTTGGTGTTATCGATGACACCGGAGTCGACATCCACTCGAACTCCGAGGAGGAAGAGTCGATGGTGATGGTCCACGGACCGGCGCCATTAATCTCCTCCTCCTTCTTCCCCGCGGCCTTCTCCTCATTCTCCTTCTTCTTGGCCTCCTTGGCCCTCCTCGCCCACTGATCGCGCTTCTTCGCCTCCTTCTGCGCTGTCTTCTGCTCTTCCTTCTCGGCGTAGAAGGCGACCTCCGCGGCCACGTCCTCCAGGAAGTTCCGCGACCACTAGAGGCGCATGCGCTCGTCCCGCTCGGCGACGACGGGGCGTTGTTCGAGCTCGCGCTGCCGCTGCCTCGTCTCCCGTGAGATGGCCGGCGGCGGTGGCGCGAGGGCTTCCGCCCGTTGTCGCGTCTAGATGTCAGAAAAGTTCATGGAACGCCGAGAGCGGCCGAGGCGCCAGGTGACCAGTCGTACGCGCGCGCCACCTTGTTTGCCGTCTCGAACATGTCGAGCCCGATGCGCTCCTCGCCGCTCCGGATCTCGGCGTAGAATGTCCTGCTCGGATGCGCGCGCACACCGCGGTAGCCGGAGCTCGAGCGGCGGTGGGGAGGCATCACGGCAGAGGCGGAGCGGCGCGCGAGGTGAGGTGGAGAACAGATGGAACGACGCGCGGCTAAACTTCTTGGCGGTTGGGTGCACGCGCGCATCGTTTTATAGCGCGCGCTGGAAGCGGCGTGTCAGCTTTGACTCGTAGGATGGCGCAAAAACCCGCACACGGCAAAAAAAATTTAGCACACCTAGAGCTTCACGCATCCGCTCCCATGCTGTATTTGGATTTTTTAGACGCCGTATTTTAGCACACTGTTGGAGATGCTCTAACCAGGCTGTAGAGGCTGGCTAGCAGTGTCCTTTTTCTGGGTGGTTATTTCGGTAATTTGTCCTGTCTCTCTCAATGGCGGCCCAGCAGTACATATACACACACTGCGCTGCTAGAAAGATAACTCAGACAGACTCACACTCCTCCGCTCTCATCTGCTCTCCTCTGTCTGTTCTTCTGCTCTGCCATCTCTGCGGCATCCCAACTCCTCCGGCCGTTGCCGCACCCACAGAACCCTCACACCCCGCGGCAATTTCCGCGGCTCGCGGCCATGCAATCGCGGTATAACAATTCGCTCTGGATGCAGGAAGACGCTGGCCAAGAACAGGGCCTCGGCCACCAGCAACCGGCGGCGACCGGGATGCTGCCGATGATGGGGCAGGAGGCTGGGCCCCACCATGACCAGCACTTCCTGGCTATGGCCTCGGTGGGAGGTGGGGATTTCCGCGCTCCGGCGATGCTTGATGAGGACTGGTACTTCGACGCCGGCGCGCACGCGGGTGGCGACGCCGCCGCGCGCGGGTCCATGGCCATTGTGCCGGCGTCTATGGGTGCATCGGGTTCCGACCCCAGCTTCGGGGCAGGCTCGCAGATGTTCCCGCTCCTCAACCTAGGAGGCACCGGACCGTTCGACGTCTCTGGATTCGGCCTTGGCCGCTCCGGAAACGTTGGCGGCGATTTCGCGGCGTTTCTTGGCGCCGGGAAAGCTTCGAACACCGCGCCGGTTTCCCTGCTGACGCATGGGAACACCGGATTCCTTGGCTCCTTCGGTGGCTTCGGCCTCGCACCGCCACAAATGACGGAGTTCGGTGGCCTCGCCGGTTTCGACTTGTTCGACACCGGCGCCGGGGACGGGAGCGGCTCCTCCTCGGAGGCGCCTGCTGCTCCGGCGTGCTTTACTGCTCCCTTCTCCGGGCGCGGGAACGCGGCTGTGCTGCAGCCGCTGGAGACCTTTCCGCCGGTGGGCGCGCAGCCGACGCTCTTCCAGAAGCGCGCGCTCCGGCGTAATGCCGGCGAAGAGGACAACGAGAAGAATCGTATGGTGGTGTCGACCAGGAGTGCCTTGTCCGCTGGGCGTGACACAGTACTCGACGACGTCGATGAGGACGTCGTGAGCATTGACGCGTCTGGGATGAATTACGACTCGGAGCCGGAGGACGGGAGGGGCGTCGAGGAGAGCGCCAGGAAGGAATCGAACGCCAACAGCACGGTGACCGTCGGCGGCGGCACGGCGGAAGGGAAGGGGAAGAGGAAGGGAATGCCGGCCAAGAACCTCATGGCGGAGCGCCGTCGTCGCAAGAAGCTCAATGACCGGCTCTACATGCTCCGGTCTGTCGTGCCCAAGATCAGCAAGGTGAGAAATTCTTCCTCGCCACCTGTATCAGAGTATATAGAATTTAACAGTACTGCAGTACTATTTCTTGCCTGTGCTTGGGTTTAGCGGGTTGTGGCAATTTTGAAACATCCATACCAATGATTGAAATGACTACATCGCCTAATAGTGATGAATTGTGTGTGCTTGCTTGTCTTAAAGGGTGGAAAGATGAAAATCTGGAGTTAGCATCTAGCATGGCTAGTTGAAATCAGCGTTAAATGATATATTAGTTTTTTTTTCAATTGCATTTGGAATTGTAAGCTTGAGTATAGGTTCCGTTGTACTGTTTGTCAAAGTCGATTACTGCATCTCAGATGCAATTCTACATGTAGCTTGCAGATCAGTACAGTCTTTGAAACGTTGGTGTCCCATGTACAGAAACTGTAGCTCCTAGTTTGTTGTTGGCCATACACGCCCATTAGAGGACCACATCTTCAGTTTACCTTGAACTCATGTTATCTCTAAAGGACTAGATCTTTTACTTACTTAGGCATGACTTTAATTCTACTCCTTTAGAGATAAAGTCATGCTTAAGTAAGGAAGATCTACCGTATGAATTCCTATTTCTTGGAGGAATTAATTATTTTAATTTGGTCATTATTTTTTTGCTTGACATACGGATTCCTAATTATGGGACTAATTAAATCAGCATACTAGTATTAGCAGAAAAAACAGCATACTAGTTAAATGCAATCGCGGTGCTTGCGTTGTGCTAAAAGTAAATCACTCTTCCCGTAAAAAAAATGTAAATCACTGTCGCTCAAATTGGTATCATAGTTGTTGACAGAAGGGTTGTAAATACTAAATAGTTACATAATAAAATTAATGCTCTATATAACAACTATTTCATAGGAGCAAGTACTCATGTAGAGTTGTGGACGCACACCAGTTTCATGAATTTGTTATATCAGCATACATTTTAACCTTTTTTAATTGTTGGCAGAGTCCTTGGTCTGTCCAGTTTTGTGATTTAGTATCAATACAACCCCAGCTCTTTTATTTAGCTTCTACTGATGCTATCTCTATCTATATGGCATGGCCATAAGTTTAACTCTTTTTCATGAAAAAATAGTTTTCACTTTTCATGAAGGCTACAGAATTCACGTTTCTCGTAGTTAATAATTACCATAATTTTATTTTGTTGTCGTTGTTTCTTATAGGAGTCAGTGCGATTGTTGTCCATGAGTTGTACTAAGGACAAATTTTCTGTCTTTTTCTACTACATATTATTCAGTTTTTAGTCAATTGCCAGTGGTGTAGACAGTTGTTGCAAAAAAAAAGAGTTATAAATTGTGATTACTGCAGTACGTTTGCGCCCTCATAAAATGCAAAAAAAACTATTGGAGCTACTATCATGAGGCACTTCAAAAGACATCAATGATTCATTTATAGAGGACCCCATTTATAATAATAATATAAATATATCTCCTTGAACACTACTGTTGTATAGTTCCAAAAGGAGCCTTTTACTTCGTATCACGTAAAAAAATATGCACGAGTTTTTGTGAGCCGAAAAAGAGCATGAATCATGGTGTGCTTGTCTCACTATGTGTGCACAATTAACCAATTATCCTTTGTGTCATGACTGGGAGACTGGCTAATGACCTGATTTGTATGGACCTGATTTGTATGGTTGTCTTTGATAGATGGACAGGGCTTCGATTCTTGGTGATGCAATCGAGTACCTGAAGGAGCTCCTACAAAAGATCAATGATCTTCAGAATGAGCTAGAGGCATCTCCCTCCACATCGTCACTGCCTCCAACACCCACAAGCTTCCACCCTCTGACTCCTACACTACCCACACTGCCATCCCGTCTGAAGGAAGAGCTTTGCCCGAGTGCACTGCCAAGCCCTACTGGTCAGCAACCAAGTGTAAGTATCTCTGAATTTCATTTAAGCAGTATGTTTCTTCAGATGAGCTAAATCTGATGCATATCACTTGTGTTCTTTTTTTGTCTGATAAAGGTTGAGGTTAGGCTTCGTGAAGGTCGTGTCGTCAACATCCACATGTTATGCGCTCGCAGGCCTGGTCTTCTGCTATCTGCCATGAAGGCAATCGAATCCCTCGGTCTGGATGTGCAGCAAGCTGTAATCAGTTGCTTCAATGGCTTTGCCTTGGATGTTTTCAAGGCCGAGGTAATGTACAGGTCTACTGCCAAGTTTTTCAGAGAGTGAAAAGTAATACAGTCAACTGTAGTTCACGATTACTCACTCGTCTTTTGTTTTTCACATCAGCAATGCAATGATGGCCCTGGTCTTCAGCCCGAGGAAATCAAGGCAGTTCTCTTGCAATCTGCCGGGTTCCATCCCGTGATCTAGGGCTGGAGAGCCCAATCAACAACTGCAAAGAAAAGAAACAGTATAGCTAAGGAATAGAAGCACCTTCATCTTCTGAAACCTGATCAGGAGTTTCCTGAACCAGTTTATCCGCCAGCTTTTACTTTACAGTCCAAAATAATCTCAGTAATCTGTTATTAGTTCCTAACATTGTGTTAAAAAGCTTATTCCTGTTTTTTTACCTTAGTACCATTCCCTGCATGCTCTCTTTCGAATTTTGTAACAAGGAATTGCACGGATTAAAGCTTAAAACATTTTCGGATGTTTTTTTTCGGAATGGGCCTCTGCGCACAGAACCTTGTTATTTAGCCTATTTTACATAGCCTTACTAAGAAAATATAAAGATAAACAGGAAACCAACAGTTCATACGCTACCGTACCTCAGGGCAAATCCAAATTTCTACTCACCTTCAACATCTACAAGTTTGCAAGCTTGATAGACGAGGTGGCTAATTCTGGTGTGTGTGCCCTAACTTCACACTTATACGCACATCTTCTTAACATCGGAGGTACATCTTCTTAACACCGGAGGCCTCACCAAACCGCTTAACGGCTAGCCGAGAGCACAAACCGGTACTACAGACCACCGCGCACCGTTGCACACGCTCTATAACTATAAGTCAATGCCGCCTTTTCTGCCGACCATCTTCATTACAAGGATCAAGGCATTGACTTTGCCTAGCCCGCTGTCAACGTCACCATGATCCGAAAAAGCATCATTTCCCTTCGCACATCTATCAACATGCAGCGCCATGCCACCGAGACCCGTTGCCGTCGACGCGGTAGAAGCAACGCCACTCCACACCCCTTGAACCAGAAGTTGCTCCAAAACCATGCCACCAACAGGAAGAACGACGCTGAGCATCGCAATATTTCAATTCAAAAGACCTAGATCTAATGTTTCCCTCGGAGCATCCCGAGCGGTTTTCCAAATGGTAATAACACCAAAACGTCACCATCATCCACTGGTTTTCACTGGCAGTCATATCCCATCCTAGCCGCTAGCAGCCACCAACGGGTTAGATTGTGCCGGACAATGCCAACATGTTCGGACTATGTCTTTTAGTTACCATTTACCAACCGCGTCCCCCAAAGCGTCATCCAAACGGACGTGTTTTCTTCGTGCCGAGTTTAGGGGACGTCGCTCCCCAACCGAGTCCCCCAAACGCCACCCCCAAACTTTTTTTAACATTAAAATACTTTTTGTTTTTGTTTTTGTTTGCATTTTAATTTCAATAGAGAGAAGAAACATCGGAAATACTTTTGTACACCCACGCATGGGTGTGGGTGTTTCAATCACCGTCCATTTATTGCTTGAGATTCGTGCCCACCATGGTAGATGGAAAGATTCCTTTCTCTCTCCTCTTTTTATCCGAATCTCAAAGCACAATGGACGGTGACGGAAACACCCACACCCATGCGTGGGTGTACAAAATCCACTCTCAAGAAACATTCCACAAACTAATACATAATTGGAAACATGTTTACACAAACATAGACATGATTTGGAACATGGTTTCCACAAACTAATACATAGTTTGAACCATCGTTGACACAAATTAAAACATTGGAAAATGAGGAAACCTAACTAGTGTTGGCATCGCATATTTCGTGTGTTCGCTGCCAAGAAAGAACACTCTCAGGCACTCCCAGTCACTTAAACCGGCAGCAGTCATAGGCAGCCTCCCGCAAATGCAGCGAGGCCGGCTTGTTACCGGCGATGAAGTCGGCGAACTTGTCTGGCAGCCTCTGGATGCCGAGTGGGTCGCCCTTGAGGATGACGACGAACTCGAACAGCACTTCATGTTCTTCATGCAGATCCGACGATGAAGACGACGACGGCGACCGTGCAGCTCTATTGCGGCCACGACCACGGCCTCAGCCTTTGCCTCTACCAGCCATGGCGTTGACTCTTGAGATGGTGGCGGCTAGGGTTGGGAAGAGTGACGCTAGGTTTTGTGTGTGAGGGACGATGAGAGAGTGCCCCTTTTTATAGGCCAGAGGGAGGTGGGGAAGCGGTGGCGCTCATTAACACCGGCACGCAGAGCTAGGCGCAACGAGACGCTTCGCTGCGCCTCTGCGGGAACTGCACCGTCACTGCGCGCCAATAACTTCCGTCGCGAGGTAGGCGACGGTTAGGTTAAACTTGAATGTGTCGTTGACGCGTCACCCCCGCCACTCCCCGCCTCGCATTTCATTGTGTCCGGTGTGCCCGGAGCGTTCCCTGTGTAGCGGGGACGGGCTCGGGGCGCCGGACACCGTATTGGGCCACGTTGGATGGAAAAGGGCCTTTGGGCACGCGACTGGAAACGATTTTTTGTCCGTCGCGCCCCAAATACCTTTGGGAGACGCTTTGAGGGACGCAGGTAGATATGCTCTTAGGACATCTCCAACCATAGACCGCAAGCGGACATATTGTATCTATTGGTGTCCTCTTGGCCTAAATAGGAGGCCCAACGTCAAACCGCAAATACTCTGAGCGGTCGAATTTGCCCGTTTGGCCCGCATTTCCAGCCCAAATTTGGGGTGGCTTTGCGGTTGTCGCGATCACACACATCGGGGCACATCCTCTCGATAAATCATCGGGGTCGTTCGTCAATGACATAGGGAGGCGAAGAGGCGCGGGCCCACACGGTCCACCCCCGTGTGCGGTTTTGTTATTGAAAACCGGTCTTTCTCCCAGGGCTCGCCCACTCGAATCCACTGCCCCGAACAGACCATCCACCCAAACCCTACCTTGCAGCTCCATGATGAAGGTCGTCGGCTAGTTACGGCCCAACCGCAATGACCACGAGGCTACCGGCTCCCACTGCAGTGGCAGCTACGGGCGCATCAATGGAGGGCGCCATTCTTCGCGTGGCCGACCCCAGGCCATGGTCGGGGCGCCGTGTCTATGTGGAGGTGGAGATGAAGCAATTGTATGTCATGGCGGGAATGCCCTGCCATGGCCAGATGTAAACCCCTATCATAGTTGGCATCTCAACCAAGCGCGGGTGCACCCCGCAATGATCCCCGTGCGCGGCCCTGCTTGCTGCCGTGAGATCCTTTGGCGCCGGGCTTTCGTGCCACCGGATCTGTGTTAGGACCCGGCCTACGTCGTTGACTCGCCACTCTAGATACGGTGGTTCGAGCCCGAGCACGACACTCGGTGGTAGCGCATCAAGGTTCGCCTGGAGGGGGTCGACGACAACAACGCCGACTACGAGGCGCAGCAGGCGGCACCTCCCTAGACACCTTCGTCGCTGATGTTTCCTGTGAAGGAGGAGGACGATGCGTCGGGTACATCTTCCCCAGGCCCAGAGCGCCTCGCCATCTCGCGGTACAACGAGGCGTACACCCAGTATAAGGAGCCGCTCCCATAGGTGCGGTGTCCTCCCTTTGGCCCACTACCAGGGCATAGCCAAGGAGTCGCCTAACGATGACAACGACTACGAGCCCATAGAGGAGGCGGAGCTCATGAGGCCTCGCCGCGCGCCATGGCCAACTCATTGCAGGAGGAGTGTGCCAAGTGTCTTGGCCTTGATGAGGCCATCCAGCTGTCGCAGCTGGCCGTGGTGGCACCGTCACGACCAGCAATGCAGCAGTAGTCGCCACCTCCTCCGGCTGCCAATGTGTAGCCGCCGGCAGTACCAACTGCTCTGCTGCATTGTCAATTTTTTTTCTTCTTTTTTTAATGTTAAATGTGGAGTTTTGGTGGCCCGAATATAGGTAAATTAACATTAATTTTAATTCGAGTCAACTTTTTTTTAGGACCGCTGGCAACCCGCAGACGGATCTGAAGCTTCTCACTATCCGCAGATCACCGTAAATAGATCCAACCAAAACATACTGTTTGGCAGTTCGAATTTCCTCACGGTCCACCGTTAGAGATGGAGTTAGATGATGTTGACCATCTGTGTGGTTGCAGCGTCATCAGTTTGCTTTGTAAAAGCCAGAAGACGATGTTACTGAATCGTACTGCTCACTAACCAGGAAACAGACTGGGAGAGGTTTAGATCGGTAGTTATTGGAAACAGAGGCTGGCCGACAGGCAAAGTGGTCCTCTTTATATACTGACCCAAGGACAGCGTCTTCACTGCAGCCTGTGACTAGCAGCGCTGGATTTGGCTTGATTCTAATAAAAGCTCCGTAAAAATAAAAATGGCGAGACTCCCAAAACAGCCCAAATTTGTTTGGGCAAGGCAGATGCGCGACAACCCCTCCAACATATTTCGGTGAGGAGTGAAATGATAAATGCCACCATAACACTGTATATATGAGTTTATATGATACCACACCCATATTATTTTTCATTTTGAAATAGTAACATATATGAGTAACATATGCATGTTACTACTATATACATTCTCACTATGATTAGCCTTAGAGAATTTCCAGCCGCGTCCCATGTATGGATTAGAGACACGCCAGATGTTTGACCTCCCCTAGCCACGGGTCACAAAGACTTTTTGAGTTCGGCGCGGCTTAATATGGTGCCGGCGCCCAGAGCCCATTCTCGCTACATAGGACAAAATGAAAACCTGCATCACGAGTGGCGGACCAGCATCATCAGCGGTAGAAATCACTTTCGTCCCTCCCGCCATTCCCTCCACGTGACTACTCATTTGCCCATTTGCTCCTCCTGCCCGCTTCTTTCATTTCCCCCTCCTATCGCTCGATTCGTTTCCCTCTCCGATCTCTCCCACCCAGTCAGCCGCAGCCAGTCGTAGACATGCCAGCGACGTCGGATTCTTCAAGCTGAAACTCGTGAACAACCTAATGGATGACGATAATGTGGACGGCGATGAGATCTTTGGCGATGGTGGTGCAGCATGGGATCCGGAGCACTAGCCGCCGAATCTCAATGAGGAGGAGGCCATCCAGTTGGCCATTGCCCAGTGTGAGCTCGAACAGCTTGCCTAGTGGGATGACCTTGCCGTCCAGTTTCGTGAGTCTACGTTGGTCGGTGACACCACCGGATTCCAGAGCGCGAGGCACGCCGCACGTCTGCTGCTCCTCCCCTGGCGTGTAATCTGTGGCCTTAGCCGACAGCGTTGGCTACCATTCCCTCCACCTCCCGCGCCGCATGTATATCATCGATCTCACCAGCGACGACTAGACGTCAAGTAGATTTTCCTATGATTTCCCTATGTTTTTAGATTATCTTATGTTTTTCCGATGCCGAGTAGACACCATATCAACAATGTATCTCTTTCAATGAGTAATTAAAAAAAAATACGTTGGACCGCTTGAAACACGTCAGACACAAACAAACAATTGTAGCCTGACGGCCAAATTCGCGTGTGAGGCCCGAAGCAAACTAGCGTTGACGAAGCGAAGGAATAGAAGAAAAAAATGACAGTGTCAGAGCGCGCCGTGTACTTACCTGCGTTGACGAAGCGATGTGAATTTTTTTCCTCTCACATGGACGGGATTTAACTGCGATTTCAGCTCGATCGTTGTCAGAAGAAAGAATTAAGGATGGGCCACCGATTTGAAGTTTTTCACGCACCATGCATGCATGTACTCTGGCGCGGGGCGGGCATTTACTCGGATCGGATCCATATGGGTCTGTCATGAGAAACAGCATGCATGCGTCAAATGCGCATTCCTTCCTTGTTTTATCCGTCCATCTGTCTCGTGAGTGAAGGCTTTCAACTACCCCTCTCGCGTCGCTCCTCCTGGCGACCGGGAGGGGCAAACCCTAGCCGCCGCCGCCCCGTCCGCCCTCCCCCCTCTCTCCCTCCTCGTCGCCCCTCGAGGTGCTGCCGGCCAGAGGCCGCGGCGCCGGTGAAGGGGCGGCGGGGATTTGGCCCTCGACTGCGGTCCCGGCGCCAAGCACGCCCGCATGGAGGAAGGTGGCCAGGCCGGGCTTGCCGGGCCGAGGCCGCTGCCCGGCGACGCTCTCCACCCCCGACGCGTCTCCCCTTGGTCGGCGACTCCGGCAGCCCGCTCCTCCGTCCGTGGCGGCGGGTGGCTCTCGGGATCCGGCGGCTCGGTGGCGGCGGGCTTCGGTCTCGGAGGGGCTGCCGGTGGTGGTCTCGGTGGGGGCCCCGGACGCCGGAGCGGCGGCTCCGGATGGTGGCGGCGGTGCCGTGTTCTTCGCGGCGGGCGGTGGCCCGTGGCCCTGGCCGTGTGGGCGGCAGGGTGGCGGTGAGATCTAGTCCGGGGTGTCATGGCGGCCGGTGAAAACCGAGCCTCGACCTCGGTCTTGGCGGATGATGGCGGCATCGGGCGACGTCGTTACCTTGTCGAAGGCATCATCTTTGCCCGTCTTGGCACTACACTCGGCGGGTTTGGGATGCGCGGCTGCCGGTGAAAACCGTGCTCCGACCTCGGTTGGCGGACGATGGCGACGTGTCACGCCGCTACCTTCTTGAAGGCATCGTCGTCGCGGTCTCGCGGTCTCTCACTCGTGCTGCTCCGGGGAAACCCTAGGTCCGGGTCTCCCGGATCGGACGATGGCGGCGCGCTCTATGTCGTTCTACCTCTTGGGGCATCGTTTTTGGAGCGAGCTGCCGGATGTTGGCGGATGTTGGTGGAGTGGATGGTGGAGCCGTCCGGCGTCATGGTGGCATCGACGGCAGGTCTTGCAAGGTTAATGCGATTATCTCTCTTGAAGATGGAGTCGAGGAAGACGGCGGAAGCAACTCCGTGGCGTGGGCGTTGGCGTGCGCCGAGAGTATGCTTGACTGGATGTGCTTCTCACCTGCTATTGGACGGTTTGGGAAGGCATTTAGTTTGGATGATGTGAGTTGGTGTATTGTCACCCTATACATCCTACTCGTAGGTATAGTTAGGTTGCTTCGAGAGTGATCTTTTGTATTGTTTCTTGTAAGGCTTCATGAATAATCTAATAAAAAGCCGTGTGCATCCTTTGGATGCAGAAGCTGGGGCGATTTTTCCCCCTTTTCGAAAAAAAAAAATCTGTCTCGTGAGTCGTGACGCACAATTCAAGATGCCGTTCCACTCCGCGGGGGCAAGGGCGGAAGGTGGAGAAGAGGTCTAGCTCCAACAGATTATTACCAGAGCGGACATCGGACAAGGACGGCTCGACAAGAGGTATGGAGGAAGACGGGGCATGTGTGGGTTAGGGCATCTCTAGCGGCGCGACGCAAACGGACGCTCAGCGACCGTTTTCGTCCGCCGTGACCGGAAATACGTCTGGCACCACTTCCAGCGGGGCGACGCAAAGTGATCGGGCCGTTCGTGGAGACGCAAACCTGGCCCAAATATGCGTCTCTGCGGACGTCCGCTCGCGTTTGGCGGACGTTTCATCGGACCCGCCTGGCAGCGATCCTGCATCGATGCGTCTTCTCAAACGCGCCAGCGACTGCGCCGCTGCGTCGCTTCGGCACTCTGCGCCATGTTAATGGTGACGATGCCTCGTTAATGGCGACGTTAATGGCGACGCCACGCGTCCCGCGGCCACCGCATGTCGCCGGCCTATATAAAGGGGGCGCGCGTTCTTCTTCCTCATCCACTCCTCCAAAGAAACCCTAGCCACCACAAAAGCTCGACCGTAGCGCCGTCTAGGTGTTCCTGCGACGCAGCCAAGCCCGCGAGGAAGTCCATGGCCGGTCCTGGTGGCCGGCCAGGCGGTCGAGGCCGCGGCCCTGGGCGCCCCCGTGGCCGGGGCAAGGGCCGCCGTGGTGGAGCAGCTACGGCCCCACGCTCGCCGTCGCCTGCGCCCTCCTCTTCCTCGCAGGAGGAGCGCTGCGTCGAGTTCCTCCTCCGCATCGACGACGACCCACTCGCCATCAAGCGGCTACCGGACAAGTTCGCCGAGTTCGTCGACAGCGTCGAGCCGGCGCAGTACCAGCTACGGGAGGCCAGCTGCAACTTCTGCCGCTGGACCGTGGAGGTCCTGTTCGACGGGCAGACAAGATGTACCTGCACACGGGGTGGGACAAGTTCGCCCGTGACCTCGCGCTCGAGCCTGGCTGCCAGCTCACCTTCCTCTACGAGGGGGACGGCGAGATGATCGTCAAGGTGTTCGACGACATAGCCTGCCGCAGGCACTACCACTCCGACGACTCCGGCTCCGACACCGATAGTTAGAACGTCGAGTGTTCTTTCTTTGCAGCGAATCTAGCTACGGGCCAGACGAAGCCAGTAGTCGAGGTTTCTGGATGTTCCCCACATCGGTAGAACCAACGAGGGCACCATCTCCTCCCACTGGATTTTCCAGTTTGGGTGATTGGGTGTGCCCTCGAATGTTCTTTCTTGGCAGCGAACATACGAAAATCAACACAACTGGCTTTTTTTTTTAATTTTTATATTTGTGTCGACCATGGTTCAAACTATGTATTAGTTTGTGTAAACCATGTTCCAAACTATGTGTTAGTTTGTGTAAAATCATGTTTCAAAATGTAATATTTGAAACTATGTGTTAATGGAGAAGAGGGAAAAAAGGAAAAAAAAATAATGCGTCCCGCTGGAGCAGACCCCAGACGCGCGGACAAAAACGATCATTTTAGCGTCCGCAAACAGACGGTGGCGGACATTAAAATACGTCGCGCTGGAGATGCCCTTATTCGTTTTTTTACCAAGCAGGGCATGTGTGGTTGTTGGTTGTTGGGTTTTATTGTTGAAGGAACAATTGATGAATGATTCCAACTAATCTTTTAGGGTCTGTTCGGTTTTGGAATGAGCTGGAACGGAATGGAACGGTTCCACACCTGGAACCCATTCTCGCGTTCGGTTAGACAAAAGAATGGAACGAAGTGATTCTTCGGAACGGAATATTCCGTGTAGATGCGGAACGCACCCATCCGGCCAAATCGGCCGAACGAGGTGGAACGGCTCCTGCTAATCTCTCTCACGCGTTAATTCCACTCTCTCTCCCGTGGCTCTCACTACAACACGCTGAAGCCAGGCGATGCGATGGGGCCGGCCAGAGCCAGGCCGCCGGCGAAAGGAGCAGCGGCCAGGACGGCGGCCATGCGAGGCGGCTAGGACGGCGGCCGGCGGGGGCTAGCGGCACGGCGGCCAGGACGGCGGGCGAGAGCTGGGGGCGCGGCAGCCAGGACGGCGGGCGGGAGCTGGGGGCGCGGCGGCCATGCGGGCGGCCGGGACAGCGGCCGAGGCGGCGGCCGGCGGGGCTAGCGGCGCGGCGGCCGGGACGACGACCATGCGAGGCGGCCGGGACGGCGGCCGTGGCGGCGGCCGGCGGGGCTAGCGGCGCGGCGGCCGGGACGGCGGGCGGGAGCGCGAGAGCGCGGCGGCCGGGACGGCCGGCGGCGGCTGAGGGCGGCGGCCATGGCGGAGAAGAAGCCATGCCAGGCTCAAATTAATTGTGAATCTCTTTAAATTAGGCTAATTAATTGCATATTTAGATTAGTTACATTCGGTTCCATTCCAGGTTTCTATTTTCAACCGAACGAAAAAATAGGATGGGATGGAATGTGATGGAATGGAATGGAATGGAACCATTCCATTCCACTCCACCCGGTCTGAAAACCGAACACACCCTTAGGACATCTGCAGCGCTGTAGAAAGAACGCGAAAAATGATAACACGTGTCCTTTTGCATTAGGTCTCAGACGCTGCAAAATTACCGTCGTGCCACGATTGTTCATTTGTGTTTGGACGAGCTCTCGACGGCCTGACGCATTTTTATTTTATCATTAATAAAGATATATAGTTAGAATGGTCTCTACTTGATATGGGAAAAACATAGGATAATATACGTCGGATCCGCTAGGAGCACCCAAACACAAATGGACAATCGTGCCCCAGCAGCCAAAT
>NC_061510.1:399215191-399306285 GCF_022539505.1 Lolium rigidum | reverse complement strand
GCGCATCTAGCAGAAGGAATGTCCGCACCTGAAAATAGGATGAAAAAGGAACCGGCCTGGCTGTAGTTTTTACTATATGCACATGAAAATAACTGGCTCGTGAGCAAACGATTCAGGTTAAGCTAGTTACCGGCAGACTGCAATGCCACTTGCTCTGCCGCCCGACGTTCCTCAGCAGCAGCCCGGCCAGAAAGCTAGAACACGGCGCACTACGCCGTCGTGCCACGGCACACGCAGAACATCCAGTTGCAGTTTTGGGGTACTGTAAACACTGACATCACTCCCAAAATTCTTCCAAACCGTACATCAGTAACTTCCAGTTGCAGGGGACTTCGATCTTCAAAACTGCTAGATGGTTGAAGTGCGACTGCATGCTATCTTTAGCTAGTCGTTCAGTTCATGCCTCTAAATTTACTGCTGGCTCTTGTTTGTTCAGTTCATGCCTCTGCGTTTACTACTGGATCTTGTTTGCTGGTCGTTGATTCGTGTTCGTGTGGAGGTCTGTACGCGCCGTCCTGCATCAGACCATATCCAGCATGCCGATGCAAAACGGACGTCTAATTTGTTTCCGTTTGCGTTAGTTGAAATGGTCGAATTCGATCGCGCGTCCTTTTGCATATGGAGATGTCCAGCAGCCCGACGCAAATATTTTTTTTTAGATTTTTCATTGAGAAAAACAATAACTTACATAGGGAATAAAGAAAAAAAATTAAAGATCCATGTAGCGCCTGCTACCCTAGCCTACTCCTCGTCCTCGTCGTCGATCGCAACGAATTCCGGGATCGCCCACTGCCAGTTGGTAGCTGGCGGAGCACATGCTGGTGCTGCCGGTGGTGGAGGTGGAGCAGCTCACGGATTGAATGGCGGAGGTGGAGGTCGCGGAGGGTACGGGGCCGAGTTCTGCAGGGACCGTTCGAGGGCCTCGTCCTCTGTGAGGTCTGCCGTCATTATGTCGGTGGCATATCGGGGCAGTGGAGGAGGCGGCTCCGGCACCTCCGCCACGAGGATGATGAGCCTCTCGATCTCATTGTCGGTCATCGTGGCCGGCGGCTGGAACTCCCGACCCTCGTCCATGCACGTGGCAGACGCTGCCGACGAAGTCGTGGCTGTTGTCCTTGCCCTCCTCGTTGTAGATATCCAGCGCGGCGTCGTCCTAGGGAGGCACATGTGGGGTGCGCTGCCGTGCTCGGCGAGGCGCAGCAGGGCGTGCAGGCGGCAGAGCTGGACCGAACGGTTAATCCCTATCGCCGAGGAACCCCACCTTCCTCCTCGGATCCGTCTCGATCCCGCGCCAGTTGAGCCATCAATCAGAGTCGATATCGTAGGCGGGATCAACACAGAAGTCCGCGGGCAGGTATGGCTGCCTATGCCAGATCTCCATGGCCCGCTCTGGATTGTGATACGGGCACGGAGGCCTATGCGGAGCCCAAATTTAGGACTCCACCAGCTTAATTATCTTAGTTTATGTAATGGTCATATGTGGGCCAATTAGGGATTTTTAATATTTTGAGTCAGTCTTGGTTTGGGCCTATCCAAGCCAAGTTAGGATGGCCCAATAGGGCTGGCCGGCCACCACCCCCTCATATAAGGTGGAGGGACGGCTAGGGTTAGGTACACAAGTTTAGACTAAAGTTTGGGGTTTACCCCATTGCTTGTGTTCACGTGTATCATCCCTCCGGGGGTACGGCGCTGCCGTTTGTCTATTATATCCGCTGTGAAGGTTCTTGTGTTCATCAAGGATTGTCTAGCTCAAGGTTGAGGCGCATCATTCATCGATCCGTTGCTTGCTGGATTCGTTCCCTCTTCTCCAGGCCGTGTTCATCGCGTTGTTGGGAGGATTTACTACCCCGTGTTCTCGATGTGAAAGATCGGGCAACACCAAGGAGGATCTGCTGGGATCCCCCTTGTCATGTGGTATCAGTTTTCTGGGTTGCTCACGGCGAGGTTTTGTTGATCGATCGCATCTAGATCGGTTTTTCATCGTAGGAGTTTGGCTCTAGATCGGAGGAGATTGGCTCTCGGTCGAAGGAGGTTGAGTTGGAGGAAGTTTGGAGTTGATTGGGCGCAGTTTTTCCATCGTCTCGGGCAGTTTTTGCTGCCAGAATCGCGAATTTCGAGGTTTGCAATCGGGAAGAAGATGGAGTTTCGGACATCATCCGGTGCCACCCGGTCAACCGGCTCTCCGACCGGCCCGGTCGGTCCACGGTCCGGTTAAACCGGCCCCACCACCGGCCAGCCCGGCCAAAACCGGCCGTACAACCGGTGCCAACCGGGGCAATGTCCAGGGGGCTCCGCTCATCTGCTCGGTCGGCCGCCCGGTCAAACCGGCTTCTGGACCGAACCAGCCGGCCACAGGCCCGGTCAAACCGGCTGCTGGGCCGGACCAGCCGGCCACAAGCCCGGTCCAACCGGCTGCTGGGCCGGATCGCCCTGTTTTCAGTTCTGCGCAATCAACACTTCAGCAGTCTTCTGCGATGGGTTTGTTTTCCGGCGATGTTCTCGGCATACGGTGTTCTCTTCGGAAGATATCAAGTGTCGTTTTCAATGATTATCTTGACATCCGGAAGGGAGTTCAGCTTCACACATCCGAACTTCAGTGGTATTTACACCATTACGCGTCAGTTGAGGAATATGAACATTGGGAAACGAACATGGAATTGGGTTTCAATCGATGTCGCACTTACAATAAGAAGTTCAGTGGGAATGATGCATATGTTCTCGCTCACCGGCGTGTGGATGAGGAGTTGGACAATTATTGGTGTGATGCAGTTGATAGAGGCGACTTTGCTTGTACTTGGGCGGACTTCAAAACTTTTTTTCGTGATGGTTTCGTGTTACTGTAAATGGAGGAGAGTGAGCAGCCGTACGGCGTTGTACATACAATAGAGGAAGTTGGATAGTGCATAGTTCCTATTCAGGAGGTTGGTTTACTACCAACAGTCACTAAGGGCGAGGTAATATCTTCAGAGGAGAAGGAACCTGGCTCTGATACCAAGGGCACTCACCAGAATCGTTGAGGAGGATGTACCATTGAGCGGGCTGAATATGCAACTCAAGAAGGTACAAGATGATGCTTGCAAGACAGCTTGACAAGGGTCAGCGATGGAGTTTGTTTCAGACTCAGTGTATTATAAAGGGCAAGGCTTGCAAGTTGATGATTGATGGTGGTAGATGTATTAATGTCATAAGCAAGGCGATGGTGACAGCATTGGGGTTGTCTACATGGCGTCTTCCTGAACCTAAGCGTCTTGAGTGGTTGAATAGCTGTGGTATGCTGAAGATTACTCACAAGGTGCGAGTGCCATTTACAGTTGATGACTATGTTGATGAGATAGAGTGTGATGTGTTGCCATTGGAGGTGTGCGGATTGCTACTTGGGCGTCCATGGCAGTATGATCGTAATGCGACACATGCTGGGAGAGCAAATACATATTCTTTTATGCATGGTGGCCAAAAGCGAACTTTAAAGCCTATGGGTGATGATCATATCAAGTCCGATGTGGAGTTAGTGCTTCGTAAGGAGAGGTTGCACAAGCTTAAAGTGCAGCATGAGGTACATGATGTTCCGAGCATGGAGGTTGGTGATGTTTCAGCCATGCCTGTAGATGACAAGCCAGTTCTTGTTGGTGACAAGCCGGATGAAGCTAATCCTATTATTGATGAAGATGTTGGAGCATGTGCTACAGTTCCAGTTTGTGTTGATGCCAGTATACAGACTGATGATATTTGTGCTGATGGTGTGACAGTACATATGGCGCAGCTGCGCGTGGGAGGAGTGGGAGGCGAGCGCGTCCGTGGAGACAGTGGGCAGCGGCACTACCGTGCTAGGAGTACTGCAGTCCAGTTTTCCGCGACACCGCGGATGCATCGAGGCAAGGATGGACGTGTGAGACACTTATGTGGCCCAGGAATTACACATCTTGTGCAGGGTCATGTTCAGCGACACAGGGGGCCATCAAAACCTCGCAAGACGAAGGTATTGGCGCCGAAGTCCAAGCTCATGTGGAGAAGAAAGGAGGCGCCAAGTGCTGTATCAAGTCAAACAAGCCGCGATGGAGGATGTGGTGTGGAAAGCAAGCAAGACTTGAGGACGGCGAGGACGTGTCATGTTCATATCACGTCACCTTTTCCAGAAGACACTCACGCGGTGGGGACAACGCTTCTTGAAGGGGGGAGGATGATACGGGCATGGAGGCCTATGTGGAGCCCAAATTCAGGACTCCACCAGCTTAATTATCTTAGTTTATGTAATGGTCATATGTGGGCCAATTAGGGATTTTTAATATTTTGAGTCAGTCTTGGTTTGGGCCTGTCCAAGCCAAGTTAGGATGGCCCAATAGGGCTGGCCGGCCACCACCCCCTCATATAAGGTGGAGGGACGGCTAAGGTTAGGTACACAAGTTTAGACTAAAGTTTAGGGTTTACCCCATTGCGTGTGTTCACGTGTATCATCCCTCCGGGGGTACGGCGCTGTTGTTTTTCTATTATATCCTCTGCGAAGGTTCTTGTGTTCATCAAGGATTGTCTAGCTCAAAGTTTGAGGCGTATCGTTCATCGATCCGTTGCTTGCTGGATTCGTTCCCTCTTCTCCAGGCTGCGTTCATTACATCGCGTTGTTGGGATGATTTACTACCCCGTGTTCTCGCTGTGAAAGATCGGGCAACACCAAGAAGGATTTGTTGGGATCCCCTTATCAGATCGTGTGCGGGCAAGGACATGCACCCGACGGTGGTGAGGCGCTAGCCGTCGCCCGGCAGGTGCATGTCCCCCCAGTTGTCGCAGGGCATCCAGTTTTCGTGCATCAGCCGCACCATCTCGACGGCAAGCGACACCCTGTTTAGCCGCGCCTCCTTCTTCACGCTGATGTCGGACACCTCGAAGTCGTTCTTCTTCTTCCCAATGGTGATGCGGCGGTGCGTGGTGGTGGCGGCGCGCGCGTGCAGAAGACGAGGCGACGCCATTGATGGCAAAGGATGCGGCACAAATACGAAAGCGAAGACTGCCAAAGCAACGGCCGCCGAAGCGATGAGCTTGAAACAGGCCCCGCACTTGCTGTCTTGTGTTTCCCGTGGGAGAAGCGAGCGGTCACGCGGCACGACCGTGCAGTGTGCGCGCAAACGCATCCAAGACACAAATTGGGTTGTGTTTGCATCGCAGCGGACAACCCGGTAGCAATGCGTCGGGACGCTGGGCCGGGGCGCAAGTGCATATTTCGACCGCGTGGACGCAAACGTTTATACATCCGTTTCCGTCGGGCCCGTTGGAGATGTTCTCGGAGAGATGGTCACCTTGCCCACCTCCATCATAACCTCTTGCATCCCCTTTGACTATTTGCTTGTACTCATCTTTAGCTTAATTGTCTGGTTCGTCTACGATCATGACTCCGGAGTTCACCATTACCTAAACAGATTAAGGCTGTTACGATGGCTGGCTTCTTAACCCTTTGTCAGTCCCTGCTCGGTCTACACTGCCTGGTGGTGGGCTCCACATGTACTGTATCGCTCTATGAGGGACCAGCTCCAGGCTCCAGCAGAGACGCACACGCATGCCCCTCCCAATGCCCTCACTCAACACGCACACGAGACCACGCTCTCTGCCCTCATGGAGATGTGCTCGTCGCCGCCTCGATTCCGACTGTTGCCTAATACATCTGCTGCCGCTGCTTGCCGGCGAGGCTACACCCCATTCCCTCCTCCATTTCCCCTGCACCACGACGACTGCCCGTGTCCGCATGCGCAACCGCGCGAAACCCTAACTTCGGCTTTGGTCTCGATCGCCGGCTTGGTTCCAGCGCCTTAGCCTGCTCTCCCATCTCATCTGCACCTCCTGTACGATCCCCCGAGCTCCTCCTCTACCACATCTACGCCGACGACCACCTCCTAGTTCCCCGCGTCGACCTCGCCTTCTCGGACTACGGCCTCCCGCACCATGGTGTGATGGTAGGCTACGACTGGCCCACACCTCTGCGGCTACCACGATCCTGGGGAAAGCCCATAGGACAAATAGTCAAGACTATCGATGTCGAAGTACCCCAGTGTTAAAGTGTGGAATTTCACCCCTGTGACTTCCGGGTTGGTAAGCTTGTTGTCATGTGTGATGCCAATCATTTCCGTGCCCATTCCAGTTAAATCTATCCTCCGAATTATAATACTTAATTCTTTACTTATGTTTCTAGCAAGGAGTTCTTTGGTGGATGTCGCGAAGGAGAGCACTGACGCCTCCTAGGAAGCAATGGGCATGGTGATGGAAGTCATGTAAGGATTGGTCACCTCTCTCCCAAATCTATCAGGTCGCAAGTCAGATGGTAGGTCTCTCTAGCCAGTGAAGATCACGCAGCGGTCATGTGCATCATATATATGTTCTCCCTTCGGTGGCGGGGGACAGTTTGAAAGTTTCGTAGGGCAAACTCAATGCCATATATTATTATTTAAATAGAATAATGTGTGAATGATTCTGTAGGTCTTTTTTGGTGAAGAATGATTCTACTTATTGAATAAACATCAAATTTGTATCATCAAGAAATTTTAATCATGTAGGTCATCGTGTGGTCTGTGGATGTTAAGTTTCATGAAATATTTCTCAGGAGAACAGTTTAGGTAAACACTCTACATCGCAGTCCGATGGGAGTCGATTCATCGGACTGATCGGTTGCCGTTGATCTGCATACCATCGCACGGCCCTCACCAGGTTGCTTCCACGGTTCAAATAAAGAAAGAAGAAACAGTCCAGCTGATGCCGCATCATGCCCACATGCACGCGAGATTATAGCTCCTAACCGCGAGATTGCTTCTCCACCAAAGAGCCAGCCATGCTTTCCTGAGTTTCCTCCCTATGCCGCCATTGTTCTCCAACGCACCGGACCCTCCCATCCAACACGTAGCGTGCTGCTCCACCAGAATCCACATCTAAGCGTGCGTATTCTGTTTGATTCGTGTGTGGCGGCAGACGGAAGTGCAGTCAGGAGCGTGACGCGTCCTGGACTCCTGTTGAGGGTGAGCACGGTCAATTTGATTCATGGTTCTAGTCGGTGAGGTTGTGGCGATCAATCTCGGCGTGCGCATCGAGCACAAGGATGTGCTTCGCCGCCGAGATCGCTGCATGACGCCGACCGCCTCCGCCTCTACCGCAGACCGCACGAAGCTTCCTTCCCAGACCATGGATTCTACGTTGCTTCCTTCCCAGACCATGGCTTCTACGTTGCTTCCTTGCCGGACCTTAGATTCTATGTTGCTTCCGTCCCAGTCTCCCAGACCATGGAATCTACAAGGATGTGCTTCCCAAATTCCTATTTTGCTTCCGTCCCGACCATGGATTATAGTAGCTTCGCATGCATGTGCTTCCTTTTACCAATTTAATTGCTCCTGAAGCCAAAAAAAAAGGATGCCACTTGCTACATCATCAAAAATTACAGCGCTACTGCTGAAATAATGGCATGCTTCTTGCATAAAACAATTGTTCTTCACATAAACTTTTCATGAAACTCAGTCTCATGTGTCAGTTTTTCATTATTTCTGGGGAAGAAGCAACTATAATAAGGAAGAAAGGCAGGAGACGTTAACCTCCTACTACGTGAGTTACAGGAGCAGTTTATGGGAGCTATTTTCGGTAGCAGTTTTTAGAAAGGAAGCATACAATCGTGTCTACTGTCTAGGAGCAGTTTTCGGGAGCAGTTTTTAGAAAGGAAGCGTGGAATCGATCCTGGATTCACGGAAACAGCCGCGCGGCCCTGGCTGAAATCCTACGGCGAAGCTGCTTCAAATCCTACGGCTAAATGTTGGTCCGATGGGAAGCAAAAAATCGGGAGCCGATTCCTAGCGCTGCCCAACAGTTTATGATGTCCCTTCGCTAGCTAGAGTAGGAACCATTTTTTCCAGTTCATCGTGTGTTCTAATAAATTTCTCTAGGGTCATTGCAATTGATGGAACTCTAATTTCACATGACCGAATGGGTTAGAAGTTCCAATCCTTATCCTGTAAGTCTTAATTTGAGACAAATAAATAACATACTTAAAATGGATGAAAATATGGATGTAAGTTGCTTTAATATGGCTCTACGAATGATAGCGTTCCACGAACATCCAGCTTGCTAGAGATGTTTCAATTCACTACTGGATTTACACTGTAAGATAATGTAATGGTACGATGCAGTGCTACATCTTCCAGTATCCACGTTGAGTATTTACACCATGCTTATTTGTATACACTTTGCACATGATGTTTTTATAACGATGTTGTATGATCCATGTAGCGTGCCACGACATCCAGCTTGCTAGAGATGCTCCAGTTCACTACATGGATTTAAACTGTAAGTTATTGTTATGGTACAATGGAGTGCTACATTTTCCAGTACCCACGTCGAGTATTTACACCATGTTCATTTGTACAAACTTTGCACATGATGTTTTTATAACAATATTGCATAATGCATATGTAAAATGGTTTTTAACTAAGGTAATGAAGCTTTAAACAATACTCCCTCCGGTCCTAAATATAAGCCATATAATTTTTGGCACGGAAATTAAAAAACGTATATTTAGGAATAATTATACCATGTTTGGCTAGGGTTAACCGTAAGTAATTGCCGTGAGCTAATAGAGGACTTTGCATAAGACAAGTAAACGTAATCAAATCTCCAAAAATATTTTCCATACAAGTAGAGCAACGCAATAAACCTTATATTCTGGAATTTTTCTCAAAAAACTATATGGCTAATATATAGGAACGGAATATTTTCCATACAAGTAGAGCAATCGGAATACAAGATACAATGTTGCTTAGTTGTTATTTTTATATTCTTTTGTAACTAATTATATTACATATATTTATATGATCACGAATTTTATGTGGAGACATGTCAGCGAATCATTTGATACACACACCCACTCTCTCTCTCTCACATGGTTAGGCATGATACACATTTAAGTGACTCAACAAGAAAACTCGCTAATCAATACGATTTGAAATAAAATTAGTATGGGAAACGATCTCTTTTCGGAAATCACTCCCGTATTATAGATTATAATATACTCCCTCCGGTCCTTTTTAATTGACTCGAATTTAGTACAAATTTATACTAAATCCGAGTCAATTAAAAGAGACCGAAGGGAGTACGTGACAAGTGCAACTTTACTAGTAATTTACTAAAATATGAGAATTCACTGATTTCGAGTTTTCCAAATCTCAAACCGAGGCCCAATAATCCGGATTGCAGTGTCGGGCTATGGGGCCGGACTGGCCATAGATGTTGATAACTCGTGTAGATTTGGAAGAAATCTTACCGAAAAGAAACAGATGTTTTTTGTTCCATAATTGGTGGAAGATGTAACCATTTTTGTTTAATAATAAAGGTTACTAATTGTTTCAAAAAAAAAAAGACTATTGCGGACATCTGTGAGACCGAGACGATTTAGCCCTCGATCATCAACTTGTAATCCAAGCCACAGCCACCCACGTCCGCCGCCGGAAACCCATCGACTGTTGAACACGATGCCCGCGCAGTCGCCGTTTCCGGACGCGGAGCGCGTCCTGGAGGACGTGCGCAGCGGAGCCATCGGCAGCGCCGTGGTGGACACCGTCTACTGCTTCCTCAGGGGAATATACTGCTCGCCGAGCGGCCACCGCCTGGCCGGCGGGGTGCAGGAGGTGGCCACGAGCGCGCCGGACATCGCCTGCGATGCGGCCAAGTACGGCGTCCAGAACGCCATTAAGCAGGCCGTGGCCCGCGGGCGCCGGAGGGAGGACCGGTGGAACTCCGTGGTGGCCTACGGAAGCGCCGCCGCCCTCTTCTCCATGCACGTGGTCGGGCCAATCACTGCCGTCAGCTACGGGCTAAACTCGGTGGCCGAGGATGCAGCCATCCGTGCCTTTAGTCAATTGTTCCGACTAGACCATCGCTGCAGACTCCCCGAGCCGCCTGCTCGCTATGCGGCGGCGTTCCCGGGGTTCCCGGTGCAAACAATTGTGGTCGAGGAGGTCTCGGTCCACGAATCTGGCCATGATCACTGTTAGTTATTGCTGATTCTCATGTTGCGCGTCTACTTCTTGACACATATATTGCCATTGTTCTAGGGAGTAAAAGTGCACTGAATTTTTGAAAGTATTCTTTTGTTTGTTTTGGAACAAAAATTGCAGATTGGGAACTGAGTATCCTTCCAAAATTTTCAAGCTATAATCTAATTTACCAACATAGACTATAAATTCTTCCATAATATATTAGTTTGTAATTACAAATTACAAGTTCTACTCCCTCCGGTCAGAATTAATTGTCATGGTTTAATTGAGGCTAGAGGTAGTTTTTTCTTGAATCCTATGTATCTAGACTCATTTCAGTGTGTCTATTTCATTTTGTATCATTTCAATCGTACTTAGTCCATATTAAAATATCTAAATATCTTATAATTCAGAAAGGTTATACGGAGTATAATAAGCAGGGTTAGGCAATCTTCTCTTTTGCTCCAGTTGCAACCCAACCAAATAACCGCCATGTGAGGGACTGCATTATGAATGTTCTTCCTAGCTAGATCTCACTAGTACATATCGGGCCTATTAAAGCCCCAGCCCCGTGACACACGAAAAACCCTTCCGTTTGCTCTACGGCCAAACATTTACCGCCAAAAAAGTGTAACGTCTGCGTACGTAGTATGGGCCGGTCCGCAGCACGTGAACAAAGCAAACGGCCTACAGAGTATGCGAATATGCGCAGATGGTTGCCGGTGTGCCTTACTCCTGGACTCGCACACTATTTTATCCTCAATAATTGTGTGCACAACTTTTGAGGACAAATTATCCTTTCGTGAATTCTTATGGGCTACCGAAACTTTTTTAATTAATTATTTACTTTGTTTCAATGAGCCATCAGACTACCATGTTAATAAATTTTGATACAGTAAAGCAGGTGGCACACGATTGGTAATTCAGAATCGTATGTGACGTTCTAGTTGGCACATATACGTCTCATTGTCATTGAGAGTATCATTTAACCCTGGTTGGGATTATAACTTCATGCTAGGTCAAAGTTTAGGGTTTAAAATAGACTAGATCAGCAATATCAGAGTGTCAATTTCATGGATTGGGAGTTGACGATTTCATTTAGGGAAGCGACACGAAGGCCAGGTATTTTATTGCCCCTATGTATGTGTGGCCTATGAGAAGTATAATTATCTTTTTGTCGGAAATTCAATTCGGCTCCGGTCTCTCTACCAAAAAATTATATTTCGAAATGTTAAAAAAGTTTGACAAAAATTTCTACATGTACATCTCCATAATATACATATGTTCGTCTAGTTTCACGAGTAACCAATATTTTTTGTGATCTATGTAAAAGAAAGAAATTTTATTTTCTCAAAAGCCTTATTTTTAGCAATTAATTTTGTCTTTTTTTACACACACCACATGATAATTCGATTTTTCATGAAACTATTTTGTGAGCATGTATCAAGTGAAGATGTACGTGTAAATTTTTTGTTTTAACTTTTTGAAATTGTAAAATATATGTAACATGCATTTTAAAATCAAGGGAGCATATGCTTCCATGTGCCAAAACAACACTCCTTCTTTTTACGATGTATATTTTTAAAACAAATAAAAAAATGAGTAAAATTCTGCCTTCGGTGTGGAGCGAGACGCGGCTTTGAGGATCAGCTTTGGATAGGTTCTTTGTGTTGTAGTTGTATCTTTGGTGTTGGCTGGTCTTCGGATCAGCCGGGGTGGAGTTCGTTCTGCACTCGTTGTTCGCAGCGAGGTGTAGTCGTCTTGTACTAAAATTCTGCCTTCTATAAAGATATAGTTTTCCTAAGTAACAGCTAGATGTTTTAGAATTGGCGAACAGACACTTTCTGGACCGACGATCTCATTCTTCTTTCACCAATCTTGGCGCTGTCTCCTCCCGAGTCCCGACTCATTTCTTTTTGGGCTTCTGTGGGCTGCTTTAGGTTGTCTCTTTGTTAATTTCATTTCCGCTATCATTTTTGCTCGGGAGAGGAGGGGGCAGAGGCTGCCATGGCGGAGAGGTCGGCACTCGGCACCCACCCCGTAGCCTTCGCCACCGGTGACCGAGGGAGCGGTGCTTTGCTTGCTGGCGCCACCGTCGATGAAGTTAGCAATGACCCCGCAGCCCGTGCGAGCGGCGTCAGAGAGATCCTGGAGCGCTAGCCTGCTCGACCTCCGACGGGGAGACCAGCAATTCGCCTGCGTGGAAGGCATGTCCGCCTTTTCCAAGAAAGGGTACTCCTCTGACTTCTTCCTCTGTCCCTTATTGCTTCGATTTCATTTTGTATTAGCTCGTTCGTGTGTGGTCTGGTTCGGGCGTTCTCCACGCGCGGTGGAGCTGTCGCCGCGAGATCTGCAAACGAGCGAAATAATTTCTGCGGTGGGTAGCGTGTTGGATGGAGTGCAGCGAATGTAGTGGGAGGGCTCAGATGTTCGGTTTAGTATTTTTGGTCCTTATATTTTGTTCCAGTCTTCGTGATTCTGTTGTCTGAGCTCACGCTATAGTTTAGTTTTCAGTTCTGGTGCACAAGCTTGTTGACTGCATTAGGGTTTAGTTGATTTAATGGTATTTTATTCTAACTGTTGGAACAGATTTTCATGTTTGTGTGTTCACAGCTTGACTAGTTAGGTTTTAGTCTTGTGCTCAATATGAGTTTCCTGGTGTATGATATTGCTAGATATGGTTTTGATGGTTGAGTTTGAGTGAATTAGGTACTGTTTCAAGTGTTGTATTTTTCATTTTTTTCTCAAAATCATCTTGTGATGGCTGTAGGCTTATCAGCATAACATATTTTGCCTTTTGCTTTTATGAACTTTAGTTGTCTGTGCATTGCTAGATCAGATAGCTTGCTGGATCCCATAGCTTGAAGCTATTACAATCACTCAAAATATTTTTTAAATCTGTTTTTACTTATCTTTAGCTTCTGCTTATCATCCTCATTTACTTAGTACCGCAGTTCTTCCAGTCCCACGCCCTGTTATGTCTAGTTCATGCCCATTTAGAGAAGAGTGCACAAGGGATGTTCATCCCAATACATGGGCCTACCAGGTGTGAAATAGATAAAATCAGGTTCATAGAATAGGGAGGACGACTACATTGTTTGTCACTCGATGCTTTTTGTTAAATAGATAAATATTTCAAATATGAGGTATGAACTAACTGCTTTTGTTCAGCAACTCAATGCTTTTTTGTTAAAATGGTTATTGTGCAAGCTATCTATCAACTGGCAAATCCTAAGATGCAGAATTTGTGTCTTTTCTAGGTGGTTTGAATAACCACTTTCTCTCAATGTAGTTCCTGGAATGCAACCGTCGGCGTAAACTCGGATACTTCAGCAAGGGGAACTTGGTCCATGCCGAGCTTGCCGAGGGACATGCAGAAGAAGAGACCTGAATGATAAATGAAGGCCACTCTTCTCCTGTCTTCCTTTTTAGGGACTGTGTGTAATCCCATAGATACCAACAGTGTGCAGTTTCAGCTTGTCTCATGGCATGTTTACAGGATCTTTATTTTTATGCTTTCCTAGTGCCTATGAGTTTCTTCAGATAGTTCTTGTTATTTATCTAGCTGGCATGCATGATCCTAGCTTTTAGATTTGGGGAGTAGGTTTGTAAGACCTGGTCTTGAATATTCCAAGATTAATTGAACACACTTGATGTAGAACTGTTTGGTAAAAAAATCACATAACAAATTATCACTTACATTTCTACAAGTCTATTCATGTTTCTTAGTTAGCTTTCTTCATTTTAATACAGGTTTCCCCCACTTCTCAGTCTGCATTAGTTTCAGCTTTGTTTGTAGTTGAACACGGTTTATTCAGAGTTCATTTCATGTTTATTCTCTCTTTGTGCAGTTATGAGTTTATAGATTTCAGTTTAGTTCAGCTCCTCTTCATTCTATTCATCTTCATTCTGTTCATGTTTCTCAGTTTGCATTCTCAGTTTTGTTCTTCTTCATTTTTACAAGTTTTTTCAGTCTTTTCTATCAGTCTCCTCATTCATGTTATCTTATAATTTTCTCGGATTAAAAATATTTCTGTAGTCATTTTTAATTTTTTTAATATTCTCATTTCCTCAATTCAGTCTTTAATCTTCATTTTATTCACTTCAGTCTGTATATCAGTTCTTATTCTTCATTTTTAGTTTTCATTCTTCAAGGTATCTTTTCAGCCCTTAGTTTCAAGTTTATTTCTTTCTTCGGTTCACCATTATTTTTCTTCAGTTATCAATCTGTCAAAATCAGTTCTTATTCTTCAGTCTCTGTTGTTGATCAGTTCTCATTCTTCATTTTTCAGTAAAATGTAAATAAGTTTACTATCTTTTAATTAATTTAGTATTTCATTTTTTAGCTCAGTGCCTCAGTCTTCATTTTACTTTTTCATTTACTCTTCTATGAGTTTCTCATTACTTCAGTTTAGCCCTTAGTCGACATTTTGTTGGAGGGAAAGGATCAGAAAAGGTTGATGTCGAAAACTGTTTGGCTTTCTTGTACTTTGCGCTCTTTGTCTTGTCTGGTGGTTTGATAAGATCTCCCATCGTGTAAATTTGATTGCTCAACAACATTGAAATTTCAAATATTCATGATATAAATAGCAACGTATAAAATGGAAACTAGGAAACTGCCATTGACATGTGAGATGTATTCACTTATTCATGACCATACTTTTCTCTAGTGTGGTCCTTACCACAAAACTGTTTGACATTACATGTATTTATAGCTGGTACTCCGGTTAATTGTTCGGCAAATAGCTTTTGTATTGAGGTTCTTCTGTAGTTCAGATCAACCACATTTTTTGTGTGCTTATAATTGATTTGGTCTGAATATACTGATATACTGGAGCACTTCTATTTTTGTAGTATGGCCTTAACTGCACTACGCATTGAGCCAAATTTTGCGATGCCCTACTCAGCTAAAGTGGATGAGGTGTGTGCTATGTAAATTTTCAGGTGTGCGTTAAAAGAATGGTAATGTTTTCTTAGAATATTTTGTAACTGCAGTGCTTTGACAAGAGGACTTATATGCAGGGCTCTTTCCGTTGTTTGGACCAATTCCTTGGTGGCCACGTTGGTCATGTCGCTCACAATTCCACCAGCAATGGTTGCTGACATGGTCACCCATTGTCGACATTGGTTTTCTCCGGTAACTAATTCTTCGCACCTCATATTAGCTAATTGCAGGTTTGTGGAAAAATATAGTTCTGACCACTATTGATGCACTAATTCCACAACTTGTTTTCCTTCCTCTGTTCAACGAAGCGCATGTCTTGTTTAGATATCAATCTGATTTCGTCTTTGTTGCTATGCTTAGAGGGTTCCTTACCATGTTATGATCATTTTCTTTATTCTTTTATCACAACTCATTTTCTCCGTGTTTTCTTCTCTTCTATAATCTCGGGATATATGCCATGTTCTAATATTGATCTCATTCTTTGGTCCTTATCAGCTCAGTCACTTTTTTTAGAGTTTCATACACCAGTTTTGCATTCTCTTTCTCTCATTTTTAGTCAATCAGTTTCTTAGTTTATCTTAAGCGATTTTCTCACAATTTATCTTTAGCAAATCTTATTTTCTTCAGTCATTCTTCATTTCTTTTGTTTTCCAGATTCTCCATTTCATGTACCACAACAAATATTGTTTTACAAACGAACATCGTATTTGATTTTGTACCAGTGAGATACGCCACATGCCTTTGAAAGTCTAATACATATTATTTAAGTATTAGGTTATGTCTTGTTAAAAGCCAAATATTTATCTCAATTCTCAAGTCCAAGTTTACTGAGGCATGATTTCGTTATATCTGAATTTCTAACATATCAGCCTGCCGGCTTGTTGATATTAAATTCCGCAATATCGTTTAGGCACAATGAACATGCTGGGAGTCTTTTCACTGCGTGCATGCATGCCGACCTGCTCCAGGCCAAGTCCCCCGCTCTGTTTTGGACAGTGTGGTGCAACTGAAGACGACGAAGATGGGTGGTGATGGCGGACCACAGAGCGCTGCTCCGTGTCTCTTCACCACCCTAAAGCGCTGCTCCACCTCTCTTCACCGCCCTGGAGGTCTGTACCAGCTGTCGAACGACACAGTCGCAGGCGCGATCCTGTTGCTCCGCGTCCACCCGTGATGCTCTGTGCCTGTCATGTTCTTCTAGCTGGGAGCAGAGTAGCTGGTGCGTTTGTATTTTGAGGTATAGTCCACCGCGATGTGCCGTGTGCGTGTGGAAGCTGCGGAAGCTTCATCCTTCCTCCCTCTGGGTTTGCGAGCAAGTGCTCGGTTGGCGCGTCAGGAAGGTGTGATCATGGGGCATGCCCCTGTTTTCTAAATGTTTGGCGCGTTGGGAAGGTGGGGTCATGGGGCAGACCCCTGTTTTCTAAATGTTTGTTTGTGACATTCAGGTGATTCCAATTGACTACGTATATCCATGTATGTCATTGCCTAGCTATCTAACATTATATCTACTCCACTATATATACATACCAGAGAGTTAGGATGCTTCAAAACCAGTTCGAAAAATACAGTTGTGGAGGAAGTGGTTATTTGCTGGAGAAGATGGCGTGCGAGTTGGTGAATGATGCCTTTTTTAGCTACAACCTGTTGTAACTCAAGCTTAGATCCAAAGCAGAGCCGTTGGAACTCAGTGTTAGACTGAGGAAAAGGAGGTTGAAAATGTGTATGTTCGGTGTAATTGAAAACAGACAGTTTTTTTCCTCATTTCTTTGGTTTTTGAGTTATACAGTTGTCACCTCCTTATTGGTTTCAAAATGTGTCTGTTTCTGAATTAAGAAACAGATAGCTGCCCAATAGTCACTCCCAGGATACATACTCTCGAAAAGAAGAAAAAAATAAGTAAAAAGCCCAACCAGAAAACAGGTTTCTAGATCTACTGCTGCCCGGAGACCCGAGATGATTTACCCTCGATCAACTTGTAATCCAAGCCACACCCATCTGCCCAACCTACCTCCGCCGACGGAAAAACCCATCGACCGATCAGGAGAGCCCGTGGATGAACACCATGTCCGCGCAGCCGCCATTCCCCGACCCGGAGCACATCCTCGACGACGTGTGCCGTGGAGCCATCTCCGGCGCTGTGTTCGGCGCCGCCTTTTCCTTCCTCAAGGGACTCTGCTGCTCGCCCAGCGGCCACCGCCTGGCCGGCGGGGTGCAGGAGGTGGCCACGAGCACGCCGCGCATAGCCCGCTGGGCGGCCAAGTCGGGCGTCCAGGAGGCCATCAGAGGCGCCATGGCCGACGCGCGCGGGAGGGACGACTACTGGAACTCCGTGGTAGCATATGGATGCGCCGCCGCCGTCTTCTCCGTGCGCATGGTCGGGCCGGTCACCGCCGTCAGCTACGGGCTCCACGCCGCGGCCCAGGATGCAGCCTTCGGTGCCTTTATACACTTGTTCGGGTTTGACCATCGCTGCAGTCTCCCCGAGCCACCTGCTCGCTATGCGGCTGGGTTCCCGGGCTTCCCGGTGGCTTCCATCGCCGTCGAGGAGGTCTGGGCTGATGAATCTGGCGTGCTTTGGAAGGTTCATCCCTTTCCGTCTCTCCCGACCATGATCGATGCTAGTTAGTTGCTGATTATCAAATTGCGGGTTTTTCTTTTCTTGACACGTTGCCATTGTTCGGGTGAATTGACCGGGAGAACAAAAAGTGCACTGAATTTAAAGTTATTTTGTTTTTGAGCAATAAACAGAGATTTGGGGAATTAGTTTTATATTCAGATTTCTCAGTTTACAATGTAGTTTGCCAAAGTAGAGTATCAACTTTTCTACTGGCTGATTATATAATGGGTCGATTGAGAATTAAGTAAGAGCTCATTAAACTATTAAACCATTGTATTTGCATCACGATTCGTACACCTGACAAGTTGCCACTTGAAATTATAGTTGTAGGCGGAGTTACAACTCAAATTCAGTTGCTAAGTCTCAAGTTGCAACTGAAATTTTATTTAGTTACAAGTTTGGTTGCAACTAAGATTTTTTTAAAAAAGTTGCAACTAATACTAGATGCTCGGGGTGAGTATTTGGCTTGGACTAGTTCTACTCGGCCCGCGAAATGTGTAGACTGAGTCGCGCCAAAAAAATCAGGACCGCAGCGAGCTTGTAGCTCGTCCAGCTCGGCTCGGTCCAGCCCGTCAGCTTGACTATTTTTTTTTACAAGAGAAGCTGAGAAGGAGGCAAAGTTGTGGCCCATTACGCCCGAGCAAGATACTAGGGTCCAGTAACTCGTGGCCATCTACTCCTTTTCGTATGTTTTCCTCAGTCACTCCCGCACCGCATAGTCCCTGGCACCACGTGTTGCCGCCCCAGCATTGCCATCGTATCCCAAGATTTCGCCATCGCCCGCCCCATGATGATGCTTGCATCTCTTATCCTAGCATCTTGTAACCTAATCCCCCGCAGGCAGCCGCTGATGCTGCCCCTTTCCAACGCTCATGCTCCTCCCACCCGCTAGCTAGCTAGTAGCTACACCGCGCATTGCCACATTTTCGCTCCTCTCTCCGGCAGGCAGCTAGCCTAAATCTAGCGAGCTCGTGTCCAAACCAAGTCGCAACTGAGATTTTTTCAGTTCAAATTGGGGTGCAACTAACATTTATTAAGTTGCAAGCCCGTTGTAACCGAAAAAATGTTTATTCACGCGTTACGAAAAGTATTCATAGAGTAAAAACATTCATATACTATAAAAATGTGGGATGACATACTGAGAGCCACACCCACCCTTACTCAATATAAGCACATAGTTCACCAATTTCTTCTCCCTGAGAGTTGTAATACAAGCAAACACATCGATCTCGTCTTAGATTGTCCGAGGAACTGTTAGACCCGTTAAAAGCAGCCACATCTTTCACACAGGAGGTGAGGCGTCTCCGATCCCAAAGGCGCAGCACGAAATTAAGGAAAACCATACATGAATTACCCTCCAAAGATGAGTCATTGGAAGAGAGATCGGAGTTTATTGTATCTATGTTCTAGGGTTTGATCAAGGCACGAACAAGATTGGCAGTCAATGCATGCTAGAGCAGCAGAAGTTCCGTGCTTGTTTGCACCATGAATTTCACTTAGTTTGGTGCGTTGAGATTCGTGTGCCAAGTTTCAATCTGTTTCATTATGTTTCAATTTTTTTAATCAGATTGATGTGCAAAAAAACAAAAGAAATTGAATCCATGCACGGGAAGTCCCGTGCACACGATAATGACATTTCTTCCGTCAACACAACCATGGAAGTAGCTTATAAATGACCTTACAAGACTATAAACAGTGAATAGTAGTATCTAAAATGTGACATTAAGATGAAACAACTTGAAAGCAACAACTTTTGGTGAGGTGATGACGACACATTTGGGGCTTGCCGAAATGGGCGGGCACCATGGTTGAATTACTGTATTTTCATATTATTTTGGAATGTTTTTTACTAACAAATTTGGCTGAGAGTTGTAAAATGCAAAAAACCTCCAAATGGTTCTTTCTTCCACTAGCGAGCGAACAAGTATCACATTTTGTTACTAGATAACTGGCGTGACAAGTTTAAACACAATCACCCGCCGATACCATCAGCATTGCCAGGAATAGATGCTAGCTTCAGCAGTATACCAGATGTCGTCCTCCGTCAACCAAGGCATGCTCTCTAGGAACGGTTCCGGGTCGCAGTTACCAGATATCTCCAGAAAACAGAGCCTCGGCGTGGACAAGCTCGTGTGCAACATCTCGTCTAGTGCTTCCGGATCACCACCGATCTCGCTTTGGCAGTCGACGATGGCGAGACGCTCCAGCGATGGTGACACTAGGGCGTCACCCTCGAGGCGGCAGCGTACGAGCGCGAGACGCAGCGCGCAGCGCCGGGCAGTAAGAGAAGTCGAGCTGGCCGCCGACGAGGTGGACGGCGTCAAGGTGGATCCTCGTGAGGTGCGGCGAGGCGAATGTGTTGGATAATTAGGCACAATTTCCATGATTAATTCCAGAATATAAAACATAATGACAGCAACTACTAACATGTGAAACTCGAACATACTAGATGCATTAATCAACATGAGTAGCAGCAGCGCAAACGGGAAAGCATCCATCGCTAAACAGATCGAGATATGTCGCACGTACCGATCTGGTGGAGGTGGCGGTGGAGGTGTAGCGCATGATGTCGCAGCAGTAACGTTGTTGATGACAACGTTGTTGACGACAGGGACGACGGGTCGAAGTAGACGGCGTTGAAGACGACGGTAGGCAGCACCGCCCGACTTGGACGGAAGGCGACCCGTGATGAAGAGCTTGAGCAGTCGCGCAGAGCGCTTCCCAAAAACCTAATTCGCCCTCTCCCGTACAGGATCGCAAGGACGAGTGGTTCCGGATAGGCTACGATGGCGGCGCAAGAAGAGAAAGATGGAAACCCTAACTCGTGTATTAGATGTCTTTCTGCGGTAGCCGGGCAAGAGATTATATAGGCTCAGAAAACCCTAGGCAACGTGGGGCACTGATAACGCGTGAAGCACACGTCCGTTGAGAACCCCAAGAGGAAGGTGTGATGCGTACAGCAACAAGTTTTCCCTCAGTAAGAAACCAAGGTTATCGAACCAGTAGGAGATGAAGGTCACGTGAAGGTTGTTGGTGAAGGAGTGTAGTGCGGCGCAACACCAGGGATTCCGGCGCCAACGTGGAACCTGCGCAACACAACCAAAATACTTTGCCCCAACTTAACAGTGAGGTTGTCAATCTCACCGGCTTGCTGTAAACAAAGGATTAAACGTATGGTGTGGAGAATGATGTTTGCTTGTGAAGAACAACAGAGAACAGAGATTGCGATAGATTGTATTTCAGATGTAAAAGAATGGACCGGGGTCCACAGTTCACTAGTGGTGTCTCTCCAATAAGAAATAGCATGTTGGGTGAACAAATTACAGTTGGGCAATTGACAAATAGAGATGCATATACATATCATGATGACTACTATGAGATTTAATCAGGGCATTACGACAAAGTATATAGACCGCTATCCAGCATGCATCTATGCCTAAAAAGTCCACCTTCGGGTTAGCATCCGCACCCCTTTCAGTATTAAGTTGCAAACAATAGACAATTGCATTAAGTATGGTGCGTAATGTAATCAACACAAATATCTTTAGACAAAGTATTGATGTTTTATCCCTAGTGGCAACAACACATCCACAACCTTAGAACTTTCTGTCACTGTCTCAGATTCAATGGAGGCATGAACCCACTATCGAGCATAAATACTCCCTCTTGGAGTCACAAGTATCAACTTGGCCAGAGCCTCTACTAGCAACGGAGAGCATGCAAGAACATAAACAACACATATATGATGGATTGATAATCAACTTGACATAGTATTCAATATTCATCGGATCCCAACAAACACATGTAGCATTACAAATAGATGATCTTGATCATGATAGGCAGCTCACAAGATCTAAACATGATAGCACAAGAGGAAAAGACAACCATCTAGCTACTGCTATGGACCCATAGTCCAAGGATGAACTACTCACGCATCAATCCGGAGGCGGGCATGGTGATGTAGAGCCCTCCGGTGATGATTCCCCTCTTCGGCAGGGTGCCGGAGGCGATCTCCTGAATTCCCCGAGATGGGATTGGCGGCGGCGGCGTCTCTGGAACTTTTTCCGTATCGTGGCTCTCGGTAATAGGGATTTCGCGATGGAGAGTTTAAGTAGGCGGAAGGGCAGAGTCGGGAGGCGCTCGAGGGGCCCAAACCATAGGGCGGCGCGGGACCCTCCTTGGCCGCGCCGCCTTATGGTGTCGCCACCTCGTGGCCCCACTTCGTATCCCCTTCGGTCTTCTGGAAGCTCCGTGGAAAAATAAGACCCTGGGCGTTCGTTTCGTCCAATTCCGAGAATATTTCCTTTGTAGGATTTCTGAAACCAAAAACAGCACAAAACAGAGAGCTGGCGCTTCGGCATCTCGTTAATAGGTTAGTGCCGAAAAATGCATATAAATGATGTAAAGTGTATATAAAACATGTGAGTATTGTCATAAAACTAGCATGGAACATAAGAAATTATAGATACGTTTGAGACGTAGCAAGCATCCCCAAGCTTAGTTCCTACTCGCCCTCGAGTAGGTAAACGATAACAAGGATAATTTCTGAAGTGACATGCTGCTATCATAATCTTGATCAATACTATTGTAAAGCATATGAGATGAATGAAGTGATTCGAAGCAATGGTAAAGACAATGACTAAACAACCGATCATATAGCAAAGACTTTTCATGAATAGTACTTTCAAGACAAGCATCAATAAGACTTGCATAGGAGTTAACTCATAAAGCAATAAATTCTTAGTAGAAAGTTTTGAAGCAACACAAAGGAAGATATAAGTTTCAGCGGTTGCTTTCAACTTCAACATGTATATCTCATGGATAATTGTCAACACAAAGTAATATGATGAATGCAAATAAGCAAGTATGTAGGAATCAATGCACACAGTTGACACAAGTGTTTGCTTCTAAGATAGAAAGAAGTAGGTAAACTGACTCAACATAAAGTAAAAGAAAGGGCCCTTCGCAGAGGAAGCATGGATTACTATTTTTGTGCTAGAGCTTTTATTTTGAAAACATAGATACAATTTTGTCAACGGTAGTAATAATTCATATGTGTTATGCATAAGACATCCTATAAGTTGCAAGCCTCATGCATAGAATACCAATAGTGCTCGCACCTTGTCCTAATTAGTTTGGATTTACATGGATTATCATTGCATAACATATGTTTCAACCAAGTGTCACAAAGGGGTACCTCTATGCCGCTCGTACAAAGGTCCAAGGAGATAGATCGCATTTGATTTCTCGTTTTTGATAGATCTCAACTAAGGACATCCATACCGGGACAACATAGAAAACAGATAATGGACCCCTCTTTAATGCATAAGCATTCAACAACAGATAATATTCTCATAAGAGATTGAGTATTAATGTCCAAATTGAAACTTCCACCATGATTCATGGCTTTAGTTAGCGGCCCAATGTTCTTCTCTAACAATATGCATACTCAAACCATTTGATCATGACAAATCGCCCTTACTTCAGACAAGACGAGCATGCATAGCAACTCACATGATATTCAACAAAGGTGTAATAGTTGATGGCGTCCCCAGAAACATGGTTACCGCTCAACAAGCAACTTATAAGAAATAAGATACATAAGCAACATATTCAATACCACAATAGTTTTTAAGGCTATTTTCCCATGAGCTATATATTGCAAAGACAAGGAATGAAATTTTAAAGGTAGCACTCAAGTAATTTACTTTGGAATGGCAGAGAAATACCACATAGTAGGTAGGTATGGTGGACACAAATGACATAGGTTTTGGCTCAAGGTTTTGGATGCACGAGAAGAATTCCCTCTCGAGTACAAGGCTTTGGCTAGCAAGGTTGTTTGAAGCAAACACAAGTATGAACCGGTACAGCAAAACTTACATGAGAACATATTGCAAGCATTATAAGACTCTACACTGTCTTCCTTGTTGTTCAAACACTTCACCAGAAAATATCTGGACTTTAGAGGGACCAATCATGCAAACCAAATTTTAACAAGCTCTATGGTAGTTCTTCATTAATAGGTGCAAAGTACATGATGCAAGAGCTTAAACATGATCCATTTGAGCACAACAATTGCCAAGTATCAAATTATTCAAGACAATATACCAATTACCACATGAAACATTTTCGGTTTCCAACCAAATAACAATGAACGAAGCAGTTTTCAACTCCGCCATGAACATTAAAGATAGAACTAAGAACACCAGTGTTCATATGAAACAGCGGAGCGTGTCTTTCTCCAATACAAGGAATGCTAGGATCCGATTTTATTCAAACAAAAACAAAAACAAAAGCAAATAGACGCTCCAAGTAAAGCATATAAGATGTGACTGAATAAAAATATAGTTTCACTAGAGGTGACCTGATAAGTTGTCGATGAAGAAGGGGATGCCTTGGGCATCCCCAAGCTTAGATGCTTGAGTCTTCTTGAAATATGCAGGGATGAACCAAGGGGGCATCCCCAAGTTTAGACTTTTCACTCTTCTTGATCATATTGTATCATCCTCCTCTCTTGATCCTTGAAAACTTCCTCCACACCAAACTCGAAACAAACTCATTAGAGGGTTAGTGCATAATCAAAAATTCACATATTCAGAGGTGACATAATCATTCTTAACACTTCTGGACATTGCCCAAAGCTACTGAAAGTTAATGGAACAAAGAAATCCATTCAACATAGCAAAAGAGGCAATGCGAAATAAAAGGCAGAATCTGTCAAAACAGAACAGTCCGTAAAGATGAATTTGTTAGAGGCACTTAACAGGCTCAGATGAAAAAGCTCAAAACTAATGAAAGTTGCGTACATATCTGAGGATCACTCATGTAAATTGGCAGATTTTTTTTATTCTTCTACAGAGAGATCTACTCAAATTCGTGACAGGTAGAAATCTATTTCTGCGCAGCAATCCAAATCTAGTATCAACTTTACTATTAGAGACTTTACTTGGCACAACAATGCAATAAAGTAAAGATAAGGAGAGGTTGCTACAGTAGTAACAACTTCCAAGACTCAACAAAACAATAATAAAAACATACATGGGTTATCACCCAAGAAGTGCTTTTCTTTAACGCCTTTCAGCTAAGCGCAGAAAGTGTGAATCAAGTATTATCGAGAGATGAAGCATCAACATCATAATTTGTTCTAATAATAGAATTAAAAGGTAACTTCATTCTCTCTCTAGGGAAGTGTTCCATACCTTTCTTGAGAGGAAATTGATACTTAATATTCCCTTCCTTCATATCAATAATAGCACCAACAGTTCGAAGAAAAGGTCTTCCCAAAATAATGGGACAAGATGCATTGCATTCAATATCCAAGACAACAAAATCAACGGGGACAAGGTTATTGTTAACCATAATGCGAACATTATCAATCCTCCCCAAAGGTTTCTTTGTAGAATTATCAGCAAGATTAACATCCAAATAACAATTTTTCAATGGTGGCAAGTCAAGCATATTATAGAGTTTCTTAGGCATAACAGAAATACTTGCACCAAGATTACATAAAGCATTACAATCAAAATCATTGACCTTCATCTTAATGATGGGCTCCCAACCATCTTCCAACTTCCTAGGAACAGAAGTTTCAAATTTTAATTTCTCTTCTCTAGCTTTTATAAGAGCATTTGTAATATGTTTTGTAAAGGCCAAATTTATAGCACTAGCATTAGGACTTGTAGCAAGTTTTTGTAAGAACTTAATAACTTCAGAGATATGACAATCATCAAAATCTAAACCATTATGATCTACAGCAATGGGATCATTGTCCCCAATATTTTGAAAAATTTCGTGCAGTTTTAGCAGTTTCAGGCAGTTTTGCACGTTTTGCATTAGGAGTAGAAACATTGCCAACACCAATTATTTTACCATTGATAGTAGGAGGTTTAGCAACATGTGAAGCATCAACATTACTAGTGGTGGTAATAGTCCAAACTTTAGCTACATTATTCTCTTTAGCAAGTTTTTCTTCTCTTTCCCACCTAGCATGCAATTCAGCCATCAATCTAATATTTTCATTAATTCGAACTTGGATAGCGTTTGCTGTAGCAAATGACTTAATATCTTTATCTTCATTAGGCATAACTTTCAATTTTAAAAGATCAACATCAGCAGCAAGACTATCAACCTTAGAAGCAAGAATATCAATTTTACCAAGCTTTTCTTCAACATATTTGTTAAAAGCAGTTTGTGTACTAATAAATACTTTAAGCATGACTTCAAGACCAGAGGGTACACTTCTACTATTGTTGTAAGAATTACCATAAGAATTACCATAACCATTACCATTATTAGAAGGATATGGCCTATAGTTGTTACCAGAATTATTCCTATAAGCATTGTTGTTGAAATTATTACTTTTAATGAAGTTCACATCAACATTCTCTTCTTGAGCAACCAATGAAGCTAAAGGAACATTATTAGGATCAACATTAGATCTACCATTCACAAGCATAGACATAATAGCATCAATCTTATCACTCAAGGAGGAGGTTTCTTCAACGAGAATTTACCTTCTTACCTTGTGGAGTCCTTTCCGTGTGCCATTCGAGTAATTTATCATCATATCATCAAGAAGCTTTGTTGCGGAGCCTAAGGTGATGGACATAAAAGTACCTCCAGCAGCTGAATCCAATAGGTTCAGCGAAGAAAAATTCAGTCTGCATAAAAGGTTTGGATGATCATCCAAGTAGTTAGTCCATGGGTAGGGCAATTCTTTACCAAAGATTTCATTCTTTCCCATGCTTGAGCAACATGTTCATTATCCAATTGCTTAAAATTCATAATGCTACTTCTCAAAGATATAATTTTAGCGGGAGGATAATATCTACCAATGAAAGCATCATTTCATTTAGTCCATGAATCAATACTATTCTTAGGCAAAGATAGCAACCAATCTTTAGCTCTTCCTCTTAAGGAGAAAGGAAACAATTTCAGTTTTATAATGTGTCCATCTACATCCTTATACTTTTGCATTTCACAAAGTTCAACAAAATTATTAAGATGGGCAGCGAGCATCATCGGAACTAACACCAGAAAATTGCTCTCTCATAACAAGATTTAGTAAAGCAGGTTTAATTTCATAGAATTCTACTGTAGTAGCAGGTGGAGCAATAGGAGTGCATATAAAATCATTATTATTGGTGCTAGTGAAATCGCACAACTTAGTATTCTCAGGAGTATTCATTTTAACAGTAATAAAAACAAGTAAAGCAAACTAAATTAAGTAAAGTAAAACAAGTAACTAATTTTTTGTGTTTTTGATATAAAGAAAGCAAACAAAACAGAAAATAAAATAAAGTAAAGCAAGACAATAACAAAGTAAAGAGATTGGATGTGAGAGACTCCCCTTGCAGCGTGTCTTGATCTCCCCGGCAACGGCGCCAGAAAAAGAGCTTGATAACGCGTGAAGCACACGTCCGTTGGGTACCCCAAGAGGAAGGTGTGATGCGTACGACGGCAAGTTTTCCCTCGGTAAGAAACCAAGGTTATCGAACCCAGTAGGAGATGAAGGCCACGTGAAGGTTGTTGGTGAAGGAGTGTAGTGCGGCGCAACACCAGGGATTCCGGCGCCAACGTGGAACCTGCGCAACACAACCAAAATACTTTGCCCCAACTTAACAGTGAGGTTGTCAATCTCACCGGCTTGTTGTAAACAAAGGATTAAACGTATGGTGTGGAGAATGATGTTTGCTTGTGAAGAACAACAGAGAACAGAGATTGCAGTAGATTGTATTTCAGATGTAAAAGAATGGACCGGGGTCCACAGTTCACTAGTGGTGTCTCTCCAATAAGAAATAGCACGTTGGGTGAACAAATTACAGTTGGGCAATTGACAAATAGAGATGCATATACATATCATGATGACTACTATGAGATTTAATCAGGGCATTACGACAAAGTACATAGACCGCTATCCAGCATGCATCTATGCCTAAAAAGTCCACCTTCGGGTTAGCACCCGCACCCCTTCCAGTATTAAGTTGCAAACAACAGACAATTGCATTAAGTATGGTGCATAATGTAATCAACACAAATATCCTTAGATAAAGCACTGATGTTTTATCCCTAGTGGCAACAGCACATCCACAACCTTAGAACTTTCTGTCGCTGTCCCAGATTCAATGGAGGCATGAACCCACTATCGAGCATAAATACTCCCTCTTGGAGTCACAAGTATTAACTTGGCCAGAGCCTCTACTAGCAATGGAGAGCATGCAAGAACATAAACAACACATATATGATGGATTGATAATCAACTTGACATAGTATTCAATATTCATCGGATCCCAACAAACACAACATGTAGCATTACAAATAGATGATCTTGATCATGATAGGCAGCTCACAAGATCTAGACATGATAGCACAGGAGGAGAAGACAACCATCTAGCTACTGCTATGGACCCATAGTCCAAGGATGAACTACTCACGCATTAATCCGGAGGTGGGAATGGTGATGTAGAACCCTCCGGTGATGATTCCCCTCTCCGGCAGGGTGCGGAGAGCGATCTCTGAATCCCCCGAGATGGGATTGGCGGTGGCGGCGTACTGTGGAACTTTTTCCGTATCGTGGCTCTCGGTAATAGGGTTTTCGCGACGGAGAGTTTAAGTAGGCGGAAGGGCGGAGTCCGGGAGGCGCTCGAGGGGCCCACACCATAGGGCGGCGCGGGCCCCTCCTTGGCCACGCCGCCTTATGGTGTCGCCACCTCGTGGCCCCACTTCGTATCCCCTTCGGTCTTCTGGAAGCTCCGTGGAAAAATAAGACCCTGGGCGTTCGTTTCGTCCAATTCCGAGAATATTTCCTGTGTAGGATTTCTGAAACCAAAAATAGCACAAAATAGGAACTGGCGCTTCGGCATCTCGTTAATAGGTTAGTGCCGGAAAATGCATATAAATGATGTAAAGTGTATATAAAACATGTGAGTATTGTCATAAAACTAGCATGGAACATAAGAAATTATAGATACGTTTGAGACGTATCAGGCACCCCCACGTCGCGCGCACGTTTCGAGTCGGTTACAGATAGCCCACGGTCCGGGAGCGACCCGAACCGACTAAATATGACGTGTCCGTCTAGGACTCTGTTCGTTTTCCTGAGCTGCAAAAAGTAAGGAAAGTCTCGGCTCGAGGCTCAATCCACTCACCATGAGCGCGGTGCGCGTCGTGACGTGTCGTGTCGTGTCGAGTCGAGATGAGCGAGGAGGAGGAGGAGCGCGCGTGTAGCTCTCCTATTCTCAATCACTTACTAGTGGTGGAACAACCCACCTTATAATGTGGTCTAACTTCCTCCCAACTTTCCATGTGGACTAAACTTCCCACCTCTTGCCACTCCCTAGTGAGCTGCCCACCAACTTAGGCTCAAACTCACAAGGCTGCCACTATGTGGGCTTTGAGATTTATAGGGAAAACTGAAATCTAATTTGGGCCACTAAAAGTGGGCCCAATATTTCAACAATCCCCCACCAGATCTCAAATCCCCATTTAGAGATTTACCAATACTCGCTGCTTGTTTATATACGAGTGTTTCAGCGGAGACTGTTAAGTTGAACTTCCGCCTAGAACCTTAAGGTACATCCATTCACACTTGAACAATGGACTAAGCCTTGAATTGCAAGTTTTGCGTGAACAGGGTTTCACTCAAAGTCATGACCAGTACATGGCTGCCAGTAGCCTACCCCGTAGGTGAAGCATATGCGTCATACTTCGTGGTCTCTTCATGAGTTTACTAGAGATCACCCAAAATCTCATAGATTGCTACGTTTAACAATCGGACTCATATAGGTGTGTTATATCAAGAATGCTCTGTAGGACAACATCTTTGCTAAAATAGCCAACATAAACACATTAAAGCTTGTTGCCAACCTGCCTTACAGTAATTGAGAGTTGTGCATCTTCACATAGAGAGGGTTACATAATACTCTCCTCAATTAAACCACTAGTTTGTTCTTCCCAGGTCCTAATTCACGGGATCTCCGATCACAAAGGTTGGGTTATCACTATTGCGTAAATTCAACGGGTCTCAAACCCATCTCCCTCGATGCACTTTCTATCATATTACGTGATAGTCCCTTTGTAAAGGGATCTACCAGGTTTTTGTCTGTTTGAATATATGTAACAGTTATTACTCCGGAGTTTCGCAATTTCCTGACAGACTTCAAACGTCTCTTGACCTGGTTATCCTTAGAATTGTTCACTTTGACAATTACAGTTTGATTGTCACAATTCAAAAGGATTGCCGGAACAGGTTTTTCAACCACAGGCAAGTCCATCAAGAGCTCACGCAACCATTCTGATTCAACAGTGGTTGTGTCTAAAGCGATAAGTTACTGCTTCCATAGTTGACCTCGTCAATATGGTTTGCTTGCAAGATCTCCATGACAACTGCGCCACCTCCAAAGGTAAATACATACCCACTTGTGGCGTACGGATCAGCTACATCCGAGATCCAATTCGAATCACTATATCCCGCAAGCACGGTTGGGTGCCACGAATAGTGAATCCCATAACTCATTGTACCACATAGGTAGCGCATGACCCTATCAAGTGCATGCCAATGATCAGTACCCAGGTTTGACATGAACCTACTCAACTTGCTAACAACAAAAGAGATGTTGGGTCTAGTTGCGCTCGCTAAGTACATGAGTGAGCCAACGATCTAAGAATATCTCAATTGATCTATGGCAATCCTCTGGTTCTTGCGTAGTGTCACACTGGGATCATAAGGTGTTGGAGAAGACTTGCTATCAATATAGCCGAACCGGCTCAAGATCTTCTCAACATAATGGGATTGCGTTAGAGTAATCCCATTCTCATTCTTAATCAGCTTGATGTTCAGAATCACATCAGCTTCTCCCAGATCTTTCATATCAAAGGTCTTTGACAAGAAAGACTTGACCTCGTGTATTACTTTCATGTTTGTACCAAAGATCAGAATAACATCCACATACAAACATAGTATAACACCTTCGCCCCTACCATGGCGATTATAAACGCACTTGTCAGCCTCATTGACAACAAAGTCTACAGAAGTTAAAGTTCTGTCAAACTTCTCATGCCATTGCTTAGGTGCTTGTTTCAAGCCGTATAAAGATTTCAGCAACTTGCACACCTTTATTTCTTCACCTTTTACTACAAACCCATCAGACTGATCCATATAGATTTCCTCTTCCAACTCTCCATTAAGGAAAGCTGTCTTTACGTCCATTTGATGAACGATAAGACCATAGGAGGCAGCCATGGATAGTAGTACTCTAATGGTGGTAAGTCTAGCGACAGGTGAATAGGTGTCGAAGTAATCTTCGCCTTCTCTCTGTGTGTAGCCTTTCGCTACAAGCCGCGCCTTGTACTTTTCAATAGTACCATCAGGTCTTAGCTTCTTCTTGAACACCCATTTGCAGCCTACAGGCTTGCATCCATGGGGTCGTTCTGACAACTCCCAAGTTCCATTAGAAAGAATCGAGTCCATCTCATTATGGACAGCTTCTTTGCAGTCATCTACATCTGGAGATGCATATGCCTCTGAAATGGACGTGGGAGTATCATCCACAAGGTACACAATGAAATCATCACCAAAGGATTTTTCAATCCTTCGTCTCTTGCTCCATTTAGGAGCTTCATTGTCATCCTTCTCAATAACATTCTCATGTGATTGTTCAAAATACTCATTAGATGTACTAGACTCAGGAATTATCTCAGTAGAAGTTCTAGAAGTGCTATGCATATCTTTCATAGGAAACATATTCTCAAAAAATGTTGCATCACGAGATTCCATAATAGTATCAACATGCATATCAGGTACCTCGGATTGAACTACTAAAAATCTATATCCTACACTCCGCGGAGCATAACCTAGAAAGATACAATCCACTGTCTTTGATCCAAGTTTGCGCTTCTTAGTAATTGGAATATTGACTTTCGCCAAACATCCCCATGTGCGCAAATACGAAAGTGATGGTTTTCTCCCAGCCCACTCCTCGTAAGGGGTTTTATCTTTATTCTTGTTAGGAACTCTATTCAGGACATGACATGAAGTCAACAAAGCCTCCCCCCACCATGCCTTTGATAAGCCAGCAGTGGCTAACATGGAATTCACCAAGTCAGTCGGCGTGCGGTTTTTCCTCTCGGCAACCCCGTTTGATTGGGGTGAATAGGGAGGCGCCTCTCATGAATAATGTCATGTTCCTCACAGAATTCATCAAAGATTTTAGGAAAATATTCGCCACCACGATCCGACCTAAGACGCTTGATCTTTCTCTCTAGTTGATTTTCAACTTCGGCCTTATAAATTTTAAAGTAGTCTAAAGCTTCAGCTTTAGTTCGCAACAAATAAACATAGCAAAATCTAGTAGCATCATCAATCAATGTCATGAAATATCTCTTTCCACCTTTTGTCAACACACCATTCATCTCGCATAGATCAGAATGTATTAGTTCTAGAGGTGCCAAGTTTCTCTCCTCGGCCGCCTTGTGAGGCTTCCGAGGTTGCTTTGATTGCACACAACTATGGCACTTAGAACCTTTGGCAATGGTGAAATTCGGAATTAAACTTAAACTCGGATAGCCGAGACATTAAACCAAAATTAATGTGACATAAACGAGAATGCCAAACACCGGTATCATCACTAACATTGCCACAAATATGGTTCACAGACTTATTACTGAAATCAGAAACCGAAAAGCGGAACAAGCCTCCGCACTCATAGCCTTTACCAATAAATTGTCCAAACTTGGAAACAACTACTTTATTCGAATCTAAAACAACCTTAAACCCATCTCTGCATAGAAGGGAGCCGCTAACGAGATTCTTGTTCATAGTAGGGACATGCTGCACGTTCCTCGCCTGCACGATCTTCCCGAAGTGAACTTCGGATATACCGTGCCAACACCACGAACGTAAGCATGTGACCCATTCCCCATCAAGACGGAAGAATCCCGGCGACCCGGTAAGAAGTGAACATGGATATGTCGGCACACACATGAACATTAGCACCTGTATCAATCCACCAACATGGAGATTGAAATACCGAAAGAACAAGTAAAGAGATTACCGTACCCATCAGCATTGCTAGCGGTCACCGTGTTGACTTGTCTTGCCTTTTTCTTGCGGTCTCGCCCTCTCCGGGACAGTCCTTAGAAAAGTGGCCAGTCTCTCCACGAGGTAAAGCAACTCAGATCCGCTTTGTTTATCATCTTCTTCTTCTTGAAGGTTTTAGTCTTCATAGGCTTATTGAAGGAGGGCTTGTTATTCCCTTTGTTCTTGCTTTGTAGGATTTCTTCGCACCATGTTGGCGCTAGACCGACCCTCTCCTTTCTCGGCAATATCTTTAGCCCGAGCTTTCTCCTCAACATCAAGAGACGCTATCAGATTTTCAACCGATATCTCCCTGTCTCTTGTGTTTGAGAGTTGTGGCAAAGTTCCTCCATGAAGGGGGCAACTTAGCGATGATGCATCCAGCCACAAACTTGTCGGGTAAGGCACACTTAAGGAGTTCAAGCTCTTTCGCAATGCACCGTATCTCATGAGCTTGTTCGACTACGAACGGTTGTTTACCATCCCGATGTCATGGAAGCTCTCCATGATGTACGCTTCACTCGCTCGCATCGGTTGCACCGAATTTAGCATGCAGTGCATCCTAGAGCTCTTTACCATCTGTTATGTGCATGTACACATCACACAGACGATCAACAAGAATACTCAGAACACATCCGACGAAGAGAGTATTGTTTTCCTTGAACTTGTTCTGATCTTGGTCAGATATAGTTCCTTCAGGTAAACCATCACTAACTTCGAACACTTCCGGATGAGTAAGCCAGAGCGTGGCCTTAACCTGCCACCTCTTAAAGTGCATACCGGTAAACTTATCCGGCCTCAGTGCATCAGCAAAACCAGCCATTGTTAACTCAGAAAATTGCCTATAATTAGGTTTTTGGATTGTTGGATAATTAGGCACAATTTCCATGATTAATTCCAGAATATAAAACATAATGACAACAACTACTAACATGTGAAACTCGAACATACTAGATGCATTAATCAACATGAGTAGCAGCAGCGCAAACGGGAAAGCATCCATCGCTAAACAGATCGAGATATGTCGCACGTACCGATCTGGGTACCGATCTGGTGGAGGTGGCGGTGGAGGTGTAGCAGATGATGTCGCAGCAGTAACGTTGTTGATGACAACGTTGTTGACGACAGGGACGACGGGTCGAAGTAGATGGCGTTGAAGACGACGGTAGGCAGCACCGCCCGACTTGGACGGAAGGCGACCCGTGATGAAGAGCTTGAGCAGTCGCGCAGAGCGCTTCCCAAAAACCTAATTCGCCCTCTCCCGTACAGGATCGCAAGGACGAGTGGTTCCGGATAGGCTACGATGGCGGCGCAAGCAGAGAGAGGTGGAAACCCTAACTCGTGTATTAGATGTCTTTCTGCGGTAGCCGAGCAAGAGATTATATAGGCTCAGGAAACTCTAGGCAACGTGGGGCACGCCCACGCCGAGATGTAGATATCATCAATAATGTGGCATGGAACATAAGAAATTATCGATACGTCGGAGACGTATCAGCCGCCGCCGCCAATCCCATCTCGGGGGATTCAGGAGATCGCCTCCGGCACCATGCCGGAGAGGGGAATCATCTCCCGGAGGACTCTTCACCGCCATGATCGCCTCCGGAGTGATGAGTGAGTAGTTCACCCCTGGACTATGGGTCCATAGCAGTAGCTAGATGGTCGTCTTCTCCTTATGTGCTTCACTGTTGGATCTTGTGAGCTGCCTAACATGATCAAGATCATCTATCTGTAATGCTATATGTTGTATTTGTCGGGATCCGATGGATAGAGAATACTATGTTATGTTGATTATCAATCTATTACCTATGTGTTGTTTATGATCTTGCATGCTCTCCGTTATTAGTAGAGGCTCGGCCAAGTTTTTACTCTTAACTCCAAGAGGGAGTATTTATGCTCGATAGTGGGTTCATGCCTCCATTAAATCGGGACAATGACAGAAAGTTCTAAGGTTGCGGATGTGCTTGTTGCCACTAGGGATAAAACATTGATGCTATGTCCGAGGATGTAGTTATTGATTACATTATGCACCATACTTAATGCAATTGTCTGTTGTTTGCAACTTAATACTGGAAGGGGTTCGGATGATAACCTGAAGGTGGACTTTTTAGGCATAGATGCATGCTGGATAGCGGTCTATGTACTTTGTCGTAATGCGCAATTAAATCTCACTATACTTATCATATCATGTATGTGCATTGTCATGCCCTCTCTATTTGTCAATTGCCCGACTATAATTTGTTCACCCAACATGCTATTTATCTTATGGGAGAGACACCTCTAGTGAACTGTGGACCCCGGGTCGAATACAATCTACTGCAATATTTGTTCTTTACTGTATTCTGCAAACAATCATCATCCACACTATACATCTAATCCTTTGTTACAGCAAGCCGGTGAGATTGACAACCTCACTGTTTCGTTGGGGTAAAGTACTTTGGTTGTGTTGTGCAGGTTCCACGTTGGCGCCGGAATCCCTGGTGTTGCGCCGCACTACATCCCGCCGCCATCAACCTTCAACATGCTTCTTGGCTCCTCCTGGTTCGATAAACCTTGGTTTCTTTCTGAGGGAAAACTTGCTACTGTCTGCATCACACCTTCCTCTTGGGGTTCCCAACGGACGTGTCGATTGCACGCATCAAGCACATTTTCTGGCGCCGTTGCCGGGGAGATCAAGACACGCTGCAAGGGGAGTCTCCACTTCCAATCGCTTTACTTTGTTTTTGTCTTGCTTTATTTTATTTACTACTTTGTTTGCTGCACTTAAACAAAACACAAAAAAATTAGTTGCTAGCTTTACTTTATTTACTGTCTTGTTCTCCATATTAAAAACACACAAAAAAATTAGTTACTTGCATTTACTTTATCTAGTTTGCTTTATTTACCACTGCTAAAATGGGTACTCCTGAAAATACTAAGTTGTGTGACTTCACAAACACTAATAATAATGATTTCCGATGCACACCTATTGCTCCACCTGCTACTACAGCAGAATTCTTTGAAATTAAACCTCGCTTTACTCGAATCTTGTTATGAGAGAGCAATTTTCCGGTGTTAGTTCCGATGATGCTCGCTGCCCATCTTAATAATTTTGTTGAATTATGTGAAATGCAAAAGTATAAGGATGTAGATGGGGACATTATAAAATTAAAATTGTTTCCTTTCTCATTAAGAGGAAGAGCTAAAGATTGGTTGCTATCTCTCGCCTAGAAATAGTATTGATTCATGGACTAAATGTAAGGATGCTTTTATTGGTAGATATTATCCTCCCGCTAAAATTATATCTTTGAGGAGTAGCATAATGAATTTTAAACAATTAGATAATGAACATGTTGCTCAAGCATGGGAGAGAATGAAATCTTTGGTAAAGAATTGCCCAACCCATGGACTCGACTACTTGGATGATCATCCAAACCTTTTATGCAGGATCGAACTTTTCTTCGCGGAACCTATTGGATTCAGCTGCTGGAGGTACCTTTATGTCCATCACTCTTGGTGAAGCAACAAAGCTTCTTGATAATATGATGATTAATTACTCCGAATGGCACACGGAAAGAGCTCCACAAGGTAAGAAGGTAAATTCCGTCGAAGAAACCTCTTCCTTGAGTGATAAGATTGATGCTATTATGTCTATGCTTATGAATGATAGGACTAATGTTGATCCTAATAATGTTCCGTTAGCTTCATTGGTTGCTCAAGAAGAACATGTTGATGTAAACTTCATTAAAAATAATAATTTCAACAACAATGCTTATCGGAACAATTCTAGTAATAACTATAGGCCATATCCTTATAATAATGGTAACGGTTATGGTAATTCTTATGGGAATTATTACAACAATAATAGGAACACACCCCCTGGACTTGAAGCTATGCTTAAAGAATTTATTAGTACACAAACTGCTTTTAACAAATCTGTTGAGGAAAAGCTTGATAAAATTGATATTCTTGCTTCTAAGGTTGATAGACTTGCCTCTGATGTTGATCTTTTAAAATTGAAAGTTATGCCTAATAAGGATATTGAAAATAAAATTGTTACTACAGCAAATGCCATCCAAGTTAGAATTAATGAGAATAGAAGATTGATGGCCGAATTGCATGCTAGGTGGGAAAGAGAAGAAAATGAAAAACTTGCTAAAGAAAATAATGTAGCTAAAGTTTGGACTATTACCACCACTAGTAATGTTAATGCTCCACATGTTGCTGCACCTCCTACTAATAATGGTGAAAGAATCGGTGTTGGCAATGTTTCCACTTCTAATGCAAAGCCCGCAAAACGCTGGAAGCCGCTAAAACTGCTGAAACCGCCTGTGATAAAACTGCTGAAATTTTTTCCAACATTGGGGATGATGATCCCATTGCTTTAGATTATAATGGTTTGGATTTTGATGATTGCCACATCTCTGAAGTTATAAAGTTCTTACAAAAACTTGCTAAGAGTCCCAACGCTAGTGCTATAAATTTGGCCTTTACAAAACATATTACAAATGCTCTCATCAAAGCTAGAGAGGAGAAACTAAAACTTGAAACCTCTATTCCTAGAAAGTTAGAAGATGGTTGGGAGCCCATCATTAAGATGAAGGTCAATGACTTTGATTGTAACGCTTTATGTGATCTTGGTGCAAGTATTTCTGTTATGCCTAAGAAAATTTATGATATGCTTGACTTGCCACCATTGAAAAACTGTTATTTGGATGTTAATCTTGTTGATAATGCTACAAAGAAACCTTTGGGGAGAGTTGATAATGTTCGCATTACCGTTAACAATAACCTTGTCCCCGTTGATTTTGTTGTCTTGGATATTGAATGCAATGCATCTTGTCCCATTATATTGGGAAGACCTTTTCTTCGAACTGTTGGAGCTATCATTGATATGAAGGAAGGTAATATTAAATATCAATTTCCTCTCAAGAAAGGTATGGAACACTTCCCTAGAAAAATAATGAAGTTACCTTATGATTCTATTATTAGAACAAATTATGATGTCGATGCTTCATCTCTTGATAACACTTGATATACACTTTCTGCGCCTAGCTGAAAGGCGTTAAAGAAAAGCGCTTATGGCAGACAACCCATGTTTTTACTACAGTACTTTTTATTTGAGTCTTGGAAGTTGTTTACTACTGTAGCAACCTCTCCTTATCTTAGTTTTGTGCATTGTTGTGCCAAGTAAAGTCGTTGATAGTAAGGTTCATACTAGATTTGGATTACTGCGCAGAAACAGATTTCTTTCGTTGTCACGAATCTGGCCTAATTCTCCGTAGGTAACTCAGAAAATTATGCCAATTTACGTGAGTGATCCTCGGATATGTACGCAACTTTCATTCAATTTGGGAATTTTCATTTGAGCAAGTCCGGTGCCACTTTAAAATTCGTCTTTACGAACTCGTTCGTTTTGACAGATTCTGCCTTTTATTTCGCATTGCCTCTTTTGCTATGTTGGATGAATTTCTTTGTTCCATTAATGTCCAGTAGCTTTGTGCAATGTCCAGAAGTGTTAAGAATGATTATGTCACCTCTGAACATGTAAATTTTTATTGTGCACTAACCCTCTAATGAGTTGTTTCGAGTTTGGTGTGGAGGAAGTTTTCAAGGATCAAGAGAGGGAAATGATGCAATATGATCAAGGAGAGTGAAAGCTCTAAGCTTGGGGATGCCCCGGTGGTTCACCCCTGCATATTTTAAGAAGACTCAAGCGTCTAAGCTTGGGGATGCCCAAGGCATCCCCTTCTTCATCGACAACATTATCAGGTTCCTCCCTGAAACTATATTTTTATTCTATCACATCTTATGTGCTTTGCTTGGAGCGTCGGTTTGTTTTTGTTTTTGTTTGAATAAAATGGATCCTAGCATTCATTGTGTGGGAGAGAGACACACTCCGCTGTTGCATATGGACAAATATGTCCTTAGGCTTTACTCATAGTATTCATGGCGAAGGTTGAATCTTCTTCGTTAAATTGTTATATGGTTGGAATCGGGAAATGCTACATGTAGTAATTCTAAAATGTCTTGAATAATTTGATACTTGGGAATTGTTGTGCTCATGTTTAAGCTCTTGCATCATATACTTTGCACCCATTAATGAAGAAATACATAGAGCTTGCTAAAATTTGGTTTGCATATTTGGTCTCTCTAAAGTCTAGATAATTTCTAGTATTGAGTTTTGAACAACAAGGAAGACGGTGTAGAGTCTTATAATGTTTACAATATGTCTTTTATGTGAGTTTTGCTGCACTTTGGTTCATCCTTGTGTTTGTTTCAAATAACCTTGCTAGCCTAAAACTTGTATCGAGAGGGAATACTTCTCATGCATCCAAAATCCTTGAGCCAACCACTATGCCATTTGTGTCCACCATACCTACCTACTACATGGTATTTCTCCGCCATTCCAAAGTAAATTGCTTGAGTGCTACCTTTAAATTTCCATCATTCGCCTTTGCAATATATAGCTCATGGGACAAAATAGCCTTAAAAACTATTGTGGTATTGAATATGTACTTATGCACTTTATCTCTTATTAAGTTGCTTGTTGTGCGATAACCATGCTCCCGGGGACGCCATCAACTCTTTGTTGAATATCATGTGAGTTGCTATGCATGTTCGTCTTGTCCGAAGTAAGGGCGGTTTTCACAATCAAATGGTTTGAGTATGCATACTCGTTAGAGAAGAACATTGGGCCGCTAACTAAAGCCATGAATCATGGTGGAAGTTTCAGTTTGGACATAAAACCTCAATCTCTTATGAGAATATTAACTCGTTGAATGCTTAAGCATTAAAAGAGGAGTCCATTATCTCGTTGTCTATGTTATCCCGGTATGGGTGTCTAAGTTGAAGAATGATCAAAAGCGAGAAATCCAATGCGAACTTTCTCCTTAGACCCTTGTACATGCGGCATAGAGGTACCCCTTTGTGACACTTGGTTGAAACATATGTTATGCAATGATAATCCGTGTTAATCCAAGCTAATTAGGACAAGGTGCGGGCACTATTAGTACACTATGCATGAGGCTTGCAACTTGTAAGATATAATTTACATGATACATATGCTTTATTACTACCGTTGACAAAATTGTTTCATGTTTTCAAAATATAAGCTCTAGCACAAATATAGCAATCGATGCTTTCCTCTTTGAAGGACCTTTCTTTTACTTTTATGTTGAGTCAGTTCACATATTTCTCTCCACCTCAAGAAGCAAACACTTGTGTGAACTGTGCATTGATTCCTACATACTTGCATATTGCACTTGTTATATTACTTTACATTGACACTATCCATGAGATATACATGTTATAAGTTGAAAGCAACCGCTGAAACTTAATCTTCCTTTGTGTTGCTTCAATACCTTTACTTTGATTTATTGCTTTATGAGTTAACTCTTATGCAAGACTTATTGATGCTTGTCTTGAAGTACTTGTTCATGAAAAGTCTTTGCTTTATGATTCATTTGTTTACTCATGTCATTACCATTGTTTTGATCGCTGCATTCATTACATATGCTTACAATAGTATGATCAAGGTTATGATGGCATGTCACTCCGAAATTATCTTTGTTATCGTTTACCTGCTCGGGACGAGCAGAACTAAGCTTGGGGATGCCGATACGTTTCCGACGTATCGATAATTTCTTATGACCATGCCACATTATTGATGATATCTACATGTTTTATGCATACTTTATGTCGTATTTATGCATTTTCCGGCACTAACCTATTAACGAGATGCCGAAGAGCCGATTCTTTGTTTTCGCTGTTTTTGGTTTCAGAAATCCTACAAAGGAAATATTCTCGGAATTGGACGAAATCAACGCCCAGGGGCCTATTTTTACATGAAGCTTCCAGAAGACCGGAGGGGAGACGAAGTGGGGCCACGAGGCGCCACCACACTAGGGCGGCGCGGCCTAGAGGGGGCCCGCGCGGCCCTAGCGTGTGGGGCCCCCGTGACTCTTCCGACTCCGCCCTTCCGCCTACTTAAAGCCTCCATCGCGAAACCCCCAGTACCGAGAGCCACGATACGGAAAACCTTACTGAGACGCCGCCGCCGCCAATCCCATCTCGGGGGATTCAGAAGATCGCCTCCAGCACCCTGCCGGAGAGGGGAATCATCTCCCGGAGGACTCTTCACCGCCATGATCGCCTCCGGAGTGATGAGTGAGTAGTTCACCCCTGGACTATGGGTCCATAGCAGTAGCTAGATGGTCGTCTTCTCTCGATGTGCTTCATTGTTGGATCTTGTGAGCTGCCTAACATGATCAAGATCATCTATCTGTAATGCTATATGTTGGGTTTGTCGGGATACGATGGATAGAGAATACTATGTTATGTTGATTATCAATCTATTACCTATGTGTTGTTTATGATCTTGCATGCTCTCCGTTATTAGTAGAGGCTCTGGCCAAGTTTTTACTCTTAACTCCAAGAGGGAGTATTTATGCTCGATAGTGGGTTCATGCCTCCATTAAATGCGGGACGAGTGACGGAAAGTTCTAAGGTTGTGGATGTGCTGTTGCCACTAGGGATAAAACATTGATGCTATGTCCGAGGATGTAGTTATTGATTACATTACGCACCATACTTAATGCAATTGTCTCGTTGTTTGCAACTTAATACCGGAAGGGGTTCGGATGATAACCTGAAGGTGGACTTTTTAGGCATAGATGCATGTCGGATAGCGGTCTATGTACTTTGTCGTAATGCCCAATTAAATCTCACTATACTTATCATATCATGTATGTGCATTGTCATGCCCTCTCTATTTGTCAATTGCCCGACTGTAATTTGTTCACCCAACATGCTATTTATCTTATGGGAGAGACACCTCTAGTGAACTGTGGACCCCGGGTCGAATACAATCTACTGCAATATTTGTTCTTTATCGTATTCCGCAAACAATCATCATCCACACTATACATCTAATCCTTTGTTACAGCAAGCCGGTGAGATTGACAACCTCACCTTGTTTCGTTGGGGCAAAGTACTTTGGTTGTGTTGTGCGGGTTCCACGTTGGTGCCGGAATCCCCGGTGTTGCGCCGCACTACATCCCGCCGCCATCAACCTTCAACGTGCTTCTTGGCTCCTCCTGGTTCGATAAACCTTGGTTTCTTTTCGAGGGAAAACTTGCTACTGCTCCGCATCACACCTTCCTCTTGGGGTTCCCAACGGACGTGTCGATTGCACGCATCAAGCACATTTTCACGGCGCCGTTGTCGGGGAGATCAAGACACGCTGCAAGGGGAGTCTCCACTTCCAATCTCTTTACTTTGTTTTTGTCTTGCTTTATTTTATTTACTACTTTGTTTGCTGCACTTAAACAAAACACAAAAAAATTAGTTGCTAGCTTTACTTTATTTACTGTCTTGTTCTCCATATTAAAAACACAAAAAAAAATTAGTTACTTGCATTTACTTTATCTAGTTTGCTTTATTTACCACTGCTAAAATGGGTACTCCTGAAAATACTAAGTTGTGTGACTTCACAAACACTAATAATAATGATTTCCTATGCACACCTATTGCTCCACCTGCTACTACAGCAGAATTCTTTGAAATTAAACCTGCTTTACTGAATCTTGTTATGAGAGAGCAATTTTTCAGGTGTTAGTTCCGATGATGCTGCTGCCCATCTTAATAATTTTGTTAAATTATGTGAAATGCAAAAGTATAAGGATGTAGATGGGGACATTATAAAATTAAAATTGTTTCCTTTCTCATTAAGAGGAAGAGCTAAAGATTGGTTGCTATCTCTGCCTAGAAATAGTATTGATTCATGGACTAAATGTAAGGATGCTTTTATTGGTAGATATTATCCTCCCGCTAAAATTATATCTTTGAGGAGTAGCATAATGAATTTTAAACAATTAGATAATGAACATGTTGCTCAAGCATGGGAGAGAATGAAATCTTTGGTAAAGAATTGCCCAACCCATGGAGTCGACTACTTGGATGATCATCCAAACCTTTTATGCGGGACTGAACTTTTCTTCGCGGAACCTATTGGATTCAGCTGCTTGGAGGTACCTTTATGTCCATCACTCTTGGTGAAGCAACAAAGCTTCTTGATAATATGATGATTAATTACTACGAATGGCACACGGAAAGAGCTCCACAAGGTAAGAAGGTAAATTCTGTCGAAGAAACCTCTTCCTTGAGTGATAAGATTGATGCTATTATGTCTATGCTTGTGAATGATAGGACTAATGTTGATCCTAATAATGTTCCGTTAGCTTCATTGGTTGCTCAAGAAGAACATGTTGATGTAAACTTCATTAAAAATAATAATTTCAACAACAATGCTTATCGGAACAATTCTAGTAATAACTATAGGCCATATCCTTATAATAATGGTAACGGTTATGGTAATTCTTATGGGAATTCTTACAACAATAATAGGAACACACCCCCTGGACTTGAAGCTATGCTTAAAGAATTTATTAGTACACAAACTGCTTTTAACAAATCTGTTGAGGAAAAGCTTGATAAAATTGATATTCTTGCTTCTAAGGTTGATAGACTTGCCTCTGATGTAAAGTGAATGCAGCTGTCTCTAATGCATAACCCCAAAATGATAATGGCAAATCAGTAAGAGACATCATAGAACGAACCATATCTAAGAGAGTTGGATTACGATGTTCGGACACACCATTGCGCTGTGGTGTTCCCGGCGGTGTCAACTGTGAAAGTATTCCGCATTTCTTTAAATGCATGCCAAACTCATAACTCAGATATTCGCCTCCGCGATCAGAACGCAGAAACTTGATCTTCTTGTTACGTTTATTTTCTACCTCACTTTGGAATTCCTTAAACTTCTGGAAAGTTTCGGATTTATGTTTCATGAAATAGATATACCCATATCTACTCAGATCATCTGTGAAGGTTAGAACATAACGATAACCACCACGCGAGGCTACACTCATTGGTCCGCACACATCGGTATGTATGATTTCCAATAAGTCCGTAGCTCGCTCCATAATACCGAGAGAATGGAGTCTTAGTCATTTTTTCCATTAGACATGCTTCGCATCCGTCAAGTGACTCAAAGTCAAGTGACTCAAGTAGTCCATCGGAATGGAGTTTCTTCATGCGTTTCACTCCAATATGACCAAGACGACGAGTGCCACATATAAGTAGAATTATCATTCAATTTAATTCGCTTAGCATCAATGTTATGAACATGTGTATCACTACTATCGAGAATTAATAGAAATAAACCATTCTTCTCAGGCGCATGACCATAAAAGATATTATTCATAAAAATAGAACAACCATTATTCTCAGACTTGAATGAATAACCGTCTTGCATTAAACAAGATCCAGATATAATGTTCATGCTTAGCACAGACACTAAATAACAATTATTGAGGTTTAAAACTAATCCCGAAGGTAGATGTAGAGGGAGCGTGCCGACAGCGATCACATCGACCTTGGATCCATTTCCAACGCGCATCGTCACTTCATCCCTCGATAGGCTTCGTTTATTCCGTAGTTCCTGTTTCGAGTTACAAATGTGGGCAACCGAACCAGTATCAAATACCCACGCACTAGTACGAGAACCAGTAAGATAAACATCTATAACATGTATATCAGATATACCTTTCTTCTTCTTGACAAGGCCGCTCTTCAGATCAGCCAAGTACTTGGGGCAATTACGCTTCCAGTGCCCCTTCTCATTGTAGTAATAGCACTCAGTATCAGGTTTAGGGCCACCCTTAGGCTTCTCAGGAGGAGCGACAGCTTTCTTGCCGCCCTTCTTGACATTGCCCTTCTTAGGTTTGCCTTGCTTCTTGAAACTGGTGGTCTTGTTGACCATCAACACTTGGTGCTCTTTCTGTATCTCAATCTCAGCAGATTTTAGCATGGAGAAGAGTTCAGGTAACTCCTTGTTCATGTTCTCGCATATTGTAGTTCATCACGAAGTTCTTGTAACTTGGTGGCGGTGATTGGAGAACACGATGAATACCCGGCTGGTTGGGGATGATAATCGCCAAGTCACCGAGCTTCTTCGCGTGTCCGGACATAGCGAACACGTGCTCACTAACGGAGCTGCCCTCTTCCATCATACAACCAAAGAACTGTTTCGAGGCCTCATAGCTCTCCACAGCCGCATGAGTTTCAAAGATAACTTTGAGCTCATTGATCATATCACAAGGGTCATGGTGCTCAAAACGTTTTTGGAGCTCTAGGCTGCACAGAATGGCACACTGTTTCGAGGCCTCTAGGCTGCACAGAATGGCACACTGAACTTGAGAATAGCGAGTCACCCGAGTTTTGTAAATATTTTTCTCATCCTCGGATACTGCAGGGGGTGGTGGGGGACCTAGCGGTGCATCAAGCACAAATTGCAGATTTCCGCCATTGAGGAAGATCCTCACATGACGGAACCAGTCGGTGAAGTTGCTACCATTGCTTTTAAGCTTTTCTTTCTCTAGGAACTGGTTAAAATTGATTGATGGGGACGCCATGATCTACAACATATATTTGCAATAGTTTAGACTAAGTTTATGATAAATTGAGTTCAAATTTTAATTCAACAAAATTAAAAACTAGGTGAACTCCCACTCAAAACAATATCCCTCGCATTGCTTTAGTGATCACACGAACCAAATCCACCACACCAAGTCCGATCATCACGAGACAAGATGTAACTTCAATGGCGAACACTCAAAGTGTTCATCATATCAATCATATGACTCATGCTCTACCTTTCGGTATCCCGTGTTCCGAGACCATGTTTGTACATGCTAGGCTCGTCAAGGCAACCTTAGTATCCGCGTGTGCAAATCTGGCTTGCACCCGTTGTATGCACATGTAGAATCTATCACACCCGATCATCACGTGATGCTTCGAAACGACAAGTCTTAGCAACGGTGCTACTAAGGATGAACACTTTATTATCTTGATATTTAGTGAGAGGGATCATCTTATAATGCTACCGTCGCGATCTAAGCAAAATAAGATGCATAAAAGGATTAACATCACATGCAATTCATATGTGATATGATATGGCCCCTTTGTCTTTGCGCCTTTGATCTTCATCTCCAAAGCACGGACATGATCTCCATCATCAACGGGCATGATCTCCATCATCGTCGGCGTAGCATCAAGGTCCATGGCGCCGTCTTCATGATTGTACTCCCATGTAGCAACTATTACAACTTCTTTGAAATACTACTCAACATGAAATTTAAAGACAACCATAAGGCTCCTGCCGGTTGCCACAATACAATAATGATCATCTCATACATATTCATCATCACATTATGGCCATATCACATCACCAAACCCTGCAAAAACAAGTTAGACGGTTCTAATTTGGTTTGCATATTTTACGTGGTTTAGGGTTTTCGCATAAGATCCAATCTACCTACGAACATGAACCACAACGGTGATACTAGTGTTGTCAATAGAAAGAGTAAATTGGATCTTTACTATAGTAGGAGAGACAGGCACCCGCAAAGCCACTTATGCAATACAAGTTGCACGTCGAGCGTGGAGAAAATCTCATGAACGCGATCATGTAAAGTTAGCCCGAGCCGCTTCATCCCACTATGCCACAAAGATGCAAAGTACTCGAACTAAAGACAACAAAGCATCAACGCCCACAAAACAATTGTGTTCTACTCGTGCAACCAATCTATGCATAGACACGGCTCTGATACCACTTATGGGATTCGTAGCATAGAAAACAAAAAATTTCCTACCGCAAGAACGAAACACAAGCCAAGATCTAATCTAGTAGACGGTAGCAACGAGGAGATGAAGAGACTAACCCTCGAAGATTCGCAAAGTTTAACGAGATTAGATCTCGGGGTGGATGTAGTCGATCATTTGCCGCTTGCAAAAGCGCGTAGAAGATCTTGATCTTGACGGTGCCACAATCGGGCAGCACCTCCGTACTCGGTCACACGTTCGGTGTTGATGAATACGACGTCCTTCTCCCCGTTCCAGCGGGCAGCGGAAGTAGTAGATCCTCCTCGGAATCCCGGCAGCACGACGGCGTGGTGGCGGTGGTGGTGGAGAACTCCGGCAGGGCTTCGCCTATGCGCTGCGGGAGTTGTATGTGAAGGAGGAGGTGGCTAGGGTTTGGGGAGAGGCTAGGGTTTTGGGGCGCCAGCCTCAGGGGTGCGGCCAACTTGTGGTCTTGGGTTGGCCGGCCCCCTCCCCTCGCTCCTCCTTATATAGGTGGAAGCCCCAAGTCTTGTCTCCCAAGTCTTCGAATAAGATCCCAACACCAAAACCTACCTTTGGTGGGAAACCTACTAAAGGGGGGAGTCCTACTCAAGGTGGGACTCCCACCTTTCCTTGAGGTGGGTTGGCCGGCCACCCTTGGTGGAGTCCACCTGGGACTCCTCCCTTTAGGATTTGGCCGGCCTAGCATGTGGAGTCCCTCTGGGACTCCACCTTCCATAGTGCCTTTCTTCCAGACTTTTTTAGAACCTTCTAGAACCTTCCATAAATGCACCGGATCATTTTCAAACATGTAAAATGACTTCCTATATATGAATCTTATTCTCCGGACCATTCCGGAACTCCTTGTGATGTCCTGGATCCCATCCGAGACTCCGAACAAAACTTCGAACTCCATTCCATATTCCATATCTACTGAAACGACATCAAACCTTAAGTGTGTCACCCTACGGTTCGCGAACTATGCAGACATGGTTGAGACTTCTCTCCGACCAATAACCAATAGCGGGATCCGGAGATCCATAATGGCTCCCACATATTCAACGATGACTTAGTGATCGAATGAACCATTTACATACGATACCGATTCCCTTTGTCACGCGATATTTTACTTGTCCGAGGTTTGATCATCGGTATCTCTATACCTCGTTCAACCTCGTCTCATGAGAAGTACTCTTTACTCGTACCGTGGTATGTAGTCTCTTATGAACCATTCATATGTTTGCAAACTAATTAGATGACATTCCACCGAGAGGGCCCAGAGTATATCTATCCGTCATCGGGATGGACAAATCCCACTGTTGATCCATATGCCTCAACTCATACTTTCCGGATACCTAATCCCACCTTTATAACCACCCATTTACGCAGTGGCGTTTGATGTAATCAAAGTACCCTTCCGGCATAAGTGATTTACATGATCTCATGGTCGAAAGGACTAGGTAACTATGTATCGAAAGCTTATAGCAAATGAACTTAATGACGTGATCTTATGCTACGCTGAATGAAAACGTAGCTTGATATGCTTCAGCTTCTTGTGTGACCTTGATTCTTTGGCCATTTCACTTTGGGAGATGACTTTGGAAGAGATGGTTCTCTCTTGGAATTTCATGTCTATTATCTTTACATGCATGAGAAGTTGAAAAAAATGATGAGCCGTAGCAACGCACGGGCATTCAACTAGTACAGTTATTGCACACAAATCTTCGCAAAAAGAAATTGGTCAACATATTTAATGCAATGGCATAAATTTAAAAACATTCATTAATGTAACATCCCAAATTTCAATAAAAGAGAGAAGAAGAATTCCAGAGATCCAAATTTCAGAACCAACAAAAACTTTTAAATTGCATATAGTGCCCTGCATAGGACTTGTGCATTTTGAGTGATATGCCATGATGATTGTTTTGTTGTTTATATGATAAACTCTAAAACCCTAAAGTGATCAAGTGAAGATCACAAACCAAATAAATCAAAAAGAGAAAGAAATCAAATAGGAATAAAACCCTAAAAACCCTAACATATGGCATATGCCATTTTTGCAAACTTTGACCCTAGACCCATTTGACCTTCACCATTATTTGTATTATGTTATTAAATAGTTATTACAACTTTGGGAATCAAAGAAACACCATTCAAACCAAATCCAAACTCAAAACATGGTTACATAGAATAATGGTCAATTTTGACATTTACAATCTGGTCACCACTTTGAGCCCCTAGATTTGAAGATTTCTAAACTAAACAAATCCCATTCTTTGCACCACATCCAAGTACACAACAAATTGAACAACTTCTGTAAAGATCATCACCTCAAAATCATCTTGGATCAAAAGTTATAAGCAAGCCAAGAATAGACTTTGAAACATTTGCAAGATCACCACTTTTCAAAATTTGATCAAACCAAGCCATCTCTTGAGCACCAATTGGCTCAGCCATGACCCCTGGACCCCACCCCATCTAGCACATGCATGGAAACACCATGGACACGGCCAAACATGGCATGGCCATGGCCATGCCGGCCACGTTCCCCATCGACACGCCTCACCTCTCTCCCTACCTCTCCAGCCCGAGCCACCATGCCAAACAGCTCGCCCTTGATCTCCTGAGATCGCCAGTACAGGCCGTTGGGTGAAAGAACGCCGACACGCCCCGGACGGAGCGCGCCCACGACGCTCCAGGTACGCCGCCAACGGCATGGCGACGTCACCAGCGCACGGACACGCGCGACACGGGCACGCGTCGCTCGCCGTACTCCGCCGTACCCCGACCACCTCCGCTCGCCCTGGTACCCGTCGCGCCACGCGGAGCCCGCCGGACAAGCTGGCGTCACCACCTAGCGCCAACCGTCGCCGGAGAGGACGCGCCCGCCCGCAACGGCCGCGGCAGTACACGCTCGCGCCCGACCACCGTACGCCCAGCCTTGCCGTGCCGTATACGCTCGGAGATTCGCCGTAACTTCGTGATCACCGCTGCGTCATCGCCTAGCCCTCTAGCTCGCCGGAATCGCCGCGCCCATGTCGACCCTAACCCTGCCCCGCAGCACCCTCTCCCTTCTATAAATAGAGGAATCCCCTGAGCAATCCAAGCACACCACCATGCTCTCCTCTCATCCCTGCTTCTCCTCGCACCGTTAGCCACCCCAATCGACGCCGGAGTCGCCGCAATCGCAAGCTCGGAGCCGCGGAAGCCCTGGAGAAATCGCCGTTGATCCAGGCCACCTCGAGCTCCGCCACTGCTACAGGCTGCTTCACCGTCGTCTACTCCTTCATCACGCATACTGCCAACCCTAGCTGGAGCCACGGTGAGCTATCCGACCCCCTAGCGCCGCCGCGCCAGTAGCTCGATCTCGCCGGAGAAGACGACGTCGCTCGTCCGTCCGATCCCGTTCTAATCCAACGCACTGCAACGATCCATACCGTTCCGGGTTTAAAGAGCCGCTGACATGCGGGTCCCACGCTGTCAGGCGGCCCACTCGCACTGGATGCGCTGTTGGGCTGAGCAGGCCGTTAGTTTGAAAACCTGGCCCGTTAGAGTTTCCCGCCGGCCCTTTTATTTAAATCTCGTTTAAATAATTTCAAATCAATTTCAATACTGTCCCTAACTTTGAAATTCAATAGAATCTGTTTGGCTTGGCCAAATTTAACAAATTTTATATTGTTGGAAAGCTATGGAAAAGTTCTACAACTTGCCACTGGTCTCACCTTGAGATCTGTTGTAGAAATAAAGTGACAAAAATATGAAGGCAGGAACTTTTGCACATTCAATTAAATATTAAAAATCAACCAAAATAGATATTTAGTTAATTCCAACTTCAATAGTTCACACTTAACTTACACTAATTGTTTCTGCAACAAAATGGTGTGGTCACTTTGGATGATCATGGTCTAGTTTAAATAATGGACAATATGGCTAGTTTACTTAAGTGATATTGTCCAAAACTGTTATGGAAATCATATGAAGTATTTTACTTCATTTAAATCTTGTCCCAAGTACTTTCATATGAAGTTTAGACCCTGGTCAAATACTCTCACATGAAATACTTGGTGATTTTAAATCATATTTAGAATTGTTAAATAGTATGAGGTATTCTACCTCATTTAAATCATTTTCTCAAATGATGATGATGAATGGTTGACTTAGGTCAACATGAATTAAAGTATGATTATTTGAGAAATTAAATCTTAAAGAAGATTTCAATGAGAGGAAATTATTCCTCAAGAACTATATGGAAACCATTATTTACATATGTAATGAGAGGAAATCATTTTTCTTGAATAAAGAAAACCAATGCACCTAATGGTATTAAATGTGTGCTTAGCATAGTTTGTGTGAAGTGATGATGTGCTTAGTATAGTTCTTGAGCTTGTTGAGTGATTATACCTCGTATTCAAATTTAGACGCTAGCACCGGAGAATACCAGGAAGAGGAAGGATTCTACCAAGAGGAGGAAGAGGAACACCTTGAGAACTACCAAGGCAAGCTAATACTCTGGCAAAGTGCAAAACCCCTTTGGGGCAAGGAACCATGGTTCTTACTTTTCTTACCACAAGCCTATCCCAAGTTTTTACCTTACAAGTTTTACTTGTTTATTTAAAAGAGTTACTTTAATAAGTTAACTTGGTCTAAGTAAAGAAGATTACTAGAGTAGCAAAGTTAGTCTCAAGCTAGCCAAGCAAGATAGCACCCCTCATGATTAGTGCTAGTGCTAAATACTAAAACTTGACTACTCTAGATGGGAACATATGACTTGAATTGAATTTGAAACCTTGGAATGATGAATCATTCCATTGAATGATTTTTGAAGATGAATATGACCAAGAGAAGATAGTGATTTTTGATATAAAATTGATATTGGTTTGGATGCGATACCTTTCCAATTTTTGAGTACCCCCACAATACCTGATTATGGGTAGGGCTTAACTGGAAGTTTATGCACCTTAGTATGGGTTCCCTCTGAACAAGCATCATAGGGGTTATGCCGAGGCTGCCTCCGTTGTTGAGAAATGATGTGAATTGAGGTGAATTGTACGGCCAAGCCCCGTGCAGTTCCCGGGTTGACGGTTGGTCTTCACTGGGAGGCCAAGCTCATGGGGAGAGGTGCTCATACTAGGGTTTGTAAGTGAAAGGTTATGGTTGATGATCCGCGTACTGTGTTACGATGATTCGGGGTTATCCCGACAGATGAAATCAAATGTTGTGGCACAAGTGTGCAACCTCTGCAGAGTGTAAATCTATTCGAATAGCCGTGTCCACGCTTACGGACGGTTGGAAAGGCCATACAGTTTTCGGTGTCAGATTCTTGAAAATGTTGGTGAAAATAAATAGTGAATGGTGACTTGATTTTTGAATCACAACTGAGTTGTGGGAATGACACTAATGTTCCCACTTGAGTTAGTTTAGCACATAAATAAGTCTTTCTCAAATACTTGTGAACTAAAATTGGCTTTATGCAAATAAATTAGAGCTTAGCACCCCCATACTAGAATTGTTAGCACTTACATTAGTATTAGTTTGCGAGTACTTAAAGTACTTATGGCTTTGTCCCTGGCTATTCAAATGGCCAGAGTATGAAGATGAACATAACTACCAAGGAGATGACCAGCAGGACGCCTATGACAACTAGAAGTCTTCTGACGTCAAGCGTTGGCCTGTGGACTAGAGAGTCCATCTATCTTTACGCTTCCGCTATGAACTTGTGTTGTTCGTTGATCAATAGATCAACTATTTCTGTAATATGGATCATGTGATTCAAGTTGTAAGACAATATGGTTTGTAATAAATGATGACTATGATATTCGACTATTATGCCTCGCAACAACAATATTCCTGGGATTGCGATGAATGACATAATAGGCATCCGGACTTAAAAATCCGGGTGTTGACAATTAATTACAAAGGTAATTAGCAACACAGATAACTACTCCTTCCGTCTTCCAATAAGTGTACGTTTAGACATGTCTTAAGTTAAATTTAATTACCTTTGGGCAACTAAAAGTTGTAGCAGCATTTTTGTGGCACTAAATTAATATTGATAAATTCTTCTTGACATGTTGTTTAATAATATAGTAATTTGATGTCACTTAAAATTATTTCTATATATTTTAGATAAGAATATAGTCAAATTAAAAAATGTTTGACTTTCAAAAAAGGAAAAGATACCCCTATATGTTCGTAGGGAGTGCTACGTATTAAATGTAGTAATAGCTCACTGATTGGATAATTACACCACTAATATGCTGGTAATCATAATTTGAAAAATTTGGACATTTTAATCATGGTTATAATTATAACGTCAGAAGCTAGATTATTACACTAGTACACGTGGTGGTAAATGAAACTTAAACAAAAAAAAAGATAACTACAAAGGTGATGTGTTGGTAGTTGTAATCAGGTCAAGTGGCTAATTGTATCGATGTGTTGGTAAATGAACCTTAGCATGAACAACTAGACAACTATATCATCGCCCTCTCCATGTGAAACTAAACTAAACTAACTAGGACATTCTTAAAGGATGCCAACTACAAGATTTGGTTAAATGTGTACTACCTCAGTCTATTTTTAGATGCCCAAAGTTTGTCTAAATTCGCATGTATCTAGACACTCTTTAGTGCATAGATACATCTGAATTTAGACGAACCTTCCGACATCTATTAATGGACGGAGGGAGTACAAGATTTGTTATGATCACTGATTATCCAAAAAATTGACTCAATAAGCCAAATTGAATGCATGATAAGTTGATAATCAAAAAACATATACTACTAAGAGTCCAATTAACTTGCACATCACATGGGGGAACAAGAGAAGAGAAGAGAGTGCTTTCCTTAGGTTTACATGCACCTGAACGCACGCCAATACTAAAGATCGGAGCACCATGAACTATTGCAGTTTTGTGGCGTACAGTATATGCAACCTAGTACACTTGGAACTCACACCAGTCGATGTTGCAAATTGCTCTAAAAAAGGGCCGGTGTTACAAATTTATTCGGGAACAGACTAACATGAACCATCAGATTTCATCGTATATTCCTCGTAGCCATAATATGCGTCTCCGTATAGATATGTCGATTTCATCCGCATACTGGACGTTCTCCTCCGTCAACCAGGCCGGGCATCGTCTGGAGGAGCTGTCCCCGGTCGTAGTTCTCAGATATTTCTAGGAAACGGAGCTTCGGGGTCGAGATCTCAATATACATCTCCTCGTCGGGCACTTCAAGATCGGCACCGCTCTCGGTGTGGCAGTCGACGATGGCCAGATGCGCCAAAGACGGCGAGACGAGGGCCTCGCCCTCGAGATAGCAGCGCACGAGGGCGAGACGCAGCAGCGCCGGGCAGCAGGAGAAGTCCAGGAGGCCGTCGACAAGGTGGACGGCGTCGAGGTGCAGCGTCGTGAGGTTTGGCGAGGCGAACGCTAAGGGAGACCGTGGAAGCCATGGGGCGAGCTCGTCCTCCAGGCGGACCATCAGTGACGGCGAGCGACACTTGGAGGACAGGGCGTGTCTGACCCACATGTCGACGTGAGGGTCGACCGCAAGTACTCGCGATCGTAGAACTCGGGGTTGTTGTACGGGGATCCGGGGAGGGCGCGAGGGACCACCAGGTCGACATCGATGTCGAATGAGCGCAGCAGCGGCGCCTCGCGGTTGACAAGCAGGGTGTTGACGAAGAGCAGGACGCCTTCTCCCTTGCCATGGATGCTGACGGCGGGGGTGGATCTCCAGAGGTGGCGCCAGCGGCGGGAGAGGAGGGACGACTTCACGGCCTCCAGCGAGGACAGGTAGGAGAGCACGTGCTTCAGGAGGTCGTCCGGTAGGGCGGCGAATAGGTCGCGGCCGCCGCTCATTTTTCTCCGGATTGATCCGGCTGCTATTTGTGGGAGAATGGAGAAGATCGACTCATCGAGCCTGCTCCGTGGTGGCAGGTAGGGGATCCTGCTTTATAGCTGGGGTTTTTCACGCATGCATGGCAACCGCTATAAAAATGGTATGGATAATTGCAACGGGATTGCGTTCCATTGTCCCACGTACGATGCGATTTCTTAATTTTGATTTGTTTCCTAATAATTATTTCCATGAATTGCCTCTCTGCTCTGTGCCGTGCAACTATTTGCACGGCAAAGGGCCCTATTTGCACGGCAAAGGCTTTGCCTTGCGGGGACACACGGCAAAGGTCGCACGGCAATGCCATTGACGGCAAAGGCTTCTTTGCCGTGTGACTCGCCAACGTTGCACGGCAAAGGCTTTGCCGTGTGACGCCGCACGGCAAAGGTAGCTTCTTTGCCGTGTGCCAAACATGTTTTATCTAAAAAAACACCCAAATGGCTGGTCTGGGAATCGAACCTAGGACGCGGAGTAGGGAAAGCATGTGACCTTGCCACCGGGCTAAGTGTTCGTTTGTTGATAACTATACCACGCCACACCTTTTCAGATGAGAAGAAATGCAGTTTTCGCTTCTTTGCCGTGCGCTTACACTAGGCAAAGCCTTCTTTGCCGTGCGTTTGTTAAAAACACTAGGCAAAGGATGCTTTGCCGTGTGCCAACGTTGCACGGCAATGCCTAACGCCTTTGCCGTGCACCGAATCTTTGCCGTGCGGCGTGTTGGGCCATTGCCATGCATATTTCTTTGCCGTGCGGCCTCTTCTATCGTTGCCGTGAATCGTATCTTTGCCGTGCGCTCGTGTCTATCTTTCCCGTGGCCAAGATCTTTGCCGTGCGTTTTTATCTGTGCGCACGGCAAAGAAATCTTTGCCGTGCGGGGACACACGGCAAAGAAAGGCTGCACGGCGACGCCTATTTTTCCCGTAGTGACGTCTAAAATAAACCCTGCATTTCTCTGGGACAGGTTTTGGTAAACTACGATTTGTTTGATAAGTAAATCTTCTACAGTAAATTAATTGTAACTCTTTATTTTAGATGCATTTTTTCGCATAAAGAAATCTCGGGCATGATGGAAGCATCACTTTTCTACTGCGGCGAAAACGTGTGGTGAACCTACTTTTGCGTCCCACAGAAACAATTTATTTCTTTGTTATGGTAAATGATTTTAGTGGTTTAGAAAGTTTACTTTTTGTAAGAGAAGAAGTATCTATATTCGATGGGAACTTTTTCTTCACAAAATGCGAGGCGCATATCAATTGAAACACATTCATTTGGTAAGAAACCAACTTACAACTCTTCTCACAATACGAGCAAAATACCACTATAGCAGCATGTTGTATTGTTGGCTACTTACATGGTTGTACTATTTCTAAATATCGACACGGCGGGGAGTTCAAAAGTGAAAACGGTTCATAATTTGGAAAAATGGTTCTCTAGAATTTTATTTTTAAAAAAGTGAATATTTAAATAAAAGGAGAAAAACTGAGACGAACCCACCCTCCATGTGTCACTCTCTCAACTATCATCCCACATTGGAATCCATTTCGACATGTGACATGCATGCAGATTAGTTCCCAGTAATTTTATAGTAACACAATGTGTCACGTGTTGCGCTCAGGGAGAAGGAGAAAGCCCGAACCTTCATGAAGGTTGGCTTTTTTTAATGATTTCCAAAACAACCTTGCCAAGAAAAAAGGCTTTCTAAAGAAAATACCGAGTGTCCCAAGAAAAAAGATATATACAACCAAATATCGAACTTTGGATACAAATATGATCATTGCGGGCTAAGCTTTTATGTCATAACATCATATGCTCACAAATTCAGAATGATTTGTAGCTTGGCAAGCATTATCCTTGCTATCCATTCTTGAGAGCTATATTGTATTTGTAATGAACAAGCATCACCATTGATAAAAGTTGAGATGGAGTGTCAGTTAAACTCTCTTTTAATTAGGGGATGTTTGAGGATAAGCCTACAATCATGTGGTTTGAACTTGAACAATTTTGTATGTCTTTGGTTTTGTCATATGAGGATGACTGAGTAGTGTGGAAACTGCATAGTACATTGATTAATAGCTCGAAATATTCATATAATGTTATCAATAATAGATGTGTTGCTCATGTTTTTATCCAAATTGTGTGGAGACTTCATGTCCTTTGAGAATCCATATTTTCTTGTGGCTAGTATCTCGTAATAAGATCCTCAAAAGAGATAAACTGAGGAAAAAACAAGACACCATAGATGAATCTAGCATTTTTCTAGAATTAAATATATGTATATGCCATCAATAATAGAGGTGTTACTGAAGTTTTTATCCAGATTGTGTGGAGATTTCATGTCCTTTGAGAATCCATATTTTAGTGTGGCTAGTATCTCGTAATAAGATCCTCAAAAGAGCTAAACTGAGGGGGGAAAAAACAAGACACCGTAGATGAATCTAGAACTTTTTTTTCTACAATGAAATATATGTATATTTATTGAAACGTTGAGGTCAAAGGGATTTTAAAAAGTGAATATTTGAATAAAATGAGAAAAACTGAGACGAACCCACCCTCCATATGTCACTCTCTCAACTATCATCCCACATTGGAACCCATTTCGACATGTGACATGCATGCAGGTAGGGGATCCTGCTTTATTGCTGGGGTTATTCAAGCATGCATGGGGCACAACCGCTATAAAAATGGTATGGATAATTGCAACGGGACTGCGTTCCATTGTCCTACGTACGTAGGATGTGATTTCTTAATTTTGATTTGTTTCCTAATAATTATTTCCATGAATCGCCTCTGCTCTGTGCACGTCTAAAATAAACACTGCACTTCTCTGGGACAGGTTTTTGGTAAACTACGATTTGTTTGGTAAGTAAATTTTCTAAATTAATTATAAATTAATTTATTTTAGATGCATTTTTGGCATAAAGAAATTTTGGGCGTCATGGAAGCATCACTTTCTTAGGGCGGTGAAAACAAAACATATGCCCATGTGATGATCCTACTTTTACGGCCGATGGAGACAATATATTCCTTTTTTAAACATAAGGCCGCATCCCTGCGTTAATTTAATAACACCTTAACGACAAGGTTACACGGTACTGAAAGACATCTTACAGGCAACGAAAACAACGAAAAGATGGAAAAAAAGAAGCACAACTTATTCATCATGGCCTTCGTCCAGCTCCGCAATTGGACCGGAGCAGAGGCAGAGTCGGTGAAGTAGAACGCCGAAGAAGAATCCATTCTGTCGTCAACCTCAAGGAGGCCAGCCATGTCGCATTTCCATCTTCCACCTCCGAAGAAAGCACCCTGCTTTCTCGCCCCGGATCGAAGGGCACCGTACCCGTCCAGAGATGGAGCAGCTCCCCTGAGCACGCAAGGACAATGACAGGCATGTTTCCAAGGGGAGGACTCCGGGCACTACCGCCTGAATGCCGCCATCCACAGACTTCACCGCCGCCCGCAACATCAACCACTGCAAGGAGACGCAAATTGTCAGGCGAAGTCGCCAGAGAAGACACGGTGAGGAAGAAGGGCTAGTGCCACCTGGCATGGCCAGGAGTCGCCGCAGCTCACCCAAAGCAGAGCCTTGCAAGCACTTGACCAGCCACCGCACCACCGCACGAAGTGAAACCGCTATCAACAACCACCATCCCTCTCCGAGCTCATCCACTTATTCCGCCATATCAAGGCAGCGCCTTCAAGAAGGGTACGACGCTACTGACCAAGCCGAAACAATATATTTCTACGTTGTAGCAAATGTTTTTAGTATTTTAGAAACTTTTTTTATAAGAGAAGGAAGTATTTATGTTCGATGGAAACATTTTCTTCGGAAAAGAAACCGCGTGGAAGAACAAAATGCAAGAAGTATAAATCATTTAAATAAATACTTTTGGTAAGAAACGAATTTACAACTCTTCTCACAATAAAGCAAAATACTACTATAGCAGCATGATGTATTGTTGACTACTTACATGGTTTTGCTATTTGTGAAGTAGAATTCCCTTTCCCGGTCATAGCGATAATTTTTATACCGTGGTTGACGTTGATCACATAACATGAGCACCACATGAATACATTTTTGTTTTGAGCATTGCGCGATACACAATCGTATGGTTGTACCTAGCTAAGTAGAATTTAACTTTATGTGTACCACTCAACTGTAAAATGGAAATTCTTCAACAAAAAAATTAAGCATGAACACCGTTAACAGAAAGTAATATCAGCAGCGTACTGACATGTGTAAACATATATATAATTCTTGCATCAGCGTCACTGAATGCATCACTGAAACTCCAAAGAAGAACATTTATATTGTGCATCATCATCCAGTGTTCCCCTAGATAGCTAGTACCATTCTAATCTAAAATAATTAGTTTTTAGACAACCAGCTAAGCTTTTTGTTGATGCATAACAATGTTTACAGGGCAAAGATCAGAGATTGGTAAACCAAGCCATAGGTGGCGACCAAATCCATACGATAACGAAAGCCTAGCTGCCATGTCAGGAAGAAAGACTTTATAAAAAAATAGCATGTGCCCCAAGACAAAAGATATATAGGACCAACTATTGAACATTGGACACCTAGATGATCATTGCAAGCTGAGCTCTTATGTCGTAAGCTGGTACCCTCACCAAATCCACAATGATCCTAGCTATCCATTCTGGGGAGCTGCATTATATCTGAAATGAACAAACATCATCATTGATCAAAGTGGGGATGGAGTGCGATTTAGACTCTCTTTTAATTAGGAGATAGTATTTCAAGGGTAAGCGCACGACAATGATATGAACTTGAACAATTTTTTAAGTCTTCGGTTTTGTCATATGAGGATGACAGTCTAGTGTGGAAACTGCATAGTGCATTGATTAATAACTAACAATATTAAGATGGTGGTATATAATAGAGTTATTACTCATGTTTATCCAAGTTATGTGGAAAATTCATGTCCTTTGAGGATCCATATTTTCTTGTGGCAAGTATCTCGTAATAAGATCCTCAAAAGAGATAAACCGAGTATAAAACAAGACATCATAAGTGAACCTAGCATATTTGTTCAAGTTAAATATGTATATATATTTATTCAAACGTTAAGGTCAAAAGGATGGGGACTCCCAGGTTAGAGTCATCATGAAGAAGAAAAGGTCATGTAAGGAGGCGTTCCGGCCAGATGGACATTCCTGAAATTAGCTTCGCCAAGCTTCTTGTGTGCAGATCTTGCTTCGTGGCTCTTTTTTTTTTTTTGCGAAAAAATTCAGGATATATTAATAATAACCAATTGTAGTACTAAAATTGCACACACCCTCTGTGCGGACCGCTGGAACAAGAATATGGATGAAAGGACCTTATTCCACCTTTAATACGTAGCCGCCGCCGCACCATACAAGAAAAGACATTGCAAATACCTAAAAAAAAAAAGAACGGGAACCACACATGGCCACCAAGGCCGGCCTCAAGGTCATCGAAGGCGGAGTGAACTGGCGGCGACACCGGTGACTACTCTTTTCTTCACGTGCTTTGTAACACGGGGGAGATGCTGTAACACAAGGGAGAGAGAAGAACGACATGTACCGCCCGTAAAAAAGTCGATCATCGAAGCTGTTAAGTTTTACAGGACTATTTGACACCTATTGGGCCTTTGATGGCTGACAAAGTCTTTACTATTATATTGGAGTTGGGGATGGTGTATCACTTTGACATCAAACATTGGAGCAATCTTAACCGTTAGTTGTCCGTAGCCGCGCCATGCGCTCCTCCACGGCCGGCGACGACCGCGACCTCCAAGGGTTCTCCTCCGACCACCGAGCTGGCCGCGCCCCGGTCTTTTGCCTCTGCGCTCCTCCACAGCTTGCGATGGCCGCTACCTCCACAGGTTCTCCTCCGAGCACGGCGCTAGCCGACCCCTGACTTTCGCTTCTGCGCTCTTCCAAGGGCGGCGGCCGCGACCTCCACGTGGTCTCTTCCGAGCGCCGCGCCGGCCGGCCGGCCATGCTCTCCGCCGCGACCTCGGACCTCCACGGGTCTCCTCTGAGCGCCGCACCGGCCGGACGGCCATGCCATCCGCCGCGACCTACACGGGACTCCACCACCCGAGCGCCGATTCAACATGGTTGCTCCGTCTAGCCGTCCTATGTTTTCTTGGGTGTTCCCTTATTTCACTGATACATTCATCGGATCAGTTCAGGTAAGCCTACGGTTTGCAAAGTTAAATAGATACGATGTGCCATGCCAGTGCATTTTTTCACACTATATGAATGGTTTAGGCTATGGGTGTTCAAAAAATGAGTTGGCCTCAAGATGGCTGCCAAGCTTGTTAATTCTCGTTAGTCTTCGATGCAGAAACTATGAATCTATTTTTATACTTGGAATCAGCCTTTAATAGTTCAACACAATTTCAGCAAACTATATCTGGACATCTAGATACTGCCAATATCTACATGCTAAGGTTAAGTAGTTCAGCGTTGCACGTTGAACAGCAACCATATAGTGCTACAAGTTACTGTCAATGATTCAAACAGATGAATAATGTAAATTTATTGCAGGTGTTCTACATTCCTGACACAAAATTGGTCGATATTTGCTCGGGGTGTTGTTGTACTACCTCACCCGATGTTGAAGAGCTCCTGGCCCGAGTGCAGCAGCCAGCACTGCCCGGCAAGGTTTTGGTAGTAGGTGTCGTCGAAGTCGTCAGCGGTCTGCACATCAAAACAGTGTAAGGCCGTGTTCTGAAACTGGCGTTGATGTTGATCTCATTGCAGAAGGGGTCAGCTTCGGCTGAAGATTTTGTAGTTTCACCACAACAAAGCGAGTTTATTTTGCTGAAGATTTTGTAGTCTCACCACAACTAAATGAGTCGTTGAACTGTCTGAACACTAAAGTTCCTTGTTCGTCGTTGATGACCGGTAACAAGTACCAATGATGAACTCGTTCTACCAGCAATTCATGCAGCACGCACTCAATATGAGTTATTGGATGGTCAAAAACATCAACATGGCTTTGTTCCTCGATGCTAGGTTATTTATGTTGGTAGAGAAGTCAAACTTCATAGACCATTCAACAGTTATTTTCAGATTACTTTTGTAAATGCCGATTGTTGCTTTGTTGTTCTATACAAGTGCTTTAGTAGTTGCAAGAAATCAATAAGATATAGGTGAGTAAAATATTAAGAGTGAGTGGATCATGAAGAAACTAGCTGTCTCAAGATGCATCGATGACATTGGTACGATAAATGCAAGGAATAGATAATTTATTACGAAGGAGAAGATTAGTGAAGATTGTGCTAGCATCGTGTCAAATTTAAACAAAAAATAGTGTTGAACCATGTATGTTAACCATGTGTGCATATTGCCGATGTATTATTTTTTATTTTTTATGTTACTGTGTATACTATTAAATAGAATAGTATTTTTTTATTTTTTTTATGTTACTGTGTAAACTATTGAAAATTTTCGCTTTGCGCTTTGTCTTCATCCGGCCATCTAATCTGCATCCAACGGCACACAGTATCTGCGCTGCTCTGAATAAAATAGAAACTTACATTTTTTGGTATCAAACTAATATCCCCAACAATCAAGGAAACAGATTTCTCCATCCATCACGTCCAACAATTATGAAAATAAATATGTCCAGAAGGAAACAATCACCTCCTGGTAACAAACAATTAAGGAAACAAATATGTCCAGAATTAAACAATCACGTCCCGGTACCAAGCATTAACGTTCCACCCAGCTGCAATCGCCCTTTCTCCACAATTCTTGCAGCCAAGATTCGACATCCACGTTACATTCTCAGCTGCAATCGTCCCATGTGCTAGATTGTCTAATGAGATGAAAGAAGAATACCTAAATAAGCACCGGATAGCCTGGCAACGAAAAAAGGATGCAACTCTACCTGTTGGTAAAGTTGAGAAGCATGGTAAGAAACATACAGAGACCGATTGAATTATATTTAAAAGCATTTTCATATTTCAATATGTAGAGTTTTTATTTGAGAATATGTTTCACCTTTGTAGATCATGAGCGCGGCCAAAATAGATATTGCCGATGCTCCGAAAAAAAACTCACCGCCATAGGCTCGGATGCGATGTTAGTGGAAGAGACAGAAAAGTCATCGACTACTAAACAGCCGAATGAGGTGATCGTGTTTTTTTTTCTACGCATGTTTCCATATGCCAATGTTTAAGTTTTATTATGTTCCAATAAACTTTGCACATAAAGGTTCCACTTTCGCAGGTAATGAACAATATAGGTATGGATGTCGTCAATGTTCCAGAACAAGCTACCATCATAGAGCCCCACACGATGTTATTGGAAGAGACTTCATAGGATTTTACACAGTCAAAGGAGGTGCATTTACAGACAATCTATTCACGGCATAAAATCGCTTCACACAAATTGGTAAATATATTCACTTATTCAACGGTGTCACATTATGTATGTTTCTAATGGTTATTCTTTTGAAGGTTTTTCTTCCTTATTCATCTGTGGGCCACTTTAACTTGTTCTCCACCGATAAGCATGATTGTTCTGTCTCTGTTATTGATCATCGCCGGAGAGTAAAATGGTTCGATTGCACCACATGCAATTGATCTTACAAAGAATTGCAATATACCTAAGCGATGCACTAGCATTCGCACAACTTGGTTGGGATTCCGATATATTTTTCTAGCCACTTAGGTCACCCGCTGGTATTCCGCAAAGTTCAAGCATGTGAGCATCTCTAAAATAAAGATAATGACAAGATATTTATCTACAACAATACGTCTGGTTTTTTTTTTTTTATATTATGCTCTCATGGAATGGTAAACAAATGATTCATCCAATATGCACGGTGGATATTTTACGTTGCACTTTCTGTTTTTCACTATAATTATAAATGCTAACGACAAGTATTGTTGTGCAGAATGTTATCGATCCCAGGAAGAATTTTCTGATACGTTTGCTCAAGTACCATAAAAATGAAGCACGGGGAAATATTCCACACATTGTACTACATATCTACGGAGCATTGAGGAGGACATTTTTTAATATAAAATAGTTACTGGAGTACAACTTCATATTCAAATGATGTCATAATGGTTCTCAAAATATACTTCAGACGGTTTAGAATCTTACCAGTTTTTGAATATCTTGTGGTTGTCTTTTTTATACAGTGAATTTTTACAAATATCATACTCACACATTGTGAGAGAAAAAAGCTGTAGCAACGCATGGGCATTCAACTAGTAACTTTAGTGTCCGACTGACCAATTTTTGAAGTGCCCTCGACAATGCAACTTTTATGTAATGACAAAGCGATTTTAGAGACAACGTAGCAAATCTGGTGCATAACAAAGCCACTTTAGTGCCCGGCGGTATAGTTCTGGTGCACAAATTTGTAACCGACAAATCATGGGCAGCCCGACCAAATTTTTATCATTTCCTTTGTCCTTCTTTTTTCTCCAATCCCTTTCTTCCCAGCAAGCAATCCATCTTAGAAAAAAAAAGTGGAATCGAGCCGGCCAATCCCTCCACCCCCGCCCCTTGCTTGCCTCGTGCCAGAGCAACTTTGGTGCCTGACTACTCAATTATGGTACCCCGCAGAGCAACTTTGGTACCTAACAACCCAATTTTGGTTTTCTAAAGAGCAACTTTGGTGCCTCATGGCACAATTATGGTGCCATACGGTGCAACATTGGAACCGGGTAGATTTTGGCAAGTTTGGCAGAGCAACTTTGGTACCTAACGACGCAATTTGGATTCTGACAGAACAATTTTGGGGCCTGATGGAACAATTATTGTGCCTTACGGCACAACTTTGTTGCATGCCGGAGCAATTTTGATGCCCTGGTAGAGCAACTTTGGTACCTAACAACGCAATTTGGTTTCCGACAGAGCAAATTCGGTGCCTGATGGCACGATTCTGGTGCCTTACGGCGCAACTTTGAAACCTAACAGAGTAACTGATACGTCTAATTTGCATCACTATTTTATATCATAATTTGCTGTTATTCATTGATATATTTCATACTTGGACATAATACTTATGTTATTTCATCTATTTTGCATGTTTCATGATTATTGGAGGATCGAGCACCGGAGCCAGGATTCTGCTGGAAAAAGCACCGTCGGAATGCAATATTTCGGAAGATCAACAGTTGACGGAAATTATACGAAAAACCTTATTTTTTCCAGATGATGAAGTGAACCAGAAGGGGGAGCCGAGGGGACCCGAGGTGGGCCCACCCCATAGGCTGGCGCGGCCCAAGGCCTGGCCGCGCCGCCCTATGAGGAGGGGGCCCACAGCCCCCACTCGCCTCCTTTTCTTCGCGAACGCCTTCATCCCGAAAACCTAAGCTCCAGAGGGTACCTCGCGAAGAGTTACAGCCGCCTCTGCGGGGCGGAGAACACCAGAGAGAAAAGAGCTCTCCGGCGGGCTGAGATCCGCCGGGGAAATTCCCTCCCGGAGGGGGAAATCGACGCCATCGTCACCGCCATCAAGTTGGACATCATCTCCATCACCATCACCATCATCTTCATCATCATCACCGCCGTCTCCACCGCTGCACATCGTCACCGCTGTAGCAATTTGGGTTTGATCTTGATTGTTTGATAGGGGAAACTCTCCCGGTATTGATTTCTACTTGTTATTGATGCTATTGAGTGAAACCGTTGAACCAAGGTTTATGTTCAGATTGTTATTCATTATCATATCACCTTTGATCATGTTCCATATGATGTCTCGTGAGTAGTTCGTTTAGTTCTTGAGGACATGGGTGAAGTCTAAATGTTAGTAGTGAAGTATGGTTGAGTAATATTCAATGTTATGATATTTAAGTTGTGGTGTTATTCTTCTAGTGGTGTCGTGTGAACGTCGACTACACGACACTTCACCTTTATGGGCCTAGGGGAATGCATCTTGTACTCGTTTGCCAATTGCGGGGTTGCCGGAGTGACACAAACCTAAGCCCCCGTTGGTATATCGATGCAGGAGGGATAGCAGGATCTCAGAGTTTAAGGCTGTGGTTAGATTTATCTTAATTACTTTCTTGTAGTTGCGGATGCTTGCAAGGGGTATAATCACAAGTATGTATTAGTCCTAGGAAGGGCGGTACATTAGCACAGGTTCACTGATACGTCTCCGACGTATCGATCATTTCTTATGTTCCATGCCACATTATTGATGATATCTACATGTTTTATGCACACTTTATGTCATATTCGTGCATTTTCTGGAACTAACCTATTAACAAGATGCCGAAGTGCCGATTGGCTGTTTTCTGCTGTTTTTGGTTTCAGAAATCCTAGTAAGGAAATATTCTCGGAATTGGACGAAATCAACGCCCAGGGTCCTATTTTGCCACGAAGCTTCCAGAAGACCGAAGAGGAGACGAAGTGGGGCCACGAGGCAGCCAGAGCATAGGGCGGCGTGGCCCAAGCCCTGGCCGCGCTGACCTATGGTGTGGGCCCCTCGTGACGCCCCTTGACCTGCCCTTCCGCCTACAAATAGCCTTCGTCGCGAAACCCCCAGTACCGAGAGCCACGATACGGAAAACCTTCCAGAGACGCCGCCGCCGCCAATCCCATCTCGGGGGATTCGGGAGATCGCCTCCGGCACCTCGCCGGAGAGGGGAATCATCTCCCGGAGGACTCTACGCCGCCATGGTCGCCTCCGGAGTGATGTGTGAGTAGTCTACCCCTGGACTATGGGTCCATAGCAGTAGCTAGATGGTTGTCTTCTCCCCATTGTGCTTAATTGTTGGATCTTGTGAGCTGCCGAACATGATCAAGATCATCTATCTGTAATTCTATATGTTGCGTTTGTTGGGATCCGATGAATAGAGAATACTTGTTATGTTGATTATCAAAGTTATGTCTATGTGTTGTTTATGATCTTGCATGCTCTCCGTTATTAGTAGATGCTCTGGCCAAGTTGATGCTAGTAACTCCAAGAGGGAGTATTTATGCTCGATAGTGGGTTCATGTCTCCGTGAATCTGGGGGAGTGAGAGAAACCTCTAAGATTATGGATGTGCTATTGCCACTAGGGATAAAACATTGGTGCTATGTTCGAGGATGTAGTCACTGATTACGTTACGCGCAATACTTAATGCAATTGTCTGTTGTTAGCAACTTAATACTGGAGGGGGTTCGGATGATAACCTGAAGGTGGACTTTTTAGGCATAGATGCATGCTGGATAGCGGTCTATGTACTTTGTCGTAATGCCCAATTAAATCTCACAGTACTCGTCATAATATGTATGTGCATGGTCATGCCCTCTCTATTTGTCAATTGCCCAACTGTAATTTGTTCACCCAACATGATGTTTATCTTATGGGAGAGACACCTTTAGTGAACTGTGGACCCCGGTCCAATTCTCTATACTGAAATACAATCTATCGCAATACTCGTTCTACTCGTTTTCTGCAAACAATCATCTTCCACACTATACATCTAATCCTTTGTTACAGACAAGCCGGTGAGATTGACAACCTCGTCTGTTTCGTTGGGGCAAAGTATTTGGTTTGTGTTGTGCAGGTTCCACGTTGGCGCCGGAATCCCTGGTGTTGCGCCGCACTACATCTCGCCGCCATCAACCTTCAACGTGCTTCTTGGCTCCTACTGGTTCGATAAACCTTGGTTTCATACTGAGGGAAAACTTGCCGCTGTACGCATCACACCTTCCTCTTGGGGTTCCCAACGGACGCGTGTTGTACGCGTATCATTCACCCACACAACACTTATCAAAACAATGAAGATTAATTAGCCGTATGTAGCGAAAGCACTAGACTAAAATCCCGTGTGTCCTCAGGAACGTTTGGCCATTATAAGTAAACAAACCGGCTTCTCCTTTGTGTTAAAAAGGATTGGGCCACTCGCTGCAATTGTTACTCTCGCACTTTACTTACTCGTACTTTATTCATCTGCTACATCAAAACCCCCGAATACTTGTCTCGTGAGCATTTACAGTGAATCCTTCATCGAAACTGCTTGTCAACACCTTCTGCTCCTCGTTGGGATCGACATTCTTACTTATCGAATATACTACGATACACCCCCTATACTTGTGGGTCATCAAGACTATTTTCTGGCGCCGTTGCCGGGGAGTGAAGCGCTATTGGTAAGTGGAATTGGTAAGGGAAACTTCTACTATTTGTGCTGATTTTATTTCTGCCTGCAGCCATAATTCATTATGGAGAGATCATCTCTTGAGTTTTTATTTGGAAAATCTACTACTACTGCAAAGGTAGTGGATGAGGCGCCAGGTGAGGAAGAGATACCATACAAAATACCTATGAAAATTATTGAACGTGTAGTGGATAACCGTTATACAGGTGATGGAACTGTCCACCCTGGAGATCATTTACTGTTCTTACATGAATTATGCGGTTTATTCAAGTGTGCAGGTATTGCTATGGATGAAGTGAGGAAGAAACTATTCTCATATCGTCTGTCCGGTAAAGCGGCGCATTGGTATAAATTACTCGGATAATGGGGATTCTCTTGAATGGAATGATATTGTGCCCCGGTTTTATTCTAAGTTCTATCCTCCAAGTGAAATTCACAAGGATCGGAACCGCATATATAATTTTTGGCCTCATGATGGAGAGAGTATTGCCCAAGCGTGGGGGAGATTGAAGTCTTTAATGCTCAAATGCCCCATTCATGAGCTTCCTGGTAATGTTATTATTGATAGTTTCTATGCAAGACTTTCTTTTGAAGACAACAAGGAAGAGTTTAAAAGGGACCTTCTTAATCGGATCCAGGAAAATACCGAAGGATGGGAGAACGACAAAGATAGAGAATCAGGTATAAATTATGATTATAAATGCATTGAAGCTTTTATGGATACTGATAAATTTCGTAATATGAGTGCTACTTATGGTCTTGATTCTCAAGTTGCTGCAAATCTTTATAAAGCTTTTGCCTCTCATTATGAATTGCCTAAGAAGAATTTTGATAAGTATCATGAACCGTATAAAGATAAAATTGATTCATCTATAAATAAATGTGTTGTAGTTGAAACTGTTGATCATGTTATTCCCGAAGCTTATATTGAAAAAACTCCTTTCCCCGCTAAAATGAAGGAGTACTCTGTTATAAATAGTGCGGTTCATAAAAGTGAAAAGAAACCAATAGAACCCGAAGAACAAATAAAAGTTGAACCTCGTCGTTGCAATAGTTAAAGATCTTGTGACTGAAAATGTGGAGGATGGTCATATTATTTTCTCGTGAAGATGCTTCTAATATTGTTTCACATCCTAATAAGTCCAAGCAAGCTAGTGTTCCTATGCTATCTCGTTAGAATTGGTGATCATTGTTATTATGGTTTATGTGATATTGGTGCAAGTATTAGTGCTATTCCTTATGAGCTTTACACGGAGATTATGCACGAAATTGGTTCTTGTGAACTTGAAGATATTGATGTGGTTATTCGGCTGGCTAATAGAGAAACTATTTCTCCAATTGGTATTGTTCGAGATGTGGAAGTTCTATGCGGTAAGATTAAATATCCTGCTGACTTTTTGGTACTTGGTTCTGCTGCTAGTAAGTATTGTCCTATCATTTTTGGTAGACCTTTTCTAAATACTTGTGGAGCTATTATAGATTGCAAGAAAGAGAAAATTTTGACTAAATTTGCTGGTGAATCTTATGAGTTTAACTTCTCTAAATTTACCAAAACTCCTTATAAAGCTGATTTGCCTAATAATGATTTTAAAGTTGAACAGTGTGCATCTATTGTTCTTGCTCCTAATAATCCTTTGCAGCAACATTTGGAGAATAGTGAGAGTAAAGTTTTTAGGGAAGAAAGAGATGAGCTTGATGAAATTTTTCTTCGCCAACCTATTCTTAAGCATGATTTACCGGTGGAAGATCTGGGTACAACACCGCCACCAAAGGAAGATCCTATCTTTGATTTAAAACCATTGCCTGATAATCTTAAATATGCTCATATTGATGATAAGAAAATATATCCTGTTATTATTAGTTCTAAGCTTTCAGAGTTTGAAGAAGAAAGGCTATTGGAAATATTGAAGAAGCACCGAGGTGCTATTGGCTACACTCTTGATGACTTGAAGGGGATTTCTCCTACTATTTGCCAACACGCCATTAATATGGAAGATGATGCGAAGCTCGTTGTTGAACCTCGGCGTCGTCTAATTCCTAAGATGAAGGATGTGGTAAGAAATGAGGTATTAAGACTTTTTGAAGCTGGTATTATATATCCTATTGCTGATAGTAGATGGGTTAGTCCTGTGCATTGTGTTCCTAAGAAAGGAGGAATGATCTGTTGTGCCTAATGATAATGATGAGCTCATACCTCAAAGAGTAGTTGTAGGGTATAGAATGTGCATTGATTATCGAAAAGTTAATAAGTTTACTAAAAAAGATCATTACCCTTTGCCTTTTATTGATCAAATGTTAGAAAGGTTATCTAAAAATACTCATTTTTGCTTTCTTGATGGTTATTCTGGGTTTTCACAAATTGCTGTTAAAACTAAGGATCAAGAGAAAACCACTTTCACTTGTTCCTATGGAACTTATGCTTATAGACGTATGCCTTTTGGTTTATGTAATGCTCCTGCTACTTTTCAAAGATGCATGTCTGCTATTTTTCATGGCTTTTGCGAGAGTATTGTAGAGGTATTCATGGATGATTTTTCTGTCTATGGGAATTCTTTTGATAATTGCTTGCGGAACCTCGATAAAGTTTTGCAGAGATGTGAAGAAAACTAACCTTGTTCTTAATTGGGAGAAATGCCACTTTATGGTTAATGAAGGAATTGTATTGGGACATAAAATTTCCGAGAGAGGTATTGAAGTTGATAGAGCTAAAGTTGAAGCAATTGAGAAGATGCCCTATCCTAGGGATGTTAAAGGTATTCGTAGTGTTCTTGGTCATGCTGGGTTTTATAGGAGGTTTATTAAAGACTTCTCCAAGATTTCAAAGCCTCTTACTAATCTTCTTCAAAAAGATGTACCTTTGTTTTTGATGATGATTGTAAGGAAGCTTTTGAAACTCTAAAGAAAGCCTTAACAACTGCTCCTATAGTTGAACCTCCTGATTGGAACTTACCATTTGAAATTATGTGTGATGCTAGTGATTTTGCTGTAGGCGCTGTTCTTGGACAGCGAGTAAACAAAAAATTGAATGTTATTCATTATGCTAGTAAAACTCTTGATGCTGCTCAAAGAAATTATGCTACTACTGAAAAGGAATTGTTAGCTGTAGTCTTTGCTTGTGATAAGTTTAGATCTTATATTGTTGATTCAAAAGTTACTATACATACTGATCATGCTGCAATCAGATACCTTATGCAAAAGAAAGATGCTAAGCCAAGGCTTATTAGATGGGTACTTCTGTTGCAAGAATTTGATTTACATATTGTAGATAGGAAAGGTGCTGATAATCCTGTTGCTGATAATTTGTCTAGATTGGAAAATATTGCTTATGATCCTGTTCTCGTTAATGATAGTTTTCCAAATGAACAATTGGCTGTAATAAAGGTGAGCTCGCGAGACAGTCCTTGGTATGCTGATTATGCTAACTTTATTGTTTCCAAGTACTTGCCTCCAACCTTTTCAGCTCAGCAAAGGAGGAAATTCTTTTATGACTTGAGGCATTATTTTTGGGATGACCCACACTTATATAAAGAAGGAGTGGATGGTATTCTGCGAAGATGTGTTCCCGAATATGAACAACAAGAGATATTGAGTAAATGTCATGGTAGTGCTTATGGAGGACATCATGCCGGAGATAGAACCGCGCAAAAGGTTCTACAATCAGGTTTTTATTGGCCAACTCTCTTCAAAGATGCAAGGAAGTTTATCTTATCTTGTGATGAATGTCAAAGGGTTGGTAATATCTCTAGACGCAATGAAATGCCTATGAATTATACTCTTGTTATTGAACCGTTCGATTGTTGGGGATTTGACTTCATGGGACCTTTTCCCTCTTCAGAAGGTAACACTCATATACTTGTTGCTGTTGATTATGTTACTAAATGGGTGGAAGCCATACCTACAAAAAGTGTTGATGGTGAGACCTCTTTAAGAATGCTTTTAGATATTATTTTTCCTAGATTTGGAGTTCCTAGATATATTATGACTGATGGAGGTTCTCATTTTATTCATGGTGGTTTTAGAAAAACTCTTGCTAAATATGGTATTAATCATAGAATTGCTTCCGCTTATCATCCTCAAACTAGTGGGCAAGTAGAACTATCAAATAGAGAAATTAAATCTATCTTGGAAAAGACTGTTAATAAAACTAGAAAGAATTGGACTAGTAAATTGAAGGATGCACTATGGGCTTATAGAACTGCTTATAAAAATCCCATGGGAATGTCACCTTATAAAATGGTTTATGGGAAAGCTTGTCATTTACCTTTAGAACTAGAGCACAAAGCTTATTGGGCTGTTAGAGAATTAAATAAAGATCCTAAACTTGCCGGTAATAAGAGGTTGCTACAATTGAGTTCTCTAGATGAATGGAGAAGTGAAGCTTATGAAAATGCTAAACTCTTTAAAGAGAAAGTTAAAAAATGGCATGATAGAAGGATTATCAAAAGAGAATTTAATATTGGGGACAAAGTCCTATTGTATCGGTCTCGTCTCAGATTCTTTGCAGGGAAATTGCTCTCGAAATGGGAAGGACCATATGTTGTTGAGGAGGTGTATCGTTCAGGAGCAATTAAAATTAGCTCTCTCTAAGGCAATGCTACACAAGTGGTGAATGGACAAAGACTCAAGCATTATATCTCAGGTGATTCTTATAATGTAGATGTTGATATTATTCGACTGGGAACACCGGAAGCTTTCATCAAAGGTCAAATTGACAGTCCGCCAGAACTCGACTTTGAATAGGTAACAGTACTGGTAATGAAAAGTTCGCGATTTACTTTCCGAACAATGTTTTTGCTGTTTTTGGAAAATATGAAAAATTACGAGATCGAAACGGAGTGGAGGAGACGCACGAGGGCGTGCCCCCATAGGCCGGCGCGGCCTGGCCTTGGCCCGCGCCGCCCTATGAGCTGGCCGCCTCGTCGCCTCTTTCCGACTCTGGTTCGACCTGGTACTTTCCTTTTGACATAATTTTTTTTGCTATATAATCCCCCGGACCCCTGGAGGTCCGTATATCGTTTTCTCGACGTGTTTTGTTTCGAGCTGTTTCTGCCAGGATTTGTTTTCAATCTAGAAGCATCATGGTCTCCAACAACAAGGGCAAGGGGCTTTCGGAGGAAGAAGTGAAAAGGGTGTCATCAAAACAAGAGCAACAAGCCATTGGGAGTAAGCAAATCTTGGTGGGATCTGTTGACACTCGACGTTCTTTTTCTCATAACTTGCAGGGACCCTTACCACCTGCTCTTAGCCTCGACTCTTTCCCCGTGTTGGAAGAAGCTCTACGGACTACCGATGAGTTTTGTGATCAATACCGGGCTCTAAGAAGAGAAGTGGAGATACTCCAGGAGGAGAATTACCGTCTCCGTAGAATGCTGGAATATTACTCGATGCCCATCACGAGGTCGCCACCGCCAACTTCAGATAACAATGAATCTCTTCGAGTCTTAGTGCAGAATTGCGAAGCTGAGAAACTGAAGCTGAAGGAGATCTGTAAGAAGCGCGGGAGGAGTTCATCACCACCATCGCCGAAGGAGTAATTCATCATCGGTATTGGCATCCCCTTGGTTTGTTCCAAGCTTGGGGGAGTGCCGCGGTATCACATCATCACTACCTTTTACTTTTTACTATCACGTAGTGTCATATCATGAGTAGGGAAGTTATCATATAAGATGGGTTGCAGTTTGGAAGTATCTCTCCTTTAGTTGGTTGTCTATGTATCCCTTGGTGTGAGTTATTGATACGTCTCCGACGTATCGATAATTTCTTATGTTCCATGCCACATTATTGATGATATCTACATGTTTTATGCACACTTTATGTCATATTCGCGCATTTTCTGGAACTAACCTATTAACAAGATGCCGAAGTGCCAGTTCCTGTTTTCTGCTGTTTTTGGTTTCAGAAATCCTAGTAAAGAAATATTCTCGGAATTGGACGAAATCAACGCCCAGGTTCCTATTTTGCCCGGAAGCATCCAGAACACCCGAGAACCGCCAGAGAGGGGGCACAGGGCCACCAAACCCTAGGCCGGCGCGGCCAAGGGTGGGGCCACGCCGCCCTATAGTGTGGCCACCCTGTCAGCCCTCCTGCGCCGCCTCTTCGCCTATTTAAAGCCTCCGTCGCGAAAACCCTGATAAGTTCGACGAAACCCACAGAAACCTTCCAGAGCCGCCGCCATCGCGAAGCCAAGATCTGGGGGACAGGAGTCTTTGTTCCGGCACACCGCCGGAACGGGGAAGTGCCCCCGGAAGGCTTCTCCATCGACACCGCTGCCATCTCCACCGCCATCTTCATCACCGCTGCTGCTCCCATGAGGAGGGAGTAGTTTTCCATTGAGGCTCGGGGCTGTACCGGTAGCTATGTGGTTCATCTCTCTCCTATGTACTTCAATACAATAATCTCATGAGCTGCCTTACATGATTGAGATTCATATGATGATGCTTGTAATCTAGATGTCATTATGCTAGTCAAGTGAATTTTACTCATGTGATCTCCGGAGACTCCTTGTCCCACGTGTGTAAAGGTGACAGTGTGTGCACCGTGTGGGTCTCTTAGGCTATATTTCACGGAATACTTATTCACCGTTATGAAGAGCATAGTGAAGTGCTTATTTATATCTCTTTATGATTGCAATGTGTTTTGTATCACAATTTATCTATGTGCTACTCTAGTGATGTTATTAAAGTAGTTTTATTCCTCCCGCACGGTGTAATGGTGACAAGTGTGTGCATCCGTGTTAGTACTTGGTTTATGCTATGATTATGATCTCTTGTAGATTATGAAGTTAACTATTGCTATGATAGTATTGATGTGATCTATTCCTCCTACATAACATGAAGGTGACAGTGTGCATGCTATGTTAGTACTTGGTTTAGTTATTGATCTTTCATGCACTCTAAGGTTATTTAAATATGAACATTGAATTGTGGAGCTTGTTAACTCCGGCATTGAGGGTTCGTGTAATCCTACGCAATGTGTTCATCATCCAACAAGAGTGTAGAGTATGCATTTATCTATTCTGTTATGTGATCAAAGTTGAGAGTGTCCACTAGTGAAAGTCTAATCCCTAGGCCTTGTTCCTAAATATCGCTATCGCTGCTTGTTTACTCGTTTCTATCGCGTTACTATCGCTGCAATATTACCACCATCAACTACACGCCAGCAAGCTATTTTCTGGCACCGTTGCTACTGCTACTACTTATTTATACCACCTGTATTTCACTATCTCTTCGCCGAACTAGTACACCTATTAGGTGTGTTGGGGACACAAGAGACTTCTTGCTTTGTGGTTGCAGGGTTGCATGAGAGGGATATCTTTGACCTCTTCCTCCCTGAGTTCGATAAACCTTGGGTGATCCACTTAAGGAAAAACTTGCTGCTGTCCTACAAACCTCTGCTCTTGGAGGCCCAACACTGTCTACAGGAAAAGGAGGGGGCGTAGACATCAAGCTATTTTCTGGCGCCGTTGCCGGGGAGGAAAGGTAAAAGGTACTCACACTCCGGATCTCGGCTACTAAGCTATTTTCACCGTTGTAAGTACTCGAAGCTATTTCCTTTAGATCCTGCAATTGCATCTTTTTGTTTCTTGTTTACACTAGTTTGGCATAATGGACAAGAATGAGCTTCTATTTCTATTTCCTGATTTAAAACATGGATTGTTTGATGCGAAAATTAAAAAACCTATGGAATCTTATTTGCATGCTGGTAGTAATATTAGTATGAACGCTTCGAACACCATTGTTGATAATAATATAGAAAGTTCTAAGCTTGGGGAAGCTGGTTTGCATGATATTTTTAGTCCCCCAAGCATTGAGGAGAAAATTTTCTTTGATGATACTTTGCCTCCTATTTATGATAATGATATTGGTCTTTTAGTACCGCCTGTTATGGAGGATAAATTTGATTATGATTACAATATGCCTCCTATATTTGATAATGAGAATAATAATGATAGCTACTTTGTTGAATTTGCTCCCACCACAACTAATAAAATTGATTATGCTTATGTGGAGAGTAATGATACTTTTATGCATGTGAATAAGAATGCTTTATGTGATACTTATATTGTTGAGTTTGTTCATGATGCCTCTGAAAATTATTATGAGAGAGGAAAATATGGTTGTAGAAATTTTCATGTTACTAAAACACCTCTCTATGTGCTGAAATTTTTGAAGCTGCACTTGTTTTATCTTCCTATGCTTGTTACTTTGCTCTTCATGAACTTGTTTATTTACAAGATTCTTATGCATAGGAAGCATGTTAGGCTTAAATGTGTTTTTAATTTGCTTCTTGATGCTCTCTTTCGCTTCAAATACTATTTCTTGCAAGTGCATCATTAAAACTGCTGAGCCCATCTTAATGGCTATAAAGAAAGAACTTCTTGGGAGATAACCCATGTGTTATTTTGCTACAGTACTTTGTTTTATATTTGTGTCTTGGAAGTTGTTTACTACTGTAGTAACCTCTCCTTATCTTAGTTTAGTGTTTTGTTGTGCCAAGTAAAGTCGTTGATAGTAAAGTTCATACTAGATTTGGATTACTGCGCAGTTTCAGATTTCTTTGCTGTCACGAATTCCGACCTGCCTCTCTGTAGGTAGCTCAGAAAAATATGCCAATTTACGTGCGTGACCCTCAGATATGTATGCAACTTTTATTCAATTTGGGCATTTTCATCTGAGCAAGTCTGGTGCCATTTTAAAATTCGTCTTTACGGACTGTTCTGTTTTGACAGATTCTGCCTTTTATTTCGCATTGCTTCTTTCGCTGTGTTGGATGGATTTCTTTGTTCCATTACCTTCCAGTAGCTTTGGGCAATGTCCAGAAGTGTTAAGAATGATTGTGTCACCTCTGAACATGTGAGTTTTTGATTATGCACTAACCCTCTAATGAGTTTGTTTCGAGTTTGGTGTGGAGGAAGTTTTCAAGGGTCAAGAGAGGAGGATGATATACTATGATCTAGAAGAGTGAAGAGTCTAAGCTTGGGGATGCCCCGGTGGTTCATCCCTGCATATTTCAAGAAGACTCAAGCATCTAAGCTTGGGGATGCCCAAGGCATCCCCTTCTTCATCGACAACATTATCGAGTTCCTCCCCGAAACTATATTTTTATTCCATCACATCTTATGTGCTTTGCTTGGAGCGTCGGTTTGTATTTGTTTTTGTTTTGTTTGAATAAAATGGATCCTAGCATTCATTGTATGGGAGAGAGACACGCTCCGCTGTAGCATATGGACAAGTATGTCCTTAGGCTCTACTCATAATATTCATGGCGAAGTTTCCTCTTCGTTAAATTGTTATATGGTTGGAATTGGAAAATGCTACATGTAGTAATTGCTATAATGTCTTGGGTAATGTGATACTTGGCAATTGTTGTGCTCATGTTTAAGCTCTTGCATCATATACGTTGCACCTATTAGTGAAGAAATACATAGAGCATGCTAAAATTTGGTTTGCATAATTGGTCTCTCTAAGGTCTAGATAATTTCTAGTAAGGTGTTTGAACAACAAGGAAGACAATGTATAGTCTTATAATGCTTGTAATATGTCTTTTATGTGAGTTTTGCTGTACTAGTTCATACTTGTGTTTGCTTCAAACAACCTTGCTAGCCTAAACCTTGTATCGAGAGGGAATACTTCTCATGCATCTAAATCCTTGAGCCAAACAACACTATGCCATTTGTGTCCACCATACCTACCTACTACATGGTATTTCCTGCCATTCCAAAGTAAATTGCTTGAGTGCTACCTTTAAACAATTCAAAATTTATCACCTTTGATTTGTGTCAATGTTTTATAGCTCATGAGGAAGTATGTGGTGTTTATCTTTCAATCTTGTTGGGCAACTTTCACCAATGGACTAGTGGCTTCATCCGCTTATCCAATAATTTTGCAAAAAGAGCTGGCAATGGGATTCCCGATCCCAAATTAATTAACAAAAAATAGACACTCCTCCATGGTATGTGATTGTTGGACGGCACCCGAAGGATTCGGTTAGCCATGGCTTGTGTAAGCAAAGGTTGGGAGGAGTGTCATCATAATAAATCTAAAATAAAAAGGCACTCCTTCATGGTATGAGATTGTTGGCAGTGCACCCGAGGATTCGGTTAGCCATGGTTTGTGAAAGAAAGGTTGGAAGGAGTGCCATCCAAAAATAAAATAAAATGGGAGCCGCTCTTTGAAGGTTTGTCTGGCAAGGGGGTTAGAGTACCCGTTACCATTCGTTGACAACAACATACACCTCTCAAAACTTTATTTTTATGCTCTCTTTATGTTTTCAAAATCAAAGCTCTAGCACAAATATAGCAATCGATGCTTTCCTCTTTGAAGGACCTTTCTTTTACTTTAATTGTCGAGTCAGTTCACCTATTTCTCTCCACCTCAAGAAGCAAACACTTGTGTGAACTGTGCATTGATTCCTACATACTTGCATATTGCACTGATTATATTACTCTATGTTGACAATATCCATGAGATATACATGTTATAAGTTGAAAGCAACCGCTGAAACTTAATCTTCCTTTGTGTTGCTTCAATGCCTTTACTTTGAATTATTGCTTTATGAGTTAACTCTTATGCAAGACTTATTGATGCTTGTCTTGAAGTACTATTCATGAAAAGTCTTTGCTATATGATTCACTTGTTTACTCATGTCATATACATTGTTTTGATCGCTGCATTCACTACATATGCTTTACAAATAGTATGATCAAGGTTATGATGGCATGTCACTCCGGAAATTATCTTTGTTATCGTTTTACCTCGCTCGGGACGAGCAGTAACTAAGCTTGGGGATGCTGATACGTCTCCGACGTATCGATAATTTCTTATGTTCCATGCCACATTATTGATGATATCTACATGTTTTATGCACACTTTATGTCATATTCGTGCATTTTCCGGAACTAACCTATTAACAAGATACCGAAGTGCCAGTCCTCGTTTTCTCGCTGTTTTTGGTTTCAGAAATCCTAGTAAAGAAATATTCTCGGAATTGGACGAAATCAACGCCCAGGTTCCTATTTTGCCCGGAAGCATCCAGAACACCCGAGAACCGCCAGAGAGGGGGCACAGGGCCACCAAACCCTAGGCCGGCGCGGCCAAGGGGGGGGCCGCGCCCCCCTATAGTGTGGCCACCCTGTCAGCCCTCCTGCGCCGCCTCTTCGCCTATTTAAAGCCTCCGTCGCGAAAACCCTGATAAGTTCGACGAAACCCAAAGAAACCTTCCAGAGCCGCCGCCATCGCGAAGCCAAGATCTGGGGGACAGGAGTCTCTGTTCCGGCATGCCGCCGGAACGGGGAAGTGCCCCCGGAAGGCTTCTCCATCGACACCGCTGCCATCTCCACCGCCATCTTCATCACCGCTGCTGCTCCCATGAGGAGGGAGTAGTTTTCCATCGAGGCTCGGGGCTGTACCGGTAGCTATGTGGTTCATCTCTCTCCTATGTACTTCAATACAATAATCTCATGAGCTGCCTTACATGATTGAGATTCATATGATGATGCTTGTAATCTAGATGTCATTATGCTAGTCAAGTGAATTTTACTCATGTGATCTCCGGAGACTCCTTGTCCCACGTGTGTAAAGGTGACAAGTGTGTGCACCGTGTGGGTCTCTTAGGCTATATTTCACAGAATACTTATTCACTCGTTATGAAGAGCATAGTGAAGTGCTTATTTATATCTCTTTATGATTGCAATGTGTTTTGTATCACAATTTATCTATGTGCTACTCTAGTGATGTTATTAAAGTAGTTTTATTCCTCCTGCACGGTGTAATGGTGACAGTGTGTGCATCCGTGTTAGTACTTGGTTTATGCTATGATTATGATCTCTTGTAGATTATGAAGTTAACTATTGCTATGATAGTATTGATGTGATCTATTCCTCCTACATAGCATGAAGGTGACAGTGTGCATGCTATGTTAGTACTTGGTTTAGTTATTGATCTTTCATGCACTCTAAGGTTATTTAAATATGAACATTGAATTGTGGAGCTTGTTAACTCCGGCATTGAGGGTTCGTGTAATCCTACGCAATGTGTTCATCATCCAACAAGAGTGTAGAGTATGCATTTATCTATTCCGTTATGTGATCAAAGTTGAGAGTGTCCACTAGTGAAAGTCTAATCCCTAGGCCTTGTTCCTAAATACTGCTATCGCTGCTTGTTTACTGTTTTACTGCGTTACTACTGCTGCAATACTACCACCATCAACTACACGCCAGCAAGCTATTTTCTGGCACCGTTGCTACTGCTACTACTTATTTATACCACCTGTATTTCACTATCTCTTCGCCGAACTAGTACACCTATTAGGTGTGTTCGGGACACAAGAGACTTCTTGCTTTGTGGTTGCAGGGTTGCATGAGAGGGATATCTTTGACCTCTTCCTCCCTGAGTTCGATAAACCTTGGGTGATCCACTTAAGGGAAAACTTGCTGCTGTCCTACAAACCTCTGCTCTTGGAGGCCCAACACTGTCTACAGGAAAAGGAGGGGGCGTAGACATCAGTTATCGTTATGGAATATTAATGAGAAGTCTTATCATTTACATATTGCACATCTTATTTTAGTTTGCAATATCTATTATATGATTTATCTTGTTGTTAGTATTGGTATCACTTTGGGAGCATTGAATAAATCTATTTGGCTTTGGCAAACTTAGCAGTGGTCAATAGCAACAACACTATGAGGTTTAAGTAGAAAAGAGGAATACATGTAGTTGTTTCATTGTCTTTCTTTCTTGTTAGCTCATAGCTTATTATTCTGAAGTTAAAATTGTTTGTGCTTACAAGGAAGATGCATGATTATTTCTATCACATGTATATTTGTTTGTTTCCTTCAACTCTTATGCTTGCTAATTAACCTTGCTAACCAAAGACCTGTACTGAGAGGGAATACTTCTCGTGCATCCAAACCTTAACCCAAACCTATGTCATTTGTGTCCACCATAACTACCTACTACATGGTATTTCCTGCCATTCCAAGTAAATACTTCATGTGCTACCTTTAAATAATTCAAAGTTTACTATCTCTTATTTGTGTCAATGTTTTATAGCTCATGAGGAAGTATGTGGTGTTTTATCTTTCAATCTTGTTGGGCAACTTTCACCAATGGACTAGTGGTTTCATCCGCTTATCCAATAATTTTGCAAAAAGAGCTGGCAATGGGATTCCCAGTCCCAAATTAATTAACCTAAATAGACACTCCTCCATGGTATGTGATTGATGGACGGCACCCGAAGGATTCGGTTAGCCATGGCTTGTGTAAGCAAAGGTTGGGGGGAGTGTCATCATAATAAAACTAAAATAAAAGGGCACTCCTTCATGGTATGAGATTGTTGGCAGGCACCCGAGGATTCGGTTAGCCATGGTTTGTGAAAGAAAGGTTGGAAGGAGTGCCACACAAAATAAAAATTAAATGGGAGCCGCTCTTTGAAGGTTTGTCTGGCAAGGGGGTTAGAGTACCCGCTACCAGTCGTTGACAACAACAAACACCTCTCAAAATGTTACTTTCATTCTCTTTATATGATTTCAAAACTGAAAAAGCTCTAGCACATGATTTAATCCCTGCTTCCTCTCGCGAAGGGCCTGTCTTTTACTTTATGTTGAGTCGGTAAACCTATTTCCCTCCATCTCAAGCAAGCATTTGAGTAGTTGTGATCAAACCATTATATTGTGATTTGCTTCATCATGTCTTTTATTCTTCCTTGTTTAGTACAAGTTTTATCTAAATGAATATAGCTTTGCAAGTTATCAATGATCATAAGGAGACTATTATGATTGAGTATGCAAGTTGTGCCATATAAACTTTAACATGAGAGCGCTGCTCAATAAGATAAGTATAACCTGTTAATTGTTCTCTGACCAAGAACGAAGTTTGCCATCACCAACTATGATTTCTTATGCACCTTTATTTGTGATTACCTTATACTTGTTTCAAGTTGAATTATATGAGGGAGTTGTTTACTAGAATGTCTTGTGTGAATGAATATGATGCTTCTTGTCCGTATTTTATTTATCGACTCTTCACTCCATAAACATGTGGTCCTGTTTATCGAGTTCAGTTTCGCTTGGGGACAAGCGAAGTCTAAGCTTGGGGGGAGTTGATACGTCCAATTTGCATCACTATTTTATATCATAATTTGTCTGTTATTCATTGATATATTTCATATTTGGACATAATACTTATGTTATTTCATCTATTTTGCATGTTTCATGATTATTGGAGGATCGAGCACCGGAGCCAGGATTCTGCTGGAAAAAGCACCGTCAGAATGCAATATTTCGGAAGATCAACAGTTGACGGAAATTATACGAAAAACCTTATTTTTCCAGATGATGAAGTGAGCCAGAAGGGGGAGCCGAGGGGACCCGAGGTGGGCCCACCCCATAGGCCGGCGCGGCCCAAGGCCTGGCCGCGCCGCCTTATGAGGAGGGGGCCCACAGCCCCCTCTCGCTTCCTTTTCTTTGCGAACGCCTTCGTCCCGAAAACCTAAGCTCCAGAGGATACCTCGCGAAGAGTTACAGCCGCCTCTGCGAGGCGGAGAACACCAGAGAGAAAAGAGCTCTCCGGCGGGCTGAGATCCGCCGGGGAAATTCCCTCCCGGAGGGGGAAATCGACGCCATCGTCACCGCCATCAAGTTGGACATCATCTCCATCACCATCATCATCATCTTCATCATCATCACCGCCGTCTCCACCGCTGCACATCGTCACCGCTGTAGCAATTTGGGTTTGATCTTGATTGTTTGATAGGGGAAACTCTCCCGGTATTGATTTCTACTTGTTATTGATGCTATTGAGTGAAACCGTTGAACCAAGGTTTATGTTCAGATTTTTATTCATTATCATATCACCTCTGATCATGTTCCATATGATGTCTCGTGAGTAGTTCGTTTAGTTCTTGAGGACATGGGTGAAGTCTAAATGTTAGTAGTGAAGTATGGTTGAGTAATATTCAATGTTATGATATTTAAGTTGTGGTGTTATTCTTCTAGTTGTGTCGTGTGAACGTCGACTACACGACACTTCACCTTTATGGGCCTAGGGAATGCATCTTGTACTCGTTTGCCAATTGCGGGGTTGCCGGAGTGACACAAACCTAAGCCCCGTTGGTATATCGATGCGGGAGGGATAGCAGGATCTCGAGTTTAAGGCTGTGGTTAGATTTATCTTAATTACTTTCTTGTAGTTGCGGATGCTTGCAAGGGGTATAATCACAAGTATGTATTAGTCCTAGGAAGGGCGGTACATTAGCACAGGTTCACCCACACAACACTTATCAAAACAATGAAGATTAATTAGCCGTATGTAGCGAAAGCACTAGACTAAAATTCCGCGTGTCCTCAGGAACGTTTGGCCATTATAAGTAAACAAACCGGCTTGTCCTTTGTGTTAAAAAGGATTGGGCCACTCGCTGCAATTGTTACTCTCGCACTTTACTTACTCGTACTTTATTCATCTGCTACATCAAAACCCCCTGAATACTTGTCTGTGAGCATTTACAGTGAATCCTTCATCGAAACTGCTTGTCAACACCTTCTGCTCCTCGTTGGGATCGACATTCTTACTTATCGAAGATACTACGATACACCCCCTATACTTGTGGGTCATCAGTAACTTTGGTGCCCGAGCAACTTTGCTACCTAACAACGCAATTTTGTTTCCTACAGAGCAACTTTGGTGCCTGATCGCACAATTCTAGCGCCTTATGGCTCAACTTTTCACTCCAACCCCCTGTTAAGACGCCATTCCACCCTGTGGTGCCCTAGGATTGTTGTTGTCAGTGGATGTAGAGGAAGCGGTGGGTCACGATCATGCACGTGCACGGGAGGATGGGCTACGTCGGTGAGCAGGGACGATGTGCGGCGGATGAAACTCCATGGAAGAGCGACGTCGTCGTGCCATCGTCGTGCGGGATGCTAACGGTGTGCAGTGGAGGCGGGCCAAATGCGCGTGGTGGAGCACTAGGACGCCGTCGGCGGGAAGTTGTTGCACCTAGGAGATTAGGGGGAAGTCGGCGGCAGGGACGGATTGTTCAATGGACACAAGTGCACTTGTTCACCGGCGGGCGAGCGCCCGCTAGACGGACCTTTACTTTTTTACTAGAAATATTATATTCCTAGAACAGAGGGAGGAGTATTTATAAAAGCCAAGCATTTTGTACTTTTTGGAACAAAAACATCTAAACACACACCAAAAGTAAATATTAATTGTGGCAACCTGAATGTCTAACAGGTAACAATACTTGACCTCGTCCACTAGCAAGACGTGTTCCAAATTTATTCGGAAATCCGACTAACTTGGCAGGTGCTTAAACATCATCAGCGCCGGCCTCTTGCATCACGTACCACTTCCCAGGGCGTAAGCCGGATGTTGTCATCCGTCATCCAAGGCATCATCTGGAGGAACTGTTCCTTGTCGTAGTTATCAGATATCTCCAGGAAACGGAGCCTCGGCGTGGAGATCCCAACATACAACCTATCCTCTGGACAACCTGCATCGAAACAGGGGCAAATATCCATAGAGCGGCAGTCAACGACGGCGAGGCACTCCAGCGAGGGCGACACGAGGCTGTCGCCCTCGTGGTCGAGGCGGCAGCGCACGAGGGCGAGACTCTGCAGCGCCGTGCAGCACGAGAAGCCGAGGATGGCGTCGACGAGGCGGACGGCTTCGAGGTGAACCGTCGTGAGGTGCGGGGAGGCGAACGTTAGGGCACGCCGCGGCCGCCACGGAATGTCCACGTCAAAGCGGGCCGTCAGAGAGCGGGTGTTGCACGAGCGCAGGGCATGCGTGACCCAAAGGTCGACGTGGGGGTCGACCTCACCACGCCAGTCGTCGTTAATCCAGGGGTCGTCGTACGGTGGTTCGTTGGGGGTCCCTAGGTCGGCGTCGATCTCGAACGAGCGCAGCGGCGTCGCCTTGCGGTGGATGATCAGGCAGTTGACGAAGAGCCGGAAGTCGTCGCCTTCGCCGCGGACGCGGACGGCGGCGGTGGATCGCCAGAGGTGGCGCCATCGGCGGGATAGCAGGGACGACTGCACGGCCTCGCGCGACGGCAGGAAGGAGAGATCGTGGTTCAGGAGCTCGTCCGGTAGCACGCCGAATAGGTCGCCGCCGCCGCCGCTCATTTTTTACAGGTTGACTGCAGGCTTCTATTTCGGGGAGAATGGAGGAGATGAGATCGATTGGTCGAGGATGATCCTGGTATATGTATAGGTGGGGTTTTGCAGGCATTCATGGCAGACGCTGCGTAGAATATCCGATACGATTGCAACGAGATTGCGTTCCCTTGGCGGGGACGACCCCCAGGCATAGTATTTCCATCGGATTGCGGGGATCGATTGATACGATTGCAACGATGGGCTGTGCTCCGGTGTCCCCCCTTGCGAACGACGTTCAGGTGGTAAACATGCGTTTGGTTCGTGACCAGAAAATATGGATGATCCCATCCCAAAAGCTGAATATTTCTGAGAAAGGCTGGACCATATGATCCGTGAATTTCATGACTAATCTCACTAGCCGCCTGAGAATTCATGGTCGTCGACGCGACTCCGACACCTGCCACCGTCGTATGTGTGGCTCCCCAGCTCAACGGCGGCCACCATGTCACGGCGAGCGGTGGGATTGCTTTTCCGCGTGGCTCCCCAGCTCGACATCGGCGGCCTCCAGGGCACGGTAAGCGGCGGGCTTGATTTTCAACGTGGCTCCCTAGCTCGGCGGTGGTGGCCTCCATGGCGTGGCGAGCAACGAGCTTGCTACGTCTGCGCCACACCCAGTCGACAGAAACGGCCTCGCTAAATATGTGCGGGTAGTGACCTTGCTAGGCACGGGTAGACGGCCGCCCGCTAGGTCCGGCCTCCACCACAAAGGGAAAAGGACTCGTTAATTACATATTAACCGGTGTGTTAATGACATATTTATCCTTTTCTATTAATCGTTAATTAAACATATTTTATCCCATCCCATCCCGTACATGGTTGCCCATGAACCAAACACACATATTAAGTCAACCCACGAAGGGGTATCAGCAGATCCTAGCCGTCTAAATAGAACAAAGTTTAGAGGGGGGACACCGGAGCAAACCTTGTGTACGATGAGATTTCTTTGGGGTCGTCCAACCATCACTTCGCGGAAATCTCACTTCTTCGAAGGGAAGTTGCCGTGAACTTGCCCAGAATCTGGGGAAAATTTCCCCTCCTCCTAAATCGGCATCAGATCTAGGTAGCTCCAGATCAGGTAAGAAATCTCCATGACCGATTTTACCACTAGGGTTTTTGGACGCGTGTCACTGATCCCATGGTTGTAACGGTTGCATTTCGATCACAGGATGCGAAACACGAATCTTCACCCGCATCATATAAATACCGCGCCGGGGGAGCTTAACCTTATTCCCGCCACCGTAGAGCTTGTAGCGACGCCGTACCGAAGCCTTGCCACCGTTGAGTTGTCGCGTCATGTTCATCACTCCGACGAGCCACTGGGCTGAAACCTCGTCGCAGCCGCCCAAATCCATCATTGCAGACATTCTGGTACGTTTCTCTCGTCGGAGTTAGTTCACCGGTGCGGTTAGTGATAGCATGCTAAGGACAACCTGTCATCTAACTTTTTCCGCTTCCTAAGATCTTTCGTTGTAACTTTCTTCATCCATCTTGCATTTGTTTTCACAGGAAAAAGAGCGTTCAGAAGCCCAAAAAACCCTCCTGCAAAGCCAAACCTTTTCCAGACATCATGTTGGAAACTCCTAAATTGCCGGAACACACAAAGTCAGGCTCCACAGTTGCCCCTCCCACTACGGGAAAAAAGGCCAGTGCCGTGCAGGGCCCTTTGCCGTGTGCTGACAGCAGCCTTTGCCGTGCGAAAAATCTTTGCCGTGCGCATCGCGCACGGCAATGAAATCTTTGCCGTGCAGCTTTTGGTCCTCGCACGGCAAACATCGGGCTCACGGCAAAGAGCCAGCCCAGCACTCGGCAAAGGCAGCAGTTCACGGCAAACAACCAAAAAACGCACGGCAAAGTAACATGCACGGCAACGAGGAAGCCAAGGCGCACGGCAAAGAAACATTGCACGGCAAAGAATCCTTTGCCGTGCAAACCATCCCTTTGCCGTGTGTTTTTGCACGGCACAGAGGGCAGTTTTATTTCTTTTCCTTTTTTGTAGTATTTATATTTATATTAATACTTATATTTGTTGTAAAATTAGTTTTTACTTTTTGTAGACTATTTGTTAGTGTTACTTAATACAATCCGTATACCGATAAACAAGTAATCTACATCTTCATGGACCTTCTCCCCGGCCCAACATATATATCAGGGTTTCGGAGCAAATTAACGGGGTTCGGTGAATCTACTAAGTGTTATCGCCCCCACATATTTGGTGCAATTTCTTGCAGCTTTACACCTTACACGACACTTCCAAACATATTCTAGGTCCACATGCAAAGTTTTGGTGGCATTCCGGTGCTCCGGCGGTCGTTCCCCCCCGATAACGGCGGTCTACGTGCCTCGGGGGGTCTACCCCCCTAGATTTCACCGCGCGAGGTTTCACAAACATACTTTTTGATAGGTATAGTTTTGTTTAGGACATATACACATGGAAAGCTAGGTTTGGCACACTTTGGCACACTATAGCCACCGGTATACCCGCAGCGGGACACTTCAGACCTACAAGTCGAGGAATCTTCCAAGTGTTATCGCCCGAAAGAGAGAAATCTCACACATGGGAGCTATGCCTTGCACCATTTGGTGAATCGCACCTTCCAACACACTTTCACACATATCCTAGGTCCACTTGCAACTTTTGGTGGCATTCCGGTGCCCCGGCGGCCGTTCCCCCCCGAAAACAGCGGTCTGCGTGCCTCGGGGGGTCTACCCCCTAGATTTCACCGCGCGAGGTTCCACCAACATACTTTTTGATAGGTTTAGTTTTGTTTAGGACATATACACATGGAAAGCTAGGTTTGGCACACTTTGGCACACTATAGCCACCGGTATACCCGCAGCGGGACACTTCAGCCTACAAGTCGAGGAATCTTCCAAGTGTTATCGCCCGAAAGAGAGGAATCTCACACATGGGAGCTATGCCTTGCACCATTTGGTGAATCACACCTTCCAACACACTTTCACACATATCCTAGGTCCACTTGCAACTTTTGGTGGCATTCCGGTGCCCCGGCGGTCGTTCCCCCCCGAAAACGGCGGTCTGCGTGCCTCGAGGGGTCTACCCCCCTAGATTTCACCGCGCGAGGTTCCACCAACATACTTTTTGATAGGTTTAGTTTTGTTTAGGACATATACACATGGAAAGCTAGGTTTGGCACACTTTGGCACACTATAGCCACCGGTATACCCGCAGCGGGACACTTCAGCCTACAAGTCGAGGAATCTTCCAAGTGTTATCGCCCGAAAGAGAGGAATCTCACACATGGGAGCTATGCCTTGCACCATTTGGTGAATCACACCTTCCAACACACTTTCACACATATCCTAGGTCCACTTGCAACTTTTGGTGGCATTCCGGTGCCCCGGCGGTCGTTCCCCCGATAACGGCGGTCTCGCGTGCCTCTGGGGTCTATACCCCCCTAGATTTCACCGCGCGAGGTTCCACCAACATACTTTTTGATAGGTATAGTTTTGTTTAGGACATATACACATGGAAAGCTAGGTTTGGCACACTTTGGCACACTATAGCCACAGGTATACCCGCAGCGGGACACTTCAGCCTACAAGTCGAGGAATCTTCCAAGTGTTATCGCCCGAAAGAGAGGAATCTCACACATGGGAGCTATGCCTTGCACCATTTGGTGAATCACACCTTCCAACACACTTTCACACATATCCTAGGTCCACTTGCAACTTTTGGTGGCATTCCGGTGCCCCAGCGGTCGTTCCCCCGAAAACGGCGGCTCGCGTGCCTCTGGGGTCTACCCCCCTAGATTTCACCGCGCGAGGTTCCACCAACATACTTTTTGATAGGTTTAGTTTTGTTTAGGACATATACACATGGAAAGCTAGGTTTGGCACACTTTGGCACACTATAGCCACCGGTATACCCGCAGCGGGACACTTCAGACCTACAAGTCGAGGAATCTTCCAAGTGTTATCGCCCGAAAGAGAGGAATGTCACACATGGGAGCTATGCCTTGCACCATTTGGTGAAGCACACCTTCCAACACACTTTCACACATATCCTAGGTCCACTTGCAACTTTTGGTGGCATTCCGGTGCCCCGCGGTCGTTCCCCCCCGAAAACGGCGGTCTGCGTGCCTCGGGGGGTCTACCCCCCTAGATTTCACCGCGCGAGGTTCCACCAACATACTTTTTGATAGGTTTAGTTTTGTTTAGGACATATACACATGGAAAGCTAGGTTTGGCACACTTTGGCACACTATAGCCACCGGTATACCCGCTAGCGGGACACTTCAGCCTACAAGTCGAGGAATCTTCCAAGTGTTATCGCCCGAAAGAGAGGAATGTCACACATGGGAGCTATGCCTTGCACCATTTGGTGAATCACACCTTCCAACACACTTTCACACATATCCTAGGTCCACTTGCAACGTTTGGTGGCATTCCGGTGCCCCGGCGGTCGTTCCCCCCCCCCGAAAACGGCGGTCTGCGTGCCTCGGGGGGTCTACCCCCCTAGATTTCACCGCGCGAGGTTCCACCAACATACTTTTTGATAGGTTTAGTTTTGTTTACGACATATACACATGGAAAGCTAGGTTTGGCACACTTTGGCACACTATAGCCACCGGTATACCCGCAGCGGGACACTTCAGCCTACAAGTCGAGGAATCTTCCAAGTGTTATCGCCCGAAAGAGAGGAATGTCACACATGGGAGCTATGCCTTGCACCATTTGGTGAATCACACCTTCCAACACACTTTCACACATATCCTAGGTCCACTTGCAACTTTTGGTGGCATTCCGGTGCCCCGCGGTCGTTCCCCCCGATAACGGCGGTCTGCGTGCCTCGGGGGTCTACCCCCTAGATTTCACCGCGCGAGGTTCCACCAACATACTTTTTGATAGGTTTAGTTTTGTTTAGGACATATACACATGGAAAGCTAGGTTTGGCACACTTTGGCACACTATAGCCACCGGTGATACCCGCAGCGGGACACTTCAGCCTACAAGTCGAGGAATCTTCCAAGTGTTATCGCCCGAAAGAGAGGAATGTCACACATGGGAGCTATGCCTTGCACCATTTGGTGAAGCACACCTTCCAACACACTTTCACACATATCCTAGGTCCACTTGCAACTTTTGGTGGCATTCCGGTGCCCCGGCGGTCGTTCCCCCGAAAACGGCGGCTCGCGTGCCTCGGGGGTCTACCCCCTAGATTTCACCGCGCGAGGTTCCACCAACATACTTTTTGATAGGTTTAGTTTTGTTTAGGACATATACACATGGAAAGCTAGGTTTGGCACACTTTGGCACACTATAGCCACCGGTATACCCGCGACGGGACACTTCAGCCTACAAGTCGGGGAATCTTCCAAGTGTTATCGCCCGAAAGAGAGGAATGTCACACATGGGAGCTATGCCTTGCACCATTTGGTGAATCACACCTTCCAACACACTTTCACACATATCCTAGGTCCACTTGCAACTTTTGGTGGCATTCCGGTGCCCCGGCGGTCATCCCCCCCCCCCCGATAACGGCGGTGTGCGTGCCTCTGATGTTCACCTTATCACAAATGATATCCCAAATACAATTCAGCATGTTCACCTTATCACAAATGATATCGCAAATACATAAAATTTTGTAGTAAAAAGTATTTGGACACGATGTTTCTACACCAGGATGCATATATACACCCTAAACAAAAAAAATCATTGTTGAATGAAAAAAAAAACTTTGCCGTGCACAATCGCACGGCAAAGACCTGTGCCGTGCAAAGGCACACGGCAAAGAGCTTTGCCGTGCAAAAGCGCACGGCAACGTCCCCCTCCGCACGGCAAAGCCGCTTTGCCGCACGGCAAAGAAGCCTCGCACGGCAAAGGGCGTGGATAAGGTCTGCCCCGCGCGGCTCCCCTCCTCCACACAATTACACACGCACGCGCGGCCCTCCTCCTTTTCCCAGCTCGCCGCCGCCGCCAGCGACGCGCCGCCCACGCCCGCCCGCCACGCCGCCGCATCGACCTCCCCCGCCGCACGCCGCCGCCTCGACCTCCCCGCCGCCGCCGCTCTCTCGCCCGGCCCTCCCCGCCGCCGCGCGCCGCTTCAACGCCCGCTGCGCGCCGCTCCTCGCCCGGCTCTCCCCGCTGCCGCCGCTTCCCCCGCCGCGGCGGGCAGCTGCTTCTCCCCCGCCGCTGCCCTCCCCCGCCGCTGTCGCTCCGCCGCCGCTGCCGGCTCCCGGCCGCGGCCGCTGCTGCTCCCTCACCCGGCCCTCCCCGCCGGCCGCCGCTCCCCCACCGTGGCCGCTGCTCGCTCCCCGCGCTGCCGCTCACCCGCGCTGCCGGCCCCTCACCCGCACCTGCCGTTGCCTGCTCACCCGCCGGCGGCCAGAGCCGGTATGTGATTTTCTTTTTATTTTTTTTGCATATTACTTATAGTATGTTGGAACTAATCTTGTTAGTTAGTGTCTGATTTTAGTTCATGCATGTATTAGATCAAAGATAGCACGTAGGCTGCGGCAAGTATATGAGAAAGAGTGGAAAATGTAGCACTTGTGGTTGGGAGTCTCGCGGCAAAGCTTCTGTGTTCTTCCTTGATACATGTGTGTGTGTGTGTTAGCCTGGGTGTGTTCTTGTGAGAGAGTAGAGAGAGGTTGAAGAAGAAGGGGAGCTGCGTGTATTATGCTAGTATT
>NC_061510.1:399082819-399215091 GCF_022539505.1 Lolium rigidum | reverse complement strand
AACTACTATACTATTTGGGAACAAACATCTTTTTTCTCAAAATTTTGGGGTATGCTGAGAATTAATGTGGAGCTGACACGTTTGCACTTTATATTTTAGATTTCTGCTGGGTTTGAAATGTGTGCACTTTCGGTGCTTCCTACAAATTTTAAGAAGCGTTTGGATTCTGTGTGGTACCTCTTCATGTGCGTTTGATCTTTTTCTGTGTGCGTGTAGCAGCGTAGGGCTGGACCCGCAAGTTACAGTGCGGTCAAAGCGGCGCCCACCGGGCACCGCTTAACTGCATCTGGTTTATTCTCTTGACCGGGCCCCATCTCTCCTAAGCCATGTCTCTTTCTTTCTATAGATGCGTCCAGATCAAGCGTCTGGCGGTGGCCGGCGGCCGGCGGCGGCCCGTGGAGGCAGGGGATAAAGGCCGGGCAGCGGCTTCGACGGGGAGACCCTCCACCACACCTCTCCGATCCTTTCTCTCTCTTTTTCTCCCCACACCATCGCTAGCCACATCGCGGTGGGGAATCAGTGGAGGAACCGCCTTGGCGCCTTCACGATAACGGCGTGGTCTTCCACGGGAGGTGAAGGCTACGCTCGCTCCCTCCACGGGTCTTGGCGGTGAGGGCGCCGTGCGGCCGTCGATTTCGAGGATGGCGCTACAAGAGCCACCTCCAGAGGTCGCCGCAGTAGTTAGGGATACAGCCCCTGCCTCTACAGGTCGGGGCGGCGAGGACGCCGATCGTCCGTCTCCTGTGGCTACTCCTCCGCAGTCGCGCGGCCCGGCGGCGCACGTGGCCTGGACCATGTTTCGGGTCCGTTCGTTCATGCTCATGAACAGCTTCTCTCTTATGGCTCTCCTCTTTTTTTCCCTTTTCCCAATAAGAGGCTCCGCTCTGGCTCCGATAGCTTTGATAATCGCTTTGGCTCCGATAGCTTTGATAATCCCACTATCCCAGGTTGCTAAGATGTGTTTCTTCTTTGTGTGCCCTCTGATTTCCTGCGCTTCCTGCTTTTTTTCTTTTTTTCAGAATTGGCTGATCAAGTCCCGTGGTAGTTTTAATGAATTTGACATCCTTTTGTGCAGGCTTCTTGTGTGCATCTGCGCTCTTGTGCTAAAAAATATGTGGCTATGTAGTTAGCGGCGGCAATGCAGTTCATTTGGTGAAGAACGTCTCCATAGGTAGTTTCAGGTACAACCTTTTGCTGAATGGCCTGTGGTTTTGATTTTCTCTGCGGATGTATTACTGTTTGTAATTTTCTAATTTAGCTTTACATATGGATTTCACTGCAGTTCTGCAAATGTGCACCATAGTGTTGTCCACCGCAGGCCTTGTGTCCGGCATGACCAGCTGACGGGTCGGGTTGTTACCTTTCTCCGGTGTGTTCTTTCCTGTGGGATGGCCTGCAAGGTCCGCACCTGTGCGCTGAGGTTTGCACTCGGACTACAGCGGCTACTTCGTGGGGTTGTCCTTCATTCTGTTCGGTTGTGTTGTTAGTATTTCATATTGCCGAGGTTGTTCGTCTTTCTTCAGTTTCTGGTCGCGGTGTCGATGTGTCATCCTTGTGAGGAGATAAGTCATGCTAACTGACCTATTGCTTATTTTGGAGGTTTGCTGCACTAATTTGTCTGTTCTTATATGTGGTCTTTTTGGGTTTTAGCTCATGTTCCTCAAGGTCAACAGCAACAGATTCGTCTCTTTTGGTGATCACGTCTAACTGGTTTGGATCATGCTGTTCTACATTATTGGGGATGGTCTTCCTCTAAAGTGTTTAAACCGGAGGCATGGCCGTGTGGTTCTCTGATTATTTTATTTGTTGTAGGCATTATTTTCTCATATGTTTCATTAAGAGGTAACCAACTTTCTTCTAGAGTACTTTCTGTCTCATGATGTCACATTATGACATATTGTTTAGAACTTCTAAGATTGCAGGTAACAAACTTTCTTCTAGAGTACTTTCTTTCTCACGATGTCACATAATGGCATATTTTTTAGAACTTCCGAGATTGCAATATGAATACTATTGTTTTTCGTGTCCATCGCCTCTCATCTCATGGATTAATATAATGATTGGTAGATAACATGTCTTTAATTAGTTCTTCACGTAGTAATATTTGATATTTTTTTACCCAATAATAAATAAAGACATTGCCAACAGATACCTGTTACAAAAATGGTACATAGCATTATCCATATGCTATATATGTGTTTTTCTACAATTAGATAACAATGTATTCAGTCCACACTGCACTATACGGAAAGGAAAAACTCATCTACCATCAAGTAGCTTTTAGGAGTTCGTTCACCAATTTTCAACTTACTTTCTCCGCATATTATGTGCCCATATGAACCGGCTAGAAAAAAATGTAATGTTCTAATGACCATAATCTTTTGTTAAGAACTAAAAAAATCCAGGTTCACACTTTGCTCCATGCTTTTAATTAATTTGTATGTGGCTTATAACTTTTCAGAGATCTCTTTCGACTTCTACCAGCCTCTTTTCACGTATTATTGCTCTATACCCTCTCATGGCTTTAAGGTTTTTCTCCAAATTCACATGCAGTGTGATAAAACACCTGAAATTGCATCTGATCATGTACTATTTTGTTGAAATATATGTCAGGTAATCCTTGGACTGCTGATGCACTGCAGTACACATCTATTGCCTCTGGTACCTCATGCATCCACAGGCGAGCAGTGCCATTTGTTCTTACGTAATATGGAGCTCATTAGCCACACTATTACAATCTCTCTTCACTTTCTGAAAACTATAAAACTGAAAAGCTTTTCTACCCTCTTTAATAGAGTTGTAGATACTTCAGTGTCTAGAGAACTGTTTTGACTTGAGGAGTTCACACCTTGGCACTTTTAATGATTACCTGTTTTTTAACCCATGTAGCAACAAATTTGATGGCATCAATGCCACCATGATCATGAGCCACCAGGGCATTGCCCCGCCTCCCCTGTCTACTCAATAAACCGGGCATCAACATTGATTTTTGTGCAGCCAGTAATCGAATGAGGTCAACCGTTAGCAGATTAGGAAATAGTGGCTGAGTTCATAGGAGCCTGATCTAAAAGAGCAGCGCTAAACAGAGGCCGACTTTTCTCTATTCACTTGAAATAGATTTGACACTTGCTTTTGAATATATCCACACGCTACACGTCGCCACATGCCCACTCTATCTTGCAACAGAAATACTTTTTGTTCTTCAGCTAATGTCTACAAGAAAGGCACGGCGTGCTGCCGCGCCAGTCCCTAAGTTAAGTAGGATAAGCAGAAAGAAGAAGCAGAAGCTGGGGTCTCTACTCTAATCCATTCGATTCCTTTTTGTTTTACCACATTGATTCTCTCGCAACTGATAGTTCTTTGCTGATTTACCTGTGCATATCTCAAACAACTGAGTCAGAACCCACATGTATGGAACTTTGTGTGTGTGTGATGCTGATTGTATTCATTTGACTGTAAAGTTCAGGTTTCTATTCTTAGCTCAATATACAAATTGAAGCTGAAGCCTTTATAGGTAACATGAATTTTTCCGGTTTTAGCTAATGCAGTAAACAACTCTTATGGATAGGGCGGGGTTTGATACTTGAATGCTGCATCTTATGTTGACAAGGCGCTGAGCCGTTGATGCTATTTAGAAAGTGTCATACTTATGGTATAATTTTACGTTGAACTAGGAGAAGTTTTCATATGATATCTAACATGGGTGCAACAAAGAAAATCTTCAATGTAGTATTGATGCACCCCATATATTTGTTATATTTTATCATCTCTCCTAATATGGGACCAGCAATAACGGTAGCTGCAGTTCACAAATCATTAACTTCAGGTCACCCCTCAAAACAAATCATTAACTTCGGGTCTGCCTACTTCCAATATGCTCAATAGTGTCTTCTCGAAGTTTACTTCTGAATTAAGAAATGCGAACCATTGATCATGGATTTATTAAGGGTATCTCCATGATTGGTATCGACTTAGAAATTACACAAGATAAATATGTATGATTAGTCCATTGGATATTCTCCGACGATTTAATCATTAGTCCATTGGATATTCTCCGAGGATTTAATCAATTTCAGCTATGGATGCTGACTCAATTTTCAAACCAAGGTAAATAAATCCCTTCCCTTAGATATTTTCTACTCAACCTTTCGCTTCAGAAATTAGTATATGCACAAGCATGAACCTCTGGTTGCTTAATTTATTTTGTACAAATAGTTGGTTTTCATTTGTTGCCCTGTTTTTCCTGTGAATAAGGGATTCGATGAGAGATTATCATTGTCTTGCTTCTCTGAATTGAGTTCACAAAGAAATGATAGTGTTTTGGACTTGTAGTCAGTATTTGAAACCAAGTTATTCTTATTTCAGAGTAATGAATGTCTTTACCGTTGTTAAATGCAACAATGGCTATGATAAGTACAAATAAGTATGTGATAAGTTCATTTATTTTTTCTGGCTCTCTGTTTGCTTAACCTTTCCATCTCTTTTTAGTTTTGTGTCCTAAGATTGTTGCTCCAGACCAGAATCATGTCATTATTCTGTTCATTTGTTTGTGAGTTCTGATAATAATATTCTTTTTTTTTCTGCGATACATGTATCTTTATGGATGACGAATTTCCCCATAAATTGGTTCTATGTGAAGGCAATCATGAGCGTATGATCTCTTTGGTTCTTCCTGCAAGGAAATGATTCCTTTAGTTGCTCATGTAGTATCCTACTGTTTATTTCTTTAGTGATGACAAGTCAAGCAATCAATCCCGCTGTTGGGAAACTAAGTGAATTGTCGTTGTCGATGGGATATTATTGTTGGGTTCATTGCTATAATGAGAATGCTTTGGCATATACTATTTTCATAAGTATTCTGCACAAGTACTGAAGAATGATTCAAACAAGATGGTGAAGTACAAGCCCAAAGTTCTCGACAAAGATAGGTCAGGTGACCTTATTGTTCCTTCCGAGGTAATCTGGTGACCTTCTCTACATTTGGAGGGTAATGGTTTATTTGTCTGCTTCTGTTCTTTACCAGTTACCAATCCATAGTCACTTAGTTAATTTTGCAATCACCATTAGAAATAGCTTTCCTGTTCATTTAAGATCGTGGTTTATGCTGTGATTATTTCGAAATGCTGATAAAGTTAGGTGTGGGTTTAAGGCGAGTACGGTGACTATATAGTAGTACTCTTACAGGTTGTATTGAAAATTGTCACATTGAGGGATTTGGTCAAGAGATTTGTTGGATCAATGTTTTAGGTTTGCAAACATTAAATTTATATTTTCATTGCCAATTCCAAACCTTGTTGTCCTCGAACGTTATGGTCTCTAGCTGACATTAAATTGTATGTATAGATCTTAAACAGAGGAAGTAATATTCATACTTAGCAGTACCTATTGTCTTAGTAGCCATCTTAAGAGGGATTAGTTAAATTGTTGGTCACCGGTCTGAGCTATTTTGTTGTCTGCCTACTTCAAGCCTATCTTTTTTTTTTTTCAAGGATACAGTTCAAACTTATCTTCAAAGCCTAAATTTTGCTACACTGATGTTGTTCTACAGGTGAAATACATTTCTGTAGTGAAATTTTTGAAAGACTTCAAGGTTCTCTCTGATTTTTTTGATTGCACATCAGCGGTACATTGAGACTTTCATATCTTTGATGTATCTTCTTCTAATTCTTGGTTGGTAACTGATTCATATACATAGACACTGCAAGTGGTAAACATGCATGAGAAAGAATTATAGCACATCCATGCTCTCTTCAATGCCGAACCAGGGACTTTGGTTCCATGTGACAACGTACCATACTCTGCTCCAACCGTCGATTTCTTCAACAAATACAAGAACTCATCACTCTTTTCTCCAATGAAAAGAACTATAAGCTGAGCTCTGAGTGCTTAGAGACCAGGGAACAGTCGCACTACCTGTTTTACTATTCTACTGTACTATTTCCTTAAGCTTGATCAATAAAAATATGTTAGTATGTAGGTCAAGTAGAACCTCCTGCCTTCCATGTACCGGATATGTAAAAGCCTCCATGAGCTATCTAATCAGATTTGTCAATCTCACGGTCTACTTATATATGTATTATTGTTGTTGTCTAATCACTGCTCTTATGTATAAATGCATCTTTTGAGCCCTATTGCTCATAACACTGCCATGAATCTTATAGATGATCTATGTCATAACAATGGGCGCGGCGTGCCGCTGTGCCATACCTTGCTAGTATAATTAGAGAGCATTCAAACAACTACTGGTGAAATATTTGGCACTTATAATTGCCATGATCATAGTTTTATCATTTTTAACTATATCTACTCATATTTAGAATAGTTTTTCGTGCAAATAAACTCCATTATCGTTCTCCATGATGTTGTAGAGAATTAAATGCTAGGGTTAATGTATAAGTTCAGCTCGGGTGGAAGAAATACTTGTTGTGAGGCTTTGCATGTTGCAGAAGTGAGCGTGGCTTGGGGTTCACCTAAAAAACTGATTAGAGGCGTGTAGATTCCCTAGGTTCCCGTGTGTCTATTATTACCTTGAATTAATTTATGTGTTGGTCTTGAGATAAAGTTATGTATCATCTTAAGAATCAACTTAAGAATCAACCTGAGTTTGGGTGGTTAGAAGGTTGGTTGTACCCCGGCCCACTAGAGTTCAAATTTTAGGTTTGACATCTATGTGAATATTCATTCAGTGGGAGGTGACGTTCCCATCAACAGCGAGGCGTCTGTGGTGACTTCATCAATTTTAAGATCCAATCCACCGACTCAGTTTTTCGGAGGTGCTCATAGGGGTAGGGTGTGCGTGTGTGCGTTCATAGGGGTGAGTGTATACACGTGTATGGAGCATCTGCGTTTGTACTGTTTTTCTAAAAAAAAGTTATGTATCATCTTTTTGGGATAGTTGACGTTTGTATTTTGACCATTTTTGTTTGTTTTTGTTCATGTTTTATTACTCGTGGCAATGCACATATATTTTACTAGTTCTAAATCAAAAGTTTCTATGAATAAAATATTCTCTTCAATCAAACTTACTTATCACATACTCCCTCCGTTCCTTTTTATAGTGCCTATAGATTTTTGGCATTTGTTTCAGAATATAGGGTTGTAGCTTAGCTTTTTTTCAATTACCCCCTCCCCGTTCAGCTCCCAAATCGTTCAGCTCCCAAATTTGTTATGGTAAGATAGGAAGATATGGATTTCCCAAATTTTACGTTGATCTCAAATCGTTTAGCTAGGGGTCTTGTGTAAAAAATACTCTTGCGCTAATTTTCGTGCCAAAAAACTATAGGCACTATAGAATAAAATAGAGGGAGTATTGAATATATCTAGAAATATTTTTAGAAGCATTTTAACTAAATCAGTGACAAATAATTTGAATCGAAAAAAGTAATATAATTCCAAGATCCAATGATACCTAATTTTTATATCAAAGGTCCATATTTATTTTTCTTATTAAATTACCTCCTTATTCAAAGTATATGAAAGATATTGTCTCTAATAAAAGGAAGATTCCAAATGAGGAAGTTTTCACTATGCTCGCTAATCATTCTTTTAATGGTAAAGTTTCGAAGAAGCTTGGTGATCCAGGTATACCTACTATTCCATGCTCCATAAAAAATAATTATGTTAGACTGCTCTATATGACTTGGGAGCAGGAGTTAGTGTTATGCCTTTTTCCTCTATATAAGAGACTTGATCTAGAAAAATTAATACCAACTGATATATACTTGCAAATGGCTGATAAGTCTACTACTATTCCTGTTGGTATATGTGAGGATGTTCCTATTCAAGTAGCTCCTAATTGTATGATATTAACTGACTTTGTTGTCCTGGAAATGCTTGAAGATAATAATATATGTATTATTCTTGGAGACCTTTTCTTAACACTGTAGGGGCTGTTATTGATTGCAACCAAGAAAAAGTTATTTTTAATGTTGATGACAAGGAGCACACGTTTATTTTCTGAAGAAGATTGATAGGAAATATGGTCTAAATTCAATTATTAATATTGATACTATCCAAATTGGGAAATTTTATTTTCCTTTACCAACACCAAAGAAAGAGAATACTATTGTCATGCACTACAAGAAAAGTTGCCATGGCCGACGAAGTTGAAGTCGCGCCGTGGTTGCTGGTGTACCATGGCCGACGATTTTGGTCCCTCCGTGGTGCATGTCAAAACTTTTTTTTTCTCGTTTTTGAGGCCACCTAGCCCGACGAAAGCGGCCAAAACGTCGCGTATGGTGGCCCGGGACGTGGTGCATCGCGAATTCTCGGGTTCGCCGGCCGAGTCAACGCAAATCCGCACCGCCGAGGGATGTAGGGCCCTCTCGGCATTGTTTTTTTTCTCGATCGCGCCATCTCGTTCAACGTTCTCCGATCGAGCCGTTTACGATGCGGGATCATGGGTCCCGCATGTCATCCTCTATGAACCAAAATTCTTTCTATTCTTGGATTTTTTTTGACCCCCGATTTCCGGCTACTTCCTTTTTCTTTTGATCCCTTGCCGCCTTGGAAACGTTGAGACCGCTCGTTGCTAAATGGGACCCGCATGTCATCCTCTATGTGCAATCAACTTTCTTTTCTTGGAGTTTTTTTTGGCACCTCAAATTTGGTCACTTGCCTTTTTCTTTCGATCCCCCGCCGCCTCTCAAACGGTGATACCGCCGTCGCTAAATGGGACCCGCATGTCATCCTCTATGCACTATAAAACTTTCTTTTCTTGAATTATTTTTGGCACCTCATATTTGGTCACTTGCCTTTTTCTTTCGATCCCCTGCCGCCTCTCAAACGGTGATACCGCTGCTGCTAAATGGGACCCGCATGTCATCCTCTATGCACTATAAAACTTTCTTTTCTTGAATTATTTTTGGCACCTCATATTTGGTCACTTGCCTTTTTCTTTCGATCCCCCGCCGCCTCTCAAACGGTGATACCGCTCGCCGCTAAATGGGACCCGCATGTCATCCTCTATGCACTATAAAACTTTCTTTTCTTGAATTATTTTTGGCACCTCAAATTTGGTCACTTGCCTTTTTCTTTCGATCCCCCGCCGCCTCTCAAACGGTGGTACCGCCGCTCGCTAAATGGGACCCGCATGTCATCCTCTATGTACTATAAAACTTTCTTTTCTTGGATTTTTTTGGCACCTCAAATTTGGTCACTTGCCTTTTTCTTTCGATCCCCTGCCGCCTCTCAAACGGTGATACCGCTGCTGCTAACTGGGACCCGCATGTCATCCTCTATGTACTATAAAACTTTCTTTTCTTGGAGTTTTTTTTGGCTGCTCATATTTTTTCACTTGCCTTTTTCTTTCGATCCCCTGCCGCCTCTCAAACGGTGATACCGCTGCTGCTAAATGGGACCCGCATGTCATCCTCTATGTACTATAAAACTTTCTTTTCTTGAATTATTTTTGGCTCCCGATATTTTTTCACTTGCCTTTTTCTTTCGATCTCATGCCACGTTTGAAACGTTGAGAGACCCGTCGGCTCATGGGACCCGCATGTCATCCTCTATGTGCTATAAAAGTTTCCTTTGTTGGATTTTTTTTCACCCTCTCGATTTTTGGCTTGCCTTTTTCTTTTGATCCCCCGCCCCTTTGAAACGTTGAGTAAGCCGTTGGCTCAAGGGACCCGCATGTCATCCTCTATGTCCATCAACTTTCTTTTCTTGGATTTTTTTCACCCCCTAATTACTAGCTACTTTCTTTTTCTTTTGATCTCAAGCCGCATTACAAACATTGAGACCGCTCGCCGCAAAATGGGACCCACATGTCATCCTCTATGTACAATAAATCTTGGATTATTTTTGGCTCCCGATATTTGGTCACTTGCCTTTTTCTTTCGATCTCATGCCACCTTTGAAACGTTGAGTAAGTCGCCGGCTCATGGGTCCCGCATGTCATCCTCTACGAACAATAAAAGTTTCCTTTCTTGGAGTTATTTTTGACCCCTAATTTCCGGCTATTTGCCTTTTTCTTTTGATCCCCTGCCCCCTTTGAAACGATGAGGACGTCGTTGGCAGGTCGGTCCCACATGTCATCCTCTATGAACAATAAAAGTTTCCTTCGGTGGATTTATTTTTGACCCCTAATTAATTTCCGGCTATTTCCTTTTTTTCTTTTGATCCCCCGCCGCCTTGGAATTGTTGAGAATGCTCGTCGCCTCATTTTTCTTTTGGTCCCGTGCCGCCTTGGAAACGTTGAGACCGCCGCTACAAAATGGGACCCGCATGTCATCCTCTATGTACAATAAAGTTTCTTTTCTTGGATTATTTTTGGCTCCTGATATTATGTCACTTGGCTTTTTCTTTCGATCTCATGCCGACTTTGAAACGTTGAGGATGCTGCTGCCTCATGGGTCCCGCATGTCATCCTCTCATAACGATAAATGTTTTCTTTTCTTGTATTTTTTTACCAACTGATTTTTGGCTTTTTTTTATTTTCGATCCCCTCCCGCCTTTGAAACGTTGACGACGCTGCTGGCTCATGGGTCCCCAATGTCAGCCTCCCCATACTGCAATAAACGTTGTATTTCTCTCTGAGCTATTGCAAACGGATAAATTAAATCTTTATATCTACATAAACAAACTTATATGTTGAATCTCCTTGTTTTTTGTTTTTGCGAAGCATAGGACTTTCCTGTTTTTTTTTAGAAAAATTCGACCTTTCCTGTTTTGGAGTGGGCTGAAATTGTACGAGTCAAAAGGCCCATCAAGATAGTTCGAAGGCCCAGATGTCCAGATACGACCCAATTGAAATCTTTCTTTTCTTGGATTTTTTTTCACACCCCGATTTCCGGCTACTTCATTTTTCTTTCGGTCCCGTGCCGCCTTGGAAGCGTTGAGACCGCCGCTATAAAATGGGACCCGCATGTCATCCTCTATGTACAATAAAGTTTCTTTCTTGGATTATTTTTGGCTCCCGATATTATGTCACTTGCCTTTTTCTTTCAATCCCATGCCGACTTTGAAACGTTGAGGAAGCTGCTGGCTCATGGGTCCCGCATGTCATCCTCTATGAACAATAAAAGTTTCCTTTGTTGGATTTATTTTTTCCCCTAATTTCTCGGCTATTTGCCTTTTTCTTTTGATCCCCGCCCCTTTGAAACGATGACGACGCAGCCTGGCAAGTCGGTCCCACATGTCATCCTCTATGAACAATAAAAGTTTCCTTTGATGGATTTATTTTTGACCCTAATTAATTTCTCGGCTATTTCCTTATTTTCTTTTGATCCCCTGCCGCCTTGAAATAGTTGAGGATGCTGCTGCCTCATGGGTCCCGCATGTCATCCTCTCGTAAAGGTAAATGTTTCTTTTCTTGAATTTGTTTACCAACTCGATTTTTGGCTTATTTTTCTTTCGATCTCCCGCCACCTTTAAAACGTTGACGACGCTCGTCGGCTCATGGGTCCCCAATGTCGGCCTCCCCATACCGCAAATCCTCTTTCTCGCAAAGGTTGTATTTCTAGATAGATAAGGTGGATTCGAATCCGCCATGGTTCGAGCAACTCGGTTAAGCCTTCTTGCACCGATTAATGGAAGTAGTGTATAGCAAGGTCAAGACATGTGGCTCGGTGTAATGAATCTATTTGAATCATGTTGTGGGTTCAATCCGATAGTTCTCTAACAGGTCAGCCAAAATAGAAATTAAGTTTTTTTCTAAAACGGAAATGCAAATTAAGATGAACACAAACATTAGTTATCATAATAGCTGATCATACATACATACTTGCTAAGAGCAAAAGCTTGCCATAGTTTTACCACCCATACAATTAATTAGCAGCTCGTATAAGATAACCTTATATAAGTATAACTACAAATGCATTTGCTAAGGGCTCATGGGGCAACGAACTAGACAACCGCGAACTTTATGACCAAGCATGTCACAGACGGCATCGAAAGATCTTGACCTTCAACTTTGATCCAATGCGAAGTTTGGCACCGTCAATGAACTTTTTCCACCTGGAAGTAACAGCCAAGCGGCCATCTCGTGGGACCGACGGAGTACCGTCCCTCCACGGTGAGACCTTCACTCTCCATGACGAGGGAAATCTTGCCCCTTCGGCCAGCATTGAGATCCTTGGCGATACTTTTAGGCAATTTCGATTCAAAGCAAGAGATACCACCAAAAATTAGTCAATGGCACCAATGCACCGAACCATGTGAGACTTTGAGCAGAGAAGACATCAAGATAAGAGCAGCTTATGCTGTCATATACTCACGAACATAGCCTTCGGATGCGTCCCGGTCACCACACGGGTGGCCACAAGCAATGAGCCGAGACCTCGGTGATCCGGCCGGGGCAGTGCAGGAGCCCGGGCTGGTACACGAGCTGGTGCCGATGCAGGAGACCGCCGGGCAGGTGCAGTAAATGGTGCCTCTAGAGGAACCGGTGCCGATGCAGAGACCGTGGGCGAGTGCAGAACGGTGCAGCCTAGAGGAACCGAGTGCCGATGCAGGAGCCTCGCCGGGCGGTGTAGTATATGGGGCCTCTACAGGAACCAATGCTGATGTAGGGGACTGCCGGGTAGATGCAGAGAACGGAGCTGGTACAGGAACCGGTGCCGATGCAGGAGAGTGGGAAGCCGGTGCCGGTGCCGGTGTGGTTGCCCTTTGTGACATCCGCTCATGTTCCATCGTGGGATCCGCAGCTTTGATCATGTTAAACCCAAGCAAGCTAGAACAGAGGGAATGGTTTAGAACAACTGCCGTAACAGTTATCAAAAGATATGAGTAGAAAAAAGTTACATATTATATATTTGGAAGTGTCTCCAACTCGTAAGCAGCTACGTATATCCGCCCGTTTGAGTTTCGATCCTCGCTCGTCGCCCTTCTTCGTACCGTAGTCAAAAGCAAACTTTCTCCAATCATGTCCATACAAATATGTGATGGCCTCGCGTCTTGTAGACATACACCTCATAGACCGTGTAGGTGTTCATCAATTTGCCATTGCCATGCATAGTGAAAGACCCTTCATGCGGACACATCCGGTTAATCATAGGACGAAGTTCACAAGGTACATACCGCATGTGAAAATTGATACAAATGTAAGAAGCAGGAAGACTAAAAACAAGACTTTACTATATGCCAATTCATGCTAAACCACCGAGAATACATACCCGTAACTCGTGAAGGAGCTACTAGAAAGGTAGATAGAGCCATAGGAGGTGTTATATGCGGGGTATGTACATGGGCCCGCCATATTCCCGCAAGCTCCGGCATCGGGATGGTGAAGGAAACATGGGAGGTACTACCGGTGCGTAGCGCTCGAATGTAAGTGGAAGAATTAGGTTGTGTAAAGTGCATAGTTCGGAGCAATGCAAATGTTGACAAGCGAGTGCATAACACTATGTTACAAACTCGAACAATGAAAAATTAGTGTATGATGAATATAAGCATGCTAATTTGGTGTTTCCGAATTCCAAAAAGCATTAGACAGAGCCGGTGATAATATCATACATAAATCATGGCATGTATATGTGGCTTAAGAAAATATACCCGAACCCTTGGATGGTTACGGCCCGGCTGGTCCTTGGACTTGAGCTTATATAAGCATCCGTAAGGTGGGGCTGACAAGAACTTGGTGGCAGCCTCGCAGATGCCTCATCAACAGCAGCTTGCAATCCTTTTGACCAATGAAGGGTTAGCAGCTTCATCCGCATATGAAAATTGAAGAGCAACAGTACATCAGCAGTGATATATAAAATGAATCTATGAGACACTGATGCATATAGTGCTGGATGTAAGTGTAAGAATAGGTGTGTGTGTGTTTCTGAACTATTGGTAAGCATTAGACAAAGCCGGCAATAAACATACAAAAATCAAATCATGTATGAGGATTAAGAAAATATACTCGCTATCGAAAAGGGTACCACCCAACTGGCCCGTGGCCTTGTGCTTGAGGAGGTTTTCGAAGATGGTGGCGGCACCATCGTCTTCACAAGCAGCCTCATCAGGATCATTTTTTATCCATTTGAGTAGAGGCACGAAGTTTCATCCCGCATATGAATAGCAACAGTAACTCATCATTGATATTTAATAAATCTATGAGATAGACTCGATGCAAATAGTGCGGGTGTAAGTGGAAGAATAGGGTTGTGCATAGAGAACAGCTTGACAACAATGCAAATGATTACAAAAGAAGCCAATGGAAATCAACAGCTTATATACTCGGATGAGACAGATCGAAAAGTGAAAAATTAGTGTATGATGATTGTAAGCAAACGCAAGTGTTTCGAACTTTTGGTAAGCATTAGACAAAGCCAACAAGTAATTAAACAGATAATAATGAAATCATGTATGTGGATTAAGAAAATATACCAGATTCATTAAAAGGTCACCACCCAAACTGGCCCATGGCCTCGTGCTTGTAGAGGTTTTCAGAAGATGGTGCCGGCACCATCGTCCTCACAGCAGCCTCATTAGCCTCATTTTGCATCCACTTGAGTAAAGGCGCAGCAGCTTCAGCCTGCATAAGAATGGGAACAGATCTCAGCAAGTGATATTGAATGACTCTGAGACAGACTGATGCATATAGTGCCGGATGTAAGTGGAAGGGTATGGCCGTGTATGGACAACAGTTCACAACAATGCAAGGGTGTGTTCGGTTCTGAAACAGCGTGGAATGGAATGGAATGGTTCCATTTCAGAGGAATGGAATGGTTAAATTTTTGTTCGGTTGGGATAAATGGAGAGCATAAGAGATCGAGGTTAAACTAACCATTTGTCTCAAAATTGTAATTAACAATTGCAAATGACATTTTAATCTCAAAGTCGTAATTAACAGCCGCCTAATGGTGCTCTTTTAATCTAAAAATCGTAATTAACATCATTTTTTGTTGGGTTAGGGAACTGGAGTAGATGAACATTACTGTATGATGATTGTAAGCAAACGAATTTGGTGTTTCTAAACTTTTGGCTTCGAGATCTTATGGGTTTCAACTCTAGCCTACCCCAACTTGTTTGGGACCGAAAGGCTTGGTTGTTGTTGTTGTTGTTGTAAACTTTTGGCAAGCATAGAAAAAAACGACAATAAACAGAGAAAAATCAAGGCATGTTTTGTGGATTAAGAAAATATACCATATTCATTAAAAGATCACCACCCGACTCGGCGCGTGGCCTTGTGCTTGTAGAGGCATTTAGAAGATGGGGGCGGCATCAACATACCGGCAGCCCGATCAGCCGCAGCTTTGATCTTCCTTTTGAGTAAAGGCCCTAAAGTTTCGACTCGCATATGAATAGCAAAACAAAAGGCAGACCTCAGCAAGTGATATTGAATTACCGTATGAGATAGACTCGATGCATATAGTGGATGCTCTTAGCCTTTTGCAGCGTGAACACTAGCTATGGACAGACAAAAAACTAGTTAACTCAGCTTTGTCTAGATATGAATGTACTACCACCATCCAAAAGCTTAAGCCTTATTTATTTTTGAGAAATCAAAACAAGCAAAGTTTGACCAAAATTTTAGAACATTCTATCAACAAATATAATACCGTGTAGATACCGTAGGAAAATATATTTTATTATCTATTTAATGATATTAATTTTGTATTTTGCATGTTACCGATTTTTGGTAAAAGCTTAGTCAAACATGGTATAGTTTGACTTTCTAAAAATAATATAAGCCCAAAGCTTTGGGATGGAGGCAGTAGTATCTAGAGCTAAAACACATCTAGATACATCCGTATCTACAGTATAGTTGAGTCAATTAATTTGGATCCGAGGGAGTATCGATTCGGACTACATCATGGTAAGTTGGTTAAAAAAATTACCCCCGGGCGGTCCCCGCCCAGCTCGGCAGCTGGCACTTCGCTTCTTGTGCCGCAGATCGGGCCATGCTCCCGCAGCAGTGGGGCGCTATTCTCGTTCCCCATAGCCTCAAGCACGGAACCCGGAGGTACCAACCCGATACAGCAGAATATAGAGCATGGTGTCACAGAGGCTTTACGCACAAACAAATCGAAGACATGTGCTACTTTAAGCATATTCCGTAACAGGAACAGATTGAGGATGCAGAGAGACACTTAAAAGGTAAAGAGTGGATAAGCAAACGGAGTACTCGCTCGCGGGCCGGGGACGCAGCTCGTGCTCAGCCAACCGCCCACATGCGTGGTGGCCTTACGCTCCATTGCCCCCACCGCCGAGGTCTTACCTTTCCTGTACAAGCTGACAAAAGATACAGTGAGGATCAGCAGAAACTAAAAAGGTTGCAAATGTCGACAAATAAAGGAAGAACACCCCAATCCAAGCAAAGGTAGCCCCCGCCCCCCACCCCCATCAATCACTCCCAGCTCGAGGGTGACCAGAAAGACGCCCCTTCGCCCATAATAGAAAAGAGATGCGCAAGATATCGAGGAGAGGAAAAAAGAACCGATCTCGAGAAAGGAAAGAACATTACTAGTCCTACCTAATCCGCTTGGTCTAGATGCAGCTTGCCCCTCCAAGCTGGATGCCTGGACGGTGGAGGCGAAAGGAGGGGATCGAGCTAGCGGCTTGCATCCGTCGGCAATCGGCACTCGATAGGGAGAGAAGGGGTGCTACATAAAGGGGAGGGGTAACATATTTTATTACACAGTGAACTTACTGATGTGACTAGTCATTACATGTCTCACTGAAACTAGGGCCCATAGCGTGGCACCCCAAATTCACTTGAAGCTGCCCGGCGGGACGCATTGGCGCGTCAAGAATCCCCCGAATTGTAGCGGGAAATGAAACATTTCACAAAAATTCGAAATTCAAGCACACCGCCACGCGCCAAGCACGCGGCCGTTCCTTCCTCTTCCTCGGTTCCTCCTCCCCTATCCGAAAAACCCCAAATCCCAAGCTCAAACCAAAAAAAAAAAAATCCCCTGGCCGCCATGCATGTCCTCGTTAACCCGCTGGAGATCGTTCCCCGACGATGCGGACCCCCCGCCCCGAGATCCCGAATTCCGTCCACCTCGAGGCACCGCGTGCCGTCCCGCAGCAGCCGGCTTGAGGGCGCTCGAAGAGGAAGTTCCGCCGAAAGTGCTCATGGCAACCGTGCAAGCTCACCGGCGTGCCGCATCCCGAGAGGAACCGGTCAAAGCTTTGCTATTCGCCACACACAAAAAATTGCGGGCCAAGATCTGGTCAAAGCTTCGTCGATGGCTTGCCGCGAGAGGCTTGGAGTCCAGAGTCAATAAACTAGCCGCTCGAGGATCGGGCGAAGACACGGATTCATATTAACCGACTCAAGTTTGTTAGTCTAGTTAACAAATGCATCTAGATACATCCATATCTAGACAGAATTGAGTCAATTAATATGAATCGAGGGGAGTACCCGAAAGTGTTTCATGCTACCAACTAATGCGCCGGGCAGAATCGCCGTAGAAGTAATTGTGCTACTACTCATACGATGAACCGATTGTGTGGGTGTCGAATTTTGCAACGCGATCATCCACCGAATGCTTAATCTAGCGCCAAAGGCGTACAAATCATAACATACTACAGCACCGTAACATAAGAGTACGAATCATAAAGTAGCTCAACATTTTGCATCGTGGCCGGGTGGTCCCGAGACTACCGGGACGCCCCGATGATCTCCGGTGTGCATCCTCTTCAACGCAAAGCCGTGTACTCGGTCCACGGCCTCCTTCTCGTAGGCTGGATAATCTCAGGTGCAGGACCTTCGTCTATGAGAGGCTCGTCATCGCACCATCCACAGTGCATCGTGGCTGGCTGGTCTTGAGACTACCCGGACGCACCCGATGATCTCCGGCGTGCATCCACTTCAACGCAAAGCCGTGTACTCGGTCCACGGCCTCCTTCGTAGGCTGGATAATCTCAGTGTGCAGGACCTTCGTCTATGAAAGGCTCGTCATCGCACTCATCCACAGGTGCATCAAACTGAGATTCATCTTCAAATCTCCCATCAAACCGAGAGACCTCTTCAACTCTATGCTTCGCAATTAGTACATCAACCGATTAGACAAACATCTAAGGGATGCAACCCGAACAAATGCCGTTTTACATATTTACCTTCTCATCCGGCACAAAGACATGTCCCGCAGCTGAAACCCGTTTCCCGAAGCAAGCGCTTTTTCTCTCCTTCCCGTCCATCCATCCGCAACAAGTTAAATTTGAGTACGTAACCTTGCACAAGCAATGCAAACTATTGATTGAAACAATGGCAAGCATCAATATAAATAATTAACTACATATGCCAAAGACACATACAAGGTGAGCAAGATCTCGCTTCTCCCGCTAAAGGATCATTATATGGTTCACCATGCTAAACCCGCCTAACATATGTGCGGTCCATCCCAAAAATGTGTAAATGATCTCGCCACTACAGGGTGAGGCCTCTTCTCACCATTCATACATGTGCAGCACGGGCAATACACGTCCAGTGTTGTGACCTTCATGAGCTCTAATAAACCCCATAAAGGGTTGAACACCATTTATATATGAAGGGGAACATAAGTGTCCATGCAAGATCCAAGTTCTCGTCCATCCGTTTAATTATGAGATACAGTGGTTGGTGATTAATTTAAGGCGAAGTAGGAAATGTATATCAATCGAGTACAAAACTATACTACATGATTATGCATTTCAGCAATCATGTCGAGTACAAAACAAAAAATGCCCATCGACATTTTAGCAAACAGATCGTGTACAAAACTCGCCATGGCATTTCAGCAAATTAACGGATCGAGTGCAGTAACCGACTCTATATGCCCACGCAAATGAACAAATTGATCGATGACAAATCGAGCGGAAAACTATAAAGTGCCAATTAGTTCGAGCATACCGACGAATTTTTTTAGCAAGCATCAAGAAAATATAAATCGTTAGGCCGTCTTGCCCGATACATGATTGAGCTAGAGATAGCAGCCCTACCGTGGATCAACTTGACCGCCGGTGCGTCTCGAGAAGAACGACGGGGAGGGGAAGCTTCTTCTTCGCACCGACGGGACGGGGAGGGGAAGCTCTTCGCACGGACGGGGATAAGTTGTGTAGGGGTGGGTGGGGGTCATGCGGCCGGGCCGCCGGGTGATAATTAAATGGCGTTTAATGGAGTTGCGTGTGTAATTTGCCGTGCACAAGGTTGAGGAATAGGCGGTTCCCTTTGCCGCGCGCACAATTCAAACTATCCCGCCCATGTAGTTGAAATTCGCCATATTTTCGTTAAATCGACATAAAGTCATGTGAGTGGGGGAAAATTAGCAAAGTTGCTTGAAAAATAGTAAAACTCTGGAATTATCCTTTAAATATGTTCTACTTCGTGTGGAAATCGGGGTGTGGAAGCATGTTGAGCTGTTTTATTTGTACTTTCTTCATTAAAACTCCCATTTTATGCACTTTGGATGGAAAGAAATCATTTGTACATAAATTTTGACAACGCCATTTGCAAACACTAATTGTTTTACATGCCAAGATGCACCCATCCACCAAATATATATGGGGCAAAAGTTTATCACAATCTAGCAGTATATGCACAATTAGTGAGGGACCCCTTTTGATTTTGTGCAATTTCCACTAATTAGGTAGAGAGAAGGGGTTAATTAATTAGGCCATGTTAGGGGTTATGTGTTTTAGATTAGGTTGTGTGGATTCAAATACAACTTCTTTATTTGTGTGCTATGATTAATCAAAACTAGATTGATCGATCGCGCACACATTATTAGAGGCGCATGCCTTTGCGCACAAAGTGCATGTGTGTGTTGTTGGCCACCAATTAACGAGAGAGAGAGAGAGAGAGAGAGAGAGAGAGAGGTAGAGAGAGATCTACATACGAGAGAGTGATTGAAATCGATATAGGCCATGTCGTATATATTAATTGGTGTTAATCTACCGTTTAATTTGCTAGCTAGCCGCTATATATATAGATCGAGCATGTTTTTATTAGATCGGGTTATAGCTAGCTAGTATAGTTTAGGGTTATGTGTTTTAATGAACTAGGGTTTGATTAGCTAGGGGTTAGTTATATATATGGTTTAGGGTTAATGCATGGCACATTTAATTTAACTAGAGGACCACGAGCTAGGCACCCCCGGCCTACTTGATGCACAATTAAGTGTCGTTGGCCTATATATAGGGTTTAATTAGGGTTTAGGGTTAGCTAGGGTTTAGGGTTTAGGGTTTAGTGTTTAGGGTGTTTAGCTAGCTAGGGTCTAGGGTTTAGTTTAGGGTGTTTAGGGTCTAGGGTTTAATTAATTAGTGTTTAGGGTGTTTAGGGTTTAGGGTTTAGGGTTTAGTGTTTACGGTGTTTAGGGTCTAGCTAGGATTTAGGGTTTAGTGTTTAGGGTGTTTAGGGTCTAGGGTTTAGTGTTTAGGTTTTAGGAGAGTTTTAGGGTTGTTTAAGGTTATTTAGGAATCATCGATCGAGTGCGCACACACATTATTAGAGGCACCCCGCGCCTTTGCGCATAAAGTGCATGCGTATATATGTATGTGTGTGTTTTTTTGCCACCAACAACGATATATAGATGATCGAGAGAGAGAGAGATTGAAATCCCCTAGAATATGTTCAAATATATATTAAAATTGATATAGGCCATGTATATTTTAATTGGTGTTAATCTACGGTTTGCTAGCTAGCTAGAGCCGCTATATATAGAGCATGTTTTTATTAGATCGGGTTATAGCTAGCTAGTACAGCTTTAGGGTTATGTGTTTTAATTAAGTAGGGTTGATTATCTAGGGTTAGTTACATATATGGTTTAGGGTTAATGCGCGCATGGCACATTTAATTTAATTAGAGGACCGCGAGGCACCCCCCGGCCTGCTCGATGCACAATTAAGTGTCGTTGGCCTATACATAGGGTTTAATTAGGGTTTTAGGGTTAGCTAGGGTTTAGGGTTAGGGTTAGGGTTAGGGTTTAGGCCGGGTCTAGGGTTTAGGGTTTAGGGTTAGCTAGGGTTTAGGGTTAGGGTTAGGGTTAGGTTAGGTAAGGGCTAGGGTTTAGGGTTTAGGGTTTAGTGTGTTTAGAGTGTTTAGGGTTTAGGGATTATGGATTAGGGATTATTTGGGATTAGGGATTTAAGGTTTTAGGGGTTGTTTAAGGTTTAGGGATCATCGATCGAGTGCGCACACACATTATTAGAGGCACCCGCGCGCGCCTTTAATTACGCATAAAGTGCATGCGTATATATGTGTGTTTTTTGGGCCACCAATAACACGATATATAGATGATCGAGAGAGAGAGATCGAGATTGAAATCCCCAAGAGAATATATATGTTCAAATATACATTAAAATATATGCACGAATGCATTGTAGGCCATGCATGCACACTAATTATATATATAAATTATGAGGCAACTTAATCAAATGTGTTTTCATTCGAGAGAACTCGCTTGTCAAAATTCAAGTTAAATAATTTATCACGATAATTATATAATTAATTAATGAATCTCGTGGATATGTTATACGTACAACATGATCGATATAGGCCATGTATATTTTAATTGGTGTTAATCTACGGTTTGCTAGCTAGCCGCTACATATAGAGCATGTTTTTATTAGATCGGGTTATAGCTAGCTAGTATAGTTTAGGGTTATGTGTTTTAATTAAGTAGGGTTGATTAGCTAGCTAGGGTTAGTTACATATATATGGTTTAGGGTTAATGCATGGCACATTTAATTTAATTAGAGGACCGCGACGCACCCCCTGCCCTGCTCAATGCACAATTAAGTGTCGTTGGCCTATACATAGGGTTTAATTAGGGTTTTAGGGTTAGCTAGGGTTTAGGGTTAGGGTTAGGGTTTAGGGTCTAGGGTTTAGGGTTTAGGGTTAGTTAAGGTTTAGGGTTAGGGTTAGGGTTAGGGTTAGGGGTTAGGGTTGGGGTTAGGGTAGGGTTAGGGTTAGGGTTTAGGGTTTTAGGGTTTAGTGTTTAGGGTGTTTAGGGTTTAGGGATTAGGGATTTAAGGTTTTAGGGGTTGTTTAAGGTTTAGGGATCATCGATCGAGTGCGCACACACATTATTAGAGGCACCCGCGCGCGCCTTTACGCATAAAGTGCATGCGTATATATGTGTGTTTTTTGGGCCACCAACGATATAATAGATGATCGAGAGAGAGAGAGATCGAGATTGAAATCCCCAAGAATATATATGTTCATATATACATTAAAATATATGCACGAATGCATTGTAGGCCATGCATGCACACTAATTATATATATATTATGAGGCAACTTAATCAAATGTGTTTTCATTCGAGAGAACTTGTCAAAATTCAAGTTAAATAATTTATCACGATAATTATATAATTAATTAATGAATCTCGTGGATATGTTATACAACATGATCGATATAGGCCATGTATATTTTAATTGGTGTTAATCTACGGTTTGCTATAGCTAGACGTTATATATAGAGCATGTTTTTATTAGATCGGGTTATATCTAGTATAGTTTAGGGTTATGTGTTTTAATTAAGTAGGGTTGATTAGCTAGGGTTAGTTACACATATATGGTTTAGGGTTAATGCATGGCGCATTTAATTAATTTAATTAGAGGACCGCGAGGCACCCCTGGGCTGCTCGATGCACAATTAAGTGTCGTTGGCCTATACATAGGGTTTAATTAGGGTTTAGGGTTAGCTAGGGCAGAGGGTTAGGGTTAGGGTTAGGGTTAGGGTTTAGGGTATAGGGTATAGGGTATAGGGTTTAGTGTTTAGGGTGTTTAGGGTTTAGGGTTTAGGGATTAGGGATTTAGGGTTTTAGGGTTGTTTAGGGTTTTAGGGATCATCGATCGAGTGCGCACACACATTATTAGATCGAGGCACCCGCGCCTTTACGCATAAAGTGCATGCGTATATATGTGTGTTTTTTGGGCCACCAACGATATATAGATGATCGAGAGAGAGATTGAAATCCCCAAGAATATGTTCAAATATACAATAAAATATATGCACGAATGCATTGTAGGCCATGCATGCACAGTAATTATATATATATTATGAGGCAACTTAATCAAATGCATGTGTTTTCATTCGAGAGAACTTGTCAAAATTCAAGTTAATTAATTTATCACGATAATTATATAATTAATTAATGAATCTCATGGATATGTTATACAACATGATCGATATAGGCCATGTATATTTTAATTGGTGTTAATCTACGGTTTGCTAGCTAGCCGCTACATATAGAGCATGTTTTTATTAGATCGGGTTATAGCTAGCTAGTATAGTTTAGGGTTATGTGTTTTAATTAAGTAGGGTTGATTAGCTAGCTAGGGTTAGTTACATATATATGGTTTAGGGTTAATGCATGGCACATTTAATTTAATTAGAGGACCGCGAGGCACCCCCTCGCCCGCTCGATGCACAATTAAGTGTCGTTGGCCTATACATAGGGTTTAATTAGGGTTTTAGGGTTAGCTAGGGTTTAGGGTTAGGGTTAGGGTTAGGGTTAGGGTTTAGGGTCTAGGGTTTAGGGTCTAGGGTTTAGGGTTTAGGGTTAGCTAGGGTTTAGGGTTAGGGTTAGGGTTAGGGGTAGGGTTAGGGTTAGGGTTAGGGTTGTTAGGGGTTAGGGTTGGGGTTTTAGGGTTTAGGGTTTAGGGTTTAGCATTTAGGGTGTTTAGGGTTTAGGGATTAGGGATTAGGGACTATTAGGGATTAGGGATTTAAGGTTTAATTTAGGGGTTGTTTAAGGTTAATTTAGGGATCATCGATCGAGTGCGCACACACATTATTAGAGGCACTCGCGCGCGCCTTTACGCATAAAGTGCATGCGTATATATGTGTGTTTTTTGGGCCACCAACGATATATAGATGATCGAGAGAGAGAGATCGAGATTGAAATCCCCAAGAATATATATGTTCATATATACATTAAAATATATGCACGAATGCATTGTAGGCCATGCATGCACACTAATTATATATATATTATGAGGCAACTTAATCAAATGTGTTTTCATTCGAGAGAACTTGTCAAAATTCAAGTTAAATAATTTATCACGATAATTATATAATTAATTAATGAATCTCGTGGATATGTTATACAACATGATCGATATAGGCCATGTATATTTTAATTGGTGTTAATCTACGGTTTGCTAGCTAGCGGTTATATATAGAGCATGTTTTTATTAGATCGGGTTATATCTAGTATAGTTTAGGGTTATGTGTTTTAATTAAGTAGGGTTGATTAGCTAGGGTTAGTTACATATATATATGGTTTAGGGTTAATGCATGGCGCATTTAATTAATTTAATTAGAGGACCGCGAGGCACCCCTGGGCTGCTCGATGCACAATTAAGTGTCGTTGGCCTATATATACATAGGGTTTAATTAGGGTTTAGGGTTAGCTAGGGCAGAGGGTTAGGGTTAGGGTTAGGGTTAGGGTTTAGGGTCTAGGGTATAGGGTTTAGTGTTTAGGGTGTTTAGGGTTTAGGGTTTAGGGATTAGGGATTTAGGGTTTTAGGGTTGTTTAAGGTTTTAGGGATCATCGAGTGCGCACACACATTATTAGATCGAGGCACCCGCGCCTTTACGCATAAAGTGCATGCATGCGTATATATGTGTGTTTTTTGGGCCACCAACGATATATAGATGATCGAGAGAGAGATTGAAATCCCCAAGAATATGTTCAAATATACAATAAATTAAATATATGCACGAATGCATTGTAGGCCATGCATGCACACTAATTATATATATATTATGAGGCAACTTAATCAAATGTGTTTTCATTCGAGAGAACTTGTCAAAATTCAAGTTAATTAATTTATCACGATAATTATATAATTAATTAATGAATCTCGTGGATATGTTATACAACATGATCGATATAGGCCATGTATATTTTAATTGGTGTTAATCTACTGTTTGCTAGCTAGCCGCAATATATAGAGCATGTTTTTATTAGATCGGGTTATAGCTAGCTAGTATAGTTTAGGGTTATGTGTTTTAATTAAGTAGGGTTGATTAGCTAGGGTTAATTAGTTACATATATATGGTTTAGGGTTAATGCATGGCACATTTAATTTAATTAGAGGACCGCGAGAGGCACCCCCGGCCTCGCTCGATGCACAATTAAGTGTCGTTGGCCTATACATAGGGTTTAATTAGGGTTTAGGGTTAGCTAGGGTTTAGGGTTAGGGTTAGGGTTAGGGTCTAGGCCGGGTTTAGGGTTTAGTGTTTAGGGTGTTTAGGTTTAGGGATTAGGGATTATATATTTATGGTTTTAGGGTTGTTTAAGGTTTAGGGATCATCGATCGAGTGCGCACACACATTATTAGAGGCACCCGCGCCTTTACGCATAAATTGCATGCATATATGTGTGTGTTTTTTGGCCACCAACGATATATAGATGATCGAGAGAGAGAGATTGAAATCCCCAAGAATATGTTCAAATATACATTAAAACATATGCACGAATGCATGGTAGGACATGCATGCACACTAATTATATATATATATTATGAGGCAACTTAATCAAATGTGTTTTCATTCGAGAGAACTTGTCAAAATTAGAGTTAATTAATTTATCACGATAATTATATAATTAATTAATGAATCTCGTGGATATGTTATACAACATGATCGATATAGGCCATGTATATATTAATTGGTGTTAATCTAAGGTTTGCTAGCTAGCCGCTATATATAGAGCATGTTTTTATTAGATCGGGTTATAGCTAGTATACTTTAGGGTTATGTGTTTTCATTAAGTAGGGTTGATTAGCTATGGTTAGTTACATATATATGGTTTAGGGTTAATGCATGGCACATTTAATTTAATTAGAGGACCGCGAGGCACCCCCGGCATGCTTGATGCACACTTAAGAGTCGTTGGCCTATATATAGGGTTTAATTAGGGTTTAGGGTTAGGGTTAGGGTTTAGGGTATAGGGTTTAGTGTTTAGGGTGTTTAGGGTTTAGGGATTAGGGATTAGGGTTTCATGGTTGTATAAGGTTTAGGGATCATCGATCGAGTGCGCACACACATTATTAGAGGCACCCGCGCCTTTGCGCATAAAGTGCATGCGTATAGTTTAGGGTTATTTGTTTTAATTAAGTAGGGTTTGATCAGCTAGGGTTAGTTACATATATATGGTTTAGGGTTAATGCATGGCACATTACATATAGTTTAAATCTCAAGAATGTTTATACATGATAGGCCATACGTGCAAAGGAATTTTTTTCCCCGTGAACTTGTCAAAATTCAAGTTTATCGATGCCAATGGAAACTAGTCCAAAAAATTACATAGAGGACCAAAAGTACTAGACAATAACTAATAGAACCCGCAACTTTACAAAAAGGACCCCAAAACATATAGAAGAAAATCAATCGAGTCCTTCTCGACCGCACATCGATCTCTCGCTCCGCATCCTTTCCAAGAACTCCGTCGCCGGGACGCACCACTTGGGACGGTGTCGCCGGTAGTCGCCAGGACGAAGGAGAAGAAAGGCCTCAAGCAACGGCATATTGGCTCCGAGAAGGGCCGCCGAAAGGCCAAGATGTGCACGGGCAAGACGGATGACGCCGTCGTATGCCCCGAGCTTGTGAACTTTAGCAGCCTTGACTTCCCCATTGGCCGGATCCGAAGCACCGACCAAAGCAAGCCTCACCGTTAGCGCCATCACATTGATGGCACCAGTATCGGGGTTTGGCCGGCAAGATCCGCCGCATTCACCACAGGCCGATCCGAAGCCGATGACGAGATCCCCGACTCCATTGCGCCATTCTCGCTCATGGGAAACACCGGATCTAAGCTTACAACAACACTAACTCCCTCGGATCCAAATTAGCCGACTCAACTTTGCTTATCTAAATATGGATGTATCCACACATGTTTTTACTCTAGATACATACACGTCTAAGGAAAGTTGAATCAATTAATTTAGTTCGGAGGGTGTACAATATACAGAGAGAAGTCGGCCTCGTCTCCGCGCGGCGAGGCCGCCGGAGAGAAGGGGGAGAGGAGCCGGGGAGTGGGAAAGACTCGAGGGAGAAAGAGAAGAGGAAGAAATGAGAGCTCCCCGGGGAAGAACATTATTTTTGTCGTTCGCTCGTAGCTTGAAACCGAAAATTTCGGCCGCGCGCCAAATCATCCCGCCGCATCCATTCGAAAATCCCGTGACCAGCTTTACCCTTTTAACCCCGGTCCGGAAGCTACAACCCACCGACCATGGAGGGCTCATTCGGTAACAATGAAATATCTTGCCTAGATCCCGAACCCTCCCCACAGTGCCCACACCCACCCACCAACCATTCGCCCCATTAGCTCAAAAATACTCTCACACGCCAAAGCTCGACTCTCTACAGCACTAGATCCGCTTCGCCGCCGCATACTCCTCCACAACCGTAGCCTTGATCGTGTTGGCTGTCCACCCACCCGATCCGCTCCCCCGCCGCCCTCGTCACCGACGGATCCGCTTCACCGCCGACCTCGCCACCGACGGATCCGCTTCACCGCCGACTTCGCCACCGACGGATCCGCTTCACCGCCGACCTCGCCACCGACTACCTCGGCGCAGCGGCCGTATCAACTTCACCGAATCCCTTGCCAGCCCAACCAGATCCGCTTCACTAACGCCCGCTTCTACCGAAACAGGGTCGATTCATCGTCTCCCGCGTTCGCCGCCGCCGGAATGCAAGTTGCCGCCCCCGTCCACCCCGCCGCAGCCTTGGTTAGTACGCTGGCCCGTTAGATCGCGGTGTTTCTTTAGCCATGTTTTGTGTAGTTATTTGCGTATCTCATATGCCGTTAACTTTCTTGATGTGTTGCTTCGCATGAAGTTTGTTTAAATATTGTACAAGACAAAAGCATTATCCGGTCGCTACCATCCCGTTCATTCTACCGACACCCGTGTGCATCCACATATTTATAGCCTTATACCCATTCATTTGCCGCCAACTCGTTTTTGTACCGCATGCTATTGTCGCATCGCTTTTATAGTCATGCTATGGGCATTTCCAATCTGCTTGTTCTTATACCACGTCATTAGCTCACCGCTAGCCGCTAGCCGTTTTCTCGTGTCTCGCTATTCTCACACTCGCTTTTATAATCATGCTATGTGCATTTCCAATCCGCTTTCTATTATACCTCGTCTTTAGCTTATATAGTTATTGCCGCGTGCATGTCCGGTCTTTGTATTATCATAGACCGACTTGTCAATGTTATTTTTCCTAGGGATTGATCATGCGAACCACTTATTAGAACATCCAACATTGACAGCGGGGACGCTAGGGAAGGTTGGAATCTGAGTTCTTGGTTGGTAATTTTGGCGCTTACTTCCGTTATTATCTATAACCTATATGCATTGTTCCTTATGCAAGAGATTAACACTTGGAACCCCGCCATAGCAATGCCATTCATGCTTTACTATGTTTCTGCCTATTTGATATGCTTGTCTTGGAGAAACTGCGAAGGTGATTTGAACCCGACATTTGGTCATTCTTAATGCCGCTTACTTTATGTGGAAAACCTTGGCATTACCCTACTCTAAATCTGAATGTCCGAAATTCGTATCTCATGCAAAGCAACATCTAGTTGGTTTTAATCCGATATCTGGTAAATATTGGCTTATTCATTTGGCAGCTCAAGTTTTTTGTTATTTGAAACCAACTGACTTGGTCTTAAATGTGATATCTAAACACAGATTAAGGACAATGGAGCAGGAGGATTAGCATTTCACTTGATGGCTGAACCTAAAATGACAGCATGTTGACCACGACTAGTGCACGCAAGAGAAGGACCCGCAGACGAGCCGCATGTGCTTAGTACATGCATCTTATCTTATCTTGTGCTTATTTCTCGCTACATGTCGTTATCCGATCTCTACATTGCGTAATACATGTTTGAATAGTTAATTGTTGTAACTATGTTTGCAATGTTACCGTAATGCAGCTTTAATGAAGCAAGTCATCATTAGAAGATAGTCGCCAAAAAAGGATCTTGCAACATTATGATGTAAGTTTGTGCTTAGTACAAGTTCCATACATTGTCTTATTTATGCAACTAGTTATTATCTTATATCTACATTGCATAATAAATGTTTGCATAGTTCATCGTTTAACTCTTTTTGCATTATTATCGAATGCGCTTTGATGAAGCAATCTTCATTAGAAGTGAGGCCCACAAAAACTTCCGATATTTCTTCCGATGCATCTTCTCATAGCCGTCAACCTAGACCTTTGCTTTCATCAAACAAGAAATATCTCAAGGCCGTACTTTATAAAAGACATGGTATTGCCGCTTTAAGATCCGTAGCCGATATGTTGACAAAGAGTACACAAGATTCAATCAAAGCGATTGCCAAATGTCAACGTGTTATTGATGATGCTAATAGAAGTCCTCAATGATTCTATGTAATTTTTTTATTTGGGCACATGAATTGCCTTGTAATTTTCCTACTTTTTTTATTTGTGTATGTAATTGTGTGTATCATTGATATCGATTTTAGGCTCATGAAATTTAATGCATGTTGACTAGTCAAACAAGTAGGGCACTACAACAGATTGGGCCGGCCCACTTACGTAGTGTGGGACCCACTTTCATTTTGGGCCGCCCACTTCTTTAGTAGGCCGGCCCTGCTACACGATAGTGGGATCCACATGCTTATTGGGCCGGCCCACTATCTTGTTGGGCCAGCCCATTTGGTATATGGTGGTCCCACATGGTAAATGGGCCGCCCTTTAACAGAAGGTGGGACCCACATGTGCTTTTGGCCCGCCCACTATCTTGTTGGGCCGGCCCACTTGCTATATGGTGGACCCCACATACTAAATGGGCCGCCCTTTAACAGAAGGTGGGACCCACATGGGTTTTTGGCCCGCCCACTATCTTGTTGGGCCGCCCACTTGCTATATGGTGGACCCCACATACTAAATGGGCCGGCCTTTTAACAGAAGGTGGGACCCACTCGTGCTTTTGGCCCGCCCACTATCTTGTTGGGCCGCCCACTTGCTATATGGTGGACCCCACACACCAAATGGGCCGCCCTTTAACAGAAAGTGGGACCCACTCGTGTTTTTGGCCCGCCCACTATCTTGTTGGGCCGGCCCACTTGCTATATGGTGGACCCCACATACTAAATGGGCCGACCCTTTAACCGGAAAGTGGGACCCACCCGTGTTTTTGGGCCGCCCACTTGCTACACTGCGGGACCCCACACACTAAATGGGCCGGCCCTTTAACAGAAAGTGGGACCCACTCGTGTTTCGGCCCGGCCCACTTGCTTCTTGGGCCGGCCCGCAGAGCCGTAAGGTGGACCCCACATGTTAAATGGGCCGGCCCATTTAAGTTTTGACCAACCAACCTTAGAGGTTAGGCCCGGCCCACGTAACTAATGGGCCAGCCCAGCCTATATAGTTGACCGGTCAAACTATGTCACCGGCCCGGCCCGCTTAAGACGTGGCAGTGCCTCGTGTGGGCCTACCATCTACCACGGGGTTTCAGCCTGCTAACGCCGTTAACCGCGCTAACCCGCGTCCGCCACGTGTCGCCTTGCATGACGTCGCCAGCCAACGGCTCCCGAAACACTTGCGCAACGGTCCGATTTTCCGTGGCGGAAGGGCGCCCAAGCGCGACGGACCGAAAAAACGTCGTTGGACTTTGCCTGACGCAGTTTCCACAACAGAACCCATATCGTCGGGTTAGGCCCATGGGCGACGAAAAATACCCCTTAGCGGACGATTTTGAGACGTTGTCTATCAGAACTTTTCTTGTAGTGATGATTGGGGCTATGCCCATAGAGATTGATGTAACATAATCATTTAGGAAAATGCAAATTTTTGTTTCATACAAAATTATTTTTGTAACAAGATTTGATCAACCTTGTTAACAAAGTAATTTTGGATGAATGAAACTATGTTTTGACTATGTTCCACTTATTAATTTCATATTAGAATGTTTTTTGAGTTTATGTATATTTGTTTTTGAGTTTTTTTCATCACTCCATATTTATTTTCCTATGTTAGAATCATTATTCAAATTTCGAAAATTTCCCAGAAATAAAGTTTCTCAAAAAATTCCAGAAAACATCCGCAAAATTTTTATGCATGAAACGGGGCAGAGAGGCACCTAGGGCTGCCCAGGGGGGCCCACTGGCCGACCACACCATGTGGTGACGCGGGATACACCCTGGCCACACCAAGGCCAACTGTGGGCCCTCCTGGCCCTCCACTTGATCTCTCCTCTGCTATTCTACTCTCTCACCCGAGAAAACACACCATCATTTCTCAAACTCATGTTCTTGCTGTTCTTGTTCGCGATTTTCGATCTCCTTGCTCAGCCCATCTTTTCTGCTGAGACTTGGAGCAATTGTTCTCTGTTCCCCTGCCGCAGCCTAGTTTGTCCAGTATTTCAAGGAAGCCGTGGTCGCGCTCAATGGAGGAGTTGGACGAGCAGTTGGGTCTGCTTGTGTTCCATGGGGAGCACGACCCCCAGCACCAGGAGGAGGAGGCGCCCTCTGATGACTATGTTGTGCATTACACCGGGGCGTCCTTGAGTTCATACCGGGACGAAGATGCTTCTTCTTCATATTATTTAGGTACCACTCCTTGGCTAGCCTGGGATTGATCTCCACTTAGGCCAAATTGCTAAGCTAGGGGAGGTATACCAACATCTCACTCATCTATACATCATATTCCGTCGGAACTTTGTATATCCATGTTTCGCTTTCTTTTGTTCTTGTTTAGTTTATTTCTGTAACTTCTCTTTTATTGAATCTTGGAAGTTGTTACTACTGTAATAACCTCTCCTTAACCTATTTATTTTGTTTTTATACCAAGGATAGCCTCTAATGGAATTGGGGAAGTTTCTGCCCAAAAACAGATTTTGTGCTGTCACCGTAAAAATTTGTATTCCCAGACAGAACGGAATTTTTGAGCATATGCCCCAGGTTGTTATCTAATTTTCGTTAGTTGAGCACTTTTTGATCTGAGCTACAAAACATTTTCGAAAAAATCTATCTCTGGATGATGTTCTGTGTTGGCAGATTCCTACGACTAGTTGCATTTGCGTATCTATGCTAGTTTTCTTTCTTTTGTTGTTCTTGCTTTGTTTCTACTTTCCAAAAAACAAAAAGACCAAAAATATTTCTGTTTTTTCTCTTCATTTGCTTCTTTAGTTTGCTTCATTTTGTCTTTATGGTTTGCTATTTGAAAATTCAAAAAGATTTTGCTTTGTGTGTTGATTAAAAATCAAAACCCAATTTTTGTTGTTGTTCTTCTTTGGTTTTGTAAAGTGGTTGCAAGGTTCAACGGTCGTCCATGAATTTATTGGAGCTTGGTTATCATTTCATATTATTCAATCCACACAAGTGAAGAGCAATAATGACGGTCATGACAATCCGAGGTGTGGTGAGAGGCTGGTATGAACTCTATTTATTTTCATTTTTGTACATATACTCATTTATGTGGACATGCTTAATTTATTTGTGTAAGGTGCATGCTACTTAATGATTCTTAGTAGTTTTTGCTCTCTCATGAATAGTTCCAATTTACAAATAGTAGGTAACATGTCATATAGATGTTTGCTTGCATTGCTCTATTCATAAAACGGTATGACATTATGGTATCGTCCTCTGAATGTTTCATTTGAATCGACTTGGCACATACTCATGCATGCATAAGACAACAAAAGTCATTTAAGCCTTGATGATTTATTTTGCCTCGGAATTCTTGTATTACTTTTATGTTTATGTTAATTTTATTTTCTGTCGCAAGCATGATTATGACAGTTACTGCTTTTTTGATTGTCGCTTCCTAGTTTATTGCTAGCCTTCACTTGTACTGAGTATGAGCTCTACTCGTGCATCCAACTACCAAAAACCAAAGTTTGCCAATTGTGTCCACCATACATACCTATATGTGTTATTTCACCGCCACTCCAAAGTGAATTTCTTGTGTGCTACCTTTAAACCTTTAAACTACTACCTGTTTTGTGTTTTATTTTAGCTCATGAGGAAGTATTGAATGATTTATTGTATTTTCATGACTTCATACCGTGATTAGCATGAATAATGTGATAAGTCCTTAATATTGCAAAAATAGCAAGGCAACTGGGTGCCCAGCCCAAACAAAATATAAAATAAACAAAAACAAATAATACTCCACACATTATGTACTGGAGAGATCCTAAATAATGGTGTGCACATGGAGAACTACATGTGAGCCGCTCTTGAGGTTAGTATATGAAAAGATGATAAATCATTTGATGCCAGTCGTATTGCATTCAAAATGAAAAGCTCTAGCACATGAGTAATCTTGCTTCCCTCTGCGCAGGGCCAATCTTTTACTTTTTATGTTGAGTCATCATCCTTTTTTGAGCACCTTCTTGAAAGCATAGTTGTCATTCTTAGTGTAATATGCTTGTCCCGAAATAAGATTAATTGTGGTATAACTGTGATGCTTGAATCTTTCGATATATTTACTTCTAGTCTTCTCTTCAACTTCAGATGTGCCTTGGCATTTATGTTTTGCTCCACAAATAAGGGCAATCGAGATACCACTTTATCATCATGTTATGAACATTGCAATCCTGCAAATACTTATGTTTCATGTTGCTTATTATTGTGTTGGTATCTTCTTATAGCTTGCATAACTATTGAGTAGTTTTAGTTGCATACTTCTTATTATCAATTGACTAAGTATTTGATCATATAGTGAGAATATATACATCATAAGAAGAAAATATAGATTCGTGAAAGTTTCTTTTATCGCACTCAGTTGTCACTAAATTGCTTGAGGATAAGCAATAAACTAAGCTTGGGGAGTTGATACGTCCAAAACGTATATACTTTCCCGAACACTTTTGTTGTTTTTTGCCCTCTAATTTGTGTGTTTTAAATACAACTAACACAGACTAACGTTGTTTTCAACAGAATTACTCTGGTGTCTCGTTTTTGTGCAGAAATCCAACTTTACGGAAAATTCCCGGAAAATATCGAAAAATTCATATTTCACCCGAAGACTCACGGAGCCCGAATACGTGATGGAGGGGGGCCACGAGGGGCACACACCTGCCCTAGGCGCGGGCTAGACTAGGCCACACCTAGGGGTGGTATGGCCGCCTCGGCCACCCCCTTGACCTCTCCTACGGACTATATTAAGCCTCTCATCCTAAAAACACCGGTGGGGGGGGGGGGGGTCGACATTTTTCCAGAAAGAGTTCCGCTGCTCCGCCGCCACCAGAAACCCCTATTAGGGACCAGAAACTCCGTTCTGGCACCCTGCCGGGATAGGGAATTGGAGGAGATCATCAGCATCGCCATCACCGATGCCTCTCCATCAACCATCCATGATCCCCCCATCCATATGTGAGTAATTTCCCACTGTAGGCTGTAGGGGATGGTAGGGATTGGATGAGATTGTTCATACAATAACAATAAGATTGTTAGGGGCATAGTGCCTAGTATCCGTTGTTAGTATTTATGACATTGTTGTAACTTGTTATGCTTAATGCTTGTCATTTTGGGCCCGAGTGCCATGATCTGAGACCTGAACATGTTATTGATTCATCGATAATTATTGTTTTCTATCATATATACCTGCAAGTTGTATACACATATCGTTGTCCAGAACTCAATGCCCCAAAGTGACACTAATTGGGATAACCGGAGGGGATGGCTATGATGTGAGGATCACGTGTGTTCAGGGAGTGTTAATGATTTGCTCCAGTACTCTATTAAAAGGAATGACTTAATTACCAGAAGATTTTCCCTTGAGTCCCCGATGCAACGGGTTGGTAGCACAAAAGATGTCGTGTAAGTTTCTCATTGCAAGCACGCACGACTAAATAGGAACACACGCCTATGGTTACTTTATACTAGGATGCTTTTATCATTATTACTTGCAATGCCCACGTCTTGCTTATTATATGAAATATCTTATCTATGCAGCACCCATTTATCCATCTCTATGCCTATAGTATTTTAATCCTGCTGTCTACTGCAATCATCGCTACTGCTGTTTTTATTTCATTACTGTTGTTACTTCACTAATACCACTGCTATAAAACTGTTACTACTTATAAACTGTTGCGAGCAAGTCTATTTCCAGGTGTATCTGAATTGACAACTCAGCTGTTAAAGCTTACAAATATTCTTTGGCTCCCCTTGTGTCGAATCAATAAATTTGGGTTTTTCTTCTCTCGAAGACTGTTGCGATCCCCTATAGTTGTGGGTCATCAGGTGCGTCATGCCAAACTTGTCGCCGTGGTACGAGGATACGCTGCCATATAGCGGCTTCAACCCAAACGCCGTGTTCTACTCCCCAGCGTACGACCAAGCGCCCCAGCACGAGCCAGGCCCCGGTGCGGACGGCGCCCCGCCTTGGATGATGCAGCGGCGACCGAGAAGACGCAGGCATCGATCACACAGTGCCTCGACGAGGTCTCCTCGACCTTGCTCTCCAGCGATAAAAAGCCAACGAAAGGTGGGCGACACGGCTCAAGAGGCAAGAGGAAAAGATGGAGCTCAAGAAACACAAAAAGGACATGTCCCTTCTATCCGCTGACCGATCGTTGACATGGATACTTTGGGTCAGGCCGTTGGACGCACCATCCAATCACGACAGACAGGCACCCTATACTATCCGCGGATCGATCCAAACGAAATATTCAGGTCTCCAATTTGGATCAACATGTTGATGCACTCATAGAGTGGGACACTAGTCAGCCAGGATATGTAGTGCTTTGAAACAATAATAATCGATCCCTCCATTATTAAATTTGACTCTTTCTCCGCACTCTCTCATGCTAACACCTACGTCAGCTAACAGTAGTGGCAGAACCAGTAGAAAGCGTTTGGCCTCCTAACATACCGCCAGTGAGAGCGGCGGCAAGCCCTGCCGCCACGAGAAATGGCGGCAGGTGCCACGTGTCGCCTGGCACATCCTTCCGCCACGGGAAGGTCGTTCTTTCTGGCAATTGTTTTCGTAGGTGGTCTTTTCTGACAATTCATTAGGGCATGTGGTCCTTTTTGGAAAAAATTCGCAACATCCCCCTTCGTGTATTTGCCGTGGCGGCCTTCCTGATGTGCTCGGTCGTGGCAGTCTCCTCTCTTCCATTTCTGGCATGGTCCCTGTGCGTTGTGCTGCTTTCGTGGTGATTTCACAGAGAGAGGTTGTGTGGTGGAGAACACTTGTGAGGGGATAAGACACAGGTATGAATGAAACGAAAATGCGATCGGTCCCTAAGGGCATGATGCGCTTTTCCTAATCCCGCCGCGCGCCGCATAGGAGCGCTAGGCATGCGGCACTTATCTCTAGATTTTCCATTTATTTAAATATGGATATAAATACCTATATAGAATAGAATAAAAAAATACAAAATATTAAAAAGTTTAGTCAAAACATAATAAACAAGATTCCCTTTTTTACGTAGTGCTAACTGAATTAACAATTTTCACATAAATCATTCTAAATTTTGAATTCAATGAATTCAAAATTAATACTCCCTTCGATCTAAATTACTCGTGGCAGATTTTGGCAAAACATTGTCTAAAATCTGCCTAGTTCATTAAATCTACGACAAGTAATTGGATGGGGGAGTAATACTGATATTTTCATTGCAAACCACAACATGCAAGGCATATGCACGATCTCGTAAAATCCTTTCATATCTCTGGCACTTTGGATCATTCCCATGCATAACTGTAAGTTTATTCGAACTATTCTTTACTGAAAGTACATATACATCACATCGCAGAGACGAAAAAGAAAAACGTGGCCACACCAACAGAGAGCACTTTGCATACATGCATGCTTGCAGTTGCTTCCATAAAAAGAAAAAGATCTCCAGAGAACTTGACAGCACGTACCAGCAAGTCCACTTACTCATGGACCGAGCTAAAACGATCGAACACCCTCATGATCAAGTCTTGGATTGACAGCCATCTTTTGATCGATCGAGTTCGCTTTACTCAAGGAACAAATTAAAGAGATCGACCAACGGAAAAACAACGAGAGCTCGGACCCAACCATGCATCTCAAGACAAGAATCTGAGTCGTTAAATAGTTCAAACAAAAATCCTCCTAGTGTTTCTGCGAATAGGGTCAAATTAAGTGGCAAAAGGTACAATTTGCTCAAGCAAAAAGAAGACACGATGTCAGGGGCAAAATAGTCAATACAGAAAATGAGGGGCTTTATAAATGCTAAGCGCTGGCGCCACATTGGTGCAAGCAACTCGAAGCGGTTGAGTGCTTGCTGCCATTCGTTCCGTGTGCTCTGCTCTTGGCATCTCTCTTCACGCTTTGCTAGCTCTCGGAAAAGCAGAGGGTGTGTGAGTGAGAGAGATGCAGCGCATGGGAGGCAGCGCGGTGATAGCCGTGGTGCTGGCGCTGGCCGGCATGGCGGCAACCTCGTCGGCGGCTGTCTACAAGGTTGGTGGCGCCTCCGGGTGGACAATCCTCGGCAATGTCAACTACACCGACTGGGCTGGGAAAAACACCTTCCATGTGGGAGATATCATAGGCAAGTTCTGCATTTCAGACTATTTTAAATAACTTTCAGGAGGTACAATACGTCTTTGTTTCTCTTCAGTAGGCAGACAAATAAACTTCTGAATTGTTGCTGAACTTTAAACTTTCCTTCGAAAAATGAAATCGAAGAGGAAAATGTGAGGCTTATATACTGCAAATCGTTATTCAACAGATACAGTACTACTAGTTCTGTAGTGCCTGTTGTGAGTTGTCGACTAAACATGGCCATCCCTCTTCTTACTAATGATAACCGTCACAAGAGTAGTTTTACAATGCACCGTTCATCTCTTTCTTGTCTTGTGTTTAGATGAAGAATCTTTCTTTGAACCATGCCATGAAAAACGAAAATTTAGGAAAAAATATATCCTAGCATTTTATACTCACATTGATTTCACTGAGCACTCAACTATGTACCAGCAAGTTTTATGTGGTCGGTCTTAAAGCCGTTCACAGAGGATTCGTGATGCCTGCGCACAGTATTGGCATGATCCATAAATTTAGCTCACCCCCTCTGCAACTGCATTACTGTTCCGTACTTCCACACCTTCAGAAATACAAAGTTTAGTTGGGCAGAACACCTTCCGTAGCTTCTTCAAACCAAAGAAAAACGTTATATTAATGGACCAGCTGAGCCAGTGAACTCTGAATCTTAAAACTACAATGTCATAGACCAAATAGTAATTGAGGCTGCCCAATTCATTGTTCTCATCGGCTGCTAGATCTGTCAACACACAGACTGAACTTTTATCAGAGAACAGTAAAAATGCATTCGGACTGCGTTGTGGTGTGCACTGTGCATTCCCCGATGTTCCAGCATGCTAGCTGCAACTTCACACGTAAAATGTGGTTATTTTCTGCAGTAGCAAATTAATCTGAAACAGCTAGGAAATGATTTGCAAATTGTCAAGGTACTGTTAGATAGTAGCTTCGTCTGCCAGGATAGTATTGGACTCCTCATTGGTTGTAAAGTGAAGCACTTTGACACTTTGAATCATGAGTAAATCAGAAGCATGCCTTTTCTCACCACCTTGCTAGCTAGCTTTGGTGCAAAAAGAAAGTGTTCTACACATGCTCATTCCTTTTGTAGACCTATCTACTTACCTTATGATGCACGTTTTGGTTCATCTCTAGCACTTTGCGTGATCATCTCATCCGTTTGGTGTCATCCAAGTGATGATGAAAAGGTAAACAGTTCTGATTTGCGTGTCTGCTTGTCCCATCCCATGCACGCAGAGTTCAAGTACCCGCAGGGCATCCACAATGTGCTGGAGGTGAAGAAGGCAGACTACAACAGCTGCACCAACTCGACGCCCATCGCCACGCACACCTCCGGCGACGACAAGGTCACCATCAAGAGCCCCGGCCACCGCTTCTTCATATGCGGCGTGCCGGGCCACTGCGCCGCCGGCCAGAAGCTCAACGTCCGCGTGCTCAAGACGCAGCGGCCGCGCTCCTCTGTCGCCCCTTCCCCGGCGCCCGCCGCGTCCGCCTCTGCGCCGGCACCAGCAGCGGCTTCCCCGCGCGCGGACGGCCAGACAGCCTCGACGCCCCCCGCCGCGTCGGGGACAACGTCGGACGGAGGGGCCACGACGAGCGCGCCCGCGCCGAACGCCAACGGCGCCGGCATCGTCAGCGTAGGGTACCCAGCTTTCGTGGCGTTGGCCGTGGCCGTGTCCATGACGATGTTACAGTAATAGTTGTTATCCTTGGTTGGTCTTGTGTTGTGTGCGCTGCGTGCATCTCTCGGCGGTGTCCGATTCTTTTTCCTGTTCTACGTGTGGAGTGTTAGTAATATTGTTCTTGATCTGATGGCACTCCTTCTCGCTGAGTTTTTTACCCTGTTCATGTTCTTACTGGGTTATTTTACTTTCATGTCTGTATGGATGTATCGATGATATTTTGTACTTTGCGTTTAATATCTCAGAGATGCAAATATTACTCCCTGCGTTCATGTATACATGAGCACTATTTTTTTTCGAAATGGGGGTGAACCCCGGCTTCTGCATCATGACGATGCACACGGCCCTTTATTAAAATTTAGTCCAAGACACAATTCGATTACAAAACACGCATCAACGAAGATCGATACAATAACCAACCATCGAAAGAAACCAGCATACTAAGACTATAAATCAACATAGCCTCCTAGTATGATGCCAACCAGCCTGGCACAAGATATTCTGAGCAACCATCAGGAGCCGTATACAGCCAGAAGCCATGGCACCCCGCAGCCCCTCCGGGGAAAATAGTGCCCAGAGTTGGACCCAATGGGAGACCATATGAATAACCTGAAAAAAGTTAAAAGACGATTTTTTATTAAAAATTATATCATTTCTAATCCTCCAAATAGACCAACATAAAGCAGACACCCCAATCCGGATAAAAGCCTTAGATTGTCTATCTACTCCATTTAACCAATTACCAAACATATTAGTAATATTGGTTGGAGGTGGAAGATCATAAGTGAAAGTAACCGTACGCCATACGAGCTTAGCTAACGGACATTCAATAAACAGATGTTGAATAGTCTCCTGCTCCCCACAAAAGACACATTTTGTACACCCATTCCAATGACGTTTCGCTAAATTATCCTTAGTTAACAACACTTTATTACTCATGAACCACATAAAAATCTTAATCTTTAGCGGTATTTTCACCTTCCACAAATACTTTCTCAATTAAGGAGTATGATCACGCATAATATCTTCATACATCGACTTGACAGAAAACAGCCCATTAGCTGTTAACTTCCAAACAAAACGATCATCCTCATCGTTCAAATTAACCATCATTAGCCTTCTACATAATTGTACCCACGAGGTCCACTTATTATCATTTAGTAACCTCTAGAAAGTAATATGCAAAGGTGAATGGGTAAGCACCTATGCAAAAGTAACATTCTTATGATGTACAATATTATACAAGGACGGGTATTGCTGGGCCAAAGAGGTATGTCCTAACCAGGTATCTTCCCAAAAGCGGATGGACCTACCATTCCCAACTTTGAAAGCGCCCCTAGAAAAAAACTTCTGTTTAAACACCATCAATCCTTTCCAAAAGGGGGAATCAGTAGGCTTAGCCTGAACCTCTGATAACGTCTTATGTGTTAGATATTTGTTATGTAGCAACTCTTGCCACACCCCGTCCTCATTTAAAAGTTTAAAAAGCCATTTACTTAATAAACATTTATTCTTGATTTCGAGTACCTCAATACCTAACCCCCTTTGATCTTTGGGTCTACATGCAATATTCCACTTTGTAAGCCGATATTTCTTTTTGTTTTCGTCAGACTGCCAAAAGAATCGAGATCTATAGAAGTCTAAACGTTTCCTTACCCCAACAGGTATTTGTAGGAAAGACAACATAAACATTGGTAAACTAGTCAACACTGAATTAATAAGAACTAACCTATCACCATAGGATAATAACTTCCCTTTCCAGCATCCTAATTTACCTTCAAAACGGGTCTCAACCGGATACCAATCTGAATTCCTTAGTTTTTTTTGTAATGGATTGGAATACCCAAGTATCTAAAGGGGAGTTGACCAATATCACATCTAAAGATCTGTTTATACTGAAGCTCCTCCTCCTTTGCCTTTCCAAAACTAAAAATCTCACTTTTGTGAAAATTAATCTTAAGACCCGATAGCTCTTCAAAGAGGCACAAAATTAGTTTCATATTAACGGCTTTACTAAGGTCATGTTCCAAGAATAGGATTGTGTCATCAGCATATTGTAGTATAGAGAGTCCTCCATCAACTAAATGAGGAATTAACCCTCCTACTTGACCATCTTCTTTTGCACGCTCAATTAAGATAGCAAGCATATCCACTACAATATTGAATAGCATTGGAGATAAAGGATCTCCTTGCCTTAGACCTTTCCTTGTCTGAAAATAATGACCAATATCATCATTTACCTTGACACCAACACTACCTCCTTGAACAAACTGTTGTACTATCCTACCCCATTCTGGAGCAAAACCTTTCATTCTCAAAGTTTGTTGTAAAAAACGCCATTTCACCTTGTCATATGCCTTCTCAAAATCAATTTTAAATAATACCCCATCCATTTTCTTAGTATGTAGCTCATGAATTGTTTCATGAAGTATAACTACCCCTTCCGAAATATTCCTTCCTGGCATAAAAACAGATTGAGTTGGTTTAATCACTCTTGGGGCAATCCCCGAGATACGATTAGTTCCAACTTTAGTGAAAATCTTAAAACAAACATTCAGCAAACAAATAGGTCTATATTGTTGGATTTGAACCGCATTTTCCTTCTTGGGTAACAAAGTGATAACCCCAAAATTTAGTTTATAAAGGGGCAAATCCCCATTAGTAAACTGGGAAAATAATGCCATCAAATCATCCTTTAAAACATCCCAATTTTTTTGATAAAACTCAGCTGGAAAACCATCTGGTCCAGGAGCTTTATTCAACTCCATTTGAGAAATGGCCTCGAACACCTCCTTTTCCGTAAAAGGAGCCGTCAAGATCTCATTCTCCATTGGAGAAATCTGAGTGATATCCTGAAATTCCTCTTCAACAAGAGAAAAAATATATACATGACCACTATTACAAATACATTTCTTTTATATAAGACTACTAACACTAATCGAGAAAAAATATTATATCAAAAATACATTTAATCCTGGTACCATTTCCCGGCGTCGTTTCATGTAGCTTAATCTTAGCGTTGTTCCTTCTTGCTGGTTCTAATGCTTCTGCTTGTCCCACATGGTTTGTCTTCCTCGTGTGACACTGTACACTGCATGTGATTTGGTTTTGTTGAACACATGTCTTCGTTGGCGGTTTAGTTTTCCGTGTTGCCTTGTGAGCGGATTAATTGCGGTTGATACATACGGTGATTCGGGATGCGATGGGAGTAGTATCGGTTGTATGTGCACAGTGATCGCTTGGTCCATAGCCGTCGCGTGTTTCGTGTTTGTGCTTTATGGTCCGATTTAGGAAGAGACGCGTGAGACAATCTAGCTACGTGTGCACGTCGAAAACATTTGTTGTCTTGGTTAGCTTTAGTGTCGGTGTCCATGCGCGTGTTTGCATGTGTGGCAAAAAGTATGACACATGTAGGGTCGGGTTAGCTTGGCTAGATGCTTGTATGGCCTTATTTTTCCGTCTCTCTGTTTGCTTCTGCCATATGGGCATCGAATTTGGTTGTGTTTTGGATGCGTCGACTAATGAAGCGTCCTCTCAAATATGGTACATATTATGTTTCGGTAAACATTGCCGCGTGCTAGAAATCAGCTCCCAACGGTGCCACGTGTTGGGGTCCGGTTGTCCAAGGTGTCGCGTGATAGGAACCGCTTCCCAATTGTGCCACGTGTTGGGGTCCGTATGTCCAGTTTTTAGTGCGCCTAGCTTGGAATTGCAGAGGCCTATTGTCCCCATTTCTACTCAGTCTTGCTTCCACTAGGGATTGTTATGTCAATACGGGTTCGTTGGAATGGCTTTCTGTGTTGGGTACGTGGTATTTGTGACAGCTCTTTGACATGTTATTTGTAGCGCGTTGTGCTGGTGGTCGTGAGCGAGTCTGCACACATGGAGGCATGCATGTCGCCTATTGTGACCTGTTTCCTTTTCCCTGCTTGTGTTTGTGTAGCCTTTTGTTTCTTGTGTCTCTTTGCTTTTGTGAGAGAAATCATGATGATTATAGATATTCAAAACATGGTGATGAATGAACTGTCTTACTCTTGCTACAGTGTGACCAAGTTGTCCAACTGTATTATTTTTTCTACTGTCCAGTGAACATGACCGCTTGTGGCAAGCTTCTGTACCATTTCACCGATAAAAATACACGTTTTTATATATTTTATTTTCCCTGCTTTCTAGTGATGATGTATGCATGTCTTCCGATATATTCCCCTCTATATATGGGTAACTAGCTTGCCTATGTAGCACTCGTTTCGATATGCTTCCTCACTCTATCCATCCCAATGACGCGTCACACAATCATGTACTACACAAGCAGGCATCGCGCCATGGATTCAAACTTGGGCGAGAGCACTAACAGCTGGCACTACAGTTAGGGGTAATGTATGTGCCTGCTCCAAATATCGTTGATGAGTTGATCCTTTTACCCCATCGTTGGAAGGCACATGGCCACAAGACGACATGCCTCACCATCACCGCGGGAGAAGGTGTGGGCATCAATGATGAGAAATCTGTTTGCTTCGGCCACAGGGAGGTCATTTTCGAATGTTTGGACACCATGAACCTCTGCCATGGAGCACCAGTGCATAAGAGCAATGTGACCTTGGAGTCCATCTCGCCACAGTGCTCCCCTGAGGTGTCGGAGGCAGCCAGAGTGGAGGATTTTCCCGAATACGACAAACCCTTCGACCTTAGCAAGTAGGTGCAATTTTATTCAGATTGGTGACCTGAGCATATGTCCCTACTCCTGAGGAGCAACACCACTGGCGCCCCTAGAAGCGGTGCCTGATACTCTCCAACATCGCTATGGTGGGAGGAGGCGCCGCCCTTTAACACGTGTTCATATTTTCTTGTTGATAGGTGGAGTTTTGAAACACATACCCGAGGTAGATGTCCTCTTTCATCTAGGGCCAAGCAAATAGAGACTTGATCCCTTGATATTGGACCAAGTAGCCCAAATGGACGCCAATACCACTTCCATGCAAAGGTATAATAATGGATTTGTGTGCTTGTGTATTGTCACGCAACCATATTTGATCTTTGTATCAAATAAGTCCATGGTGGAGGGAGTAGCCACGAGGATTTGGTGTAACCAGACTGAGCTCTTGCAATAATTTCTTAGTTTTTATCATCTCGATAATATATTTCGGCAATGATTTACAATCAACATTGTTAACAAAGGCATATGTTCAATAGTTAATTCTTAGATGGTTGTTTGGATAGGGCATCAGCTATGGGATTATCTTGCCCTTTTCAATACACCAATTCGTACTAGAAACCCATGAGCTTTAGGAATGTTTTTTTTGCTGTATTTTTCTGGGGAGCTTCTAATATGATATGTGGATTAAGACGCAATGATGGTAATGGGGAAGGGCACTTGCTGGAGGCAGGAACGCCATTTATCGACAGCGGGAAGGATGGCAAGACACTACCTCCTTCTCATATGTTGACATGATTTGGGTAGTTGGTCCTAGGGCTTTGCTGAGATAAGAAATGGGATGGCCTTTTTGTGCTAGCACAATGCCAAGACCCTGGCTACAAGCATCACTTTGTACTATAAATGGCAGAGCAAAGTCTGGCAATGCTAGTACTTGTGTTTCAAGCATTTTCAGTTTGAGAGAGGCAAAAGCATGTTGTTCATTGTATGTCTAGGAAAAGTAGTATCCTTCTTTAACAAATTGGACATTTTACGACTGATGAAACTGTAATTCTTGATGAGCTTTCTGTTGTACCCTGATACGATGAGAAAAACTCATACTTTCTTATCATTACGCGTAGGCCAATTCATAACTACCGTGATTTTTCTTGGATAAGTTGATATTCATGCTACAGGGTCAAAATGTCTCAGGTATTCAAACTGTGATTGTGCAAGAGTTCATTTGCTCAGCTTCACCGATAGTTGATTATCTTGCACAACTAAAATACCTATGTAAGGTGTTGCACATGACTCATCAGTGATGGACTGTAGACTAGGATATCGTTCATAAACACTGGAACACTTTTCTTGAATATTGAGCCCAAGTTGAAACTAATATAGCAATATGTCTTGATGGCTATGTTGTGTCATCCCATGGCACCAATAAAAATACGACGATACTAGCTCGGAGATCTATCTTTGTGAACAATTTAGCTCTAGCTAACCCGTCTAAAATCTCATCCACAACATGCATATGATACTAATTCTTTACTATAAAGTAGTTAAGGCCTCGATAATTTACACAAAACCTCTAGGTGCCATCTTTTTGCGCACAAGTATCACTGGAGAGGCAAATAGACTAGTGCTTTCTTGTATAATCCCTCTTTCCAGCAGGTCGTTCATGTGTTTCTCAATTTCAGTTTTCTCATTAGGTAAATATCTACATGGCTTGCAATTAACTGGTGTGGTGTCGGGCATTAAGGGGATGTGATTGTTGAACTTTATCTATGGTGAAAATGTATAATGGGTGCCTCAAAGAGCTTTCTATAATCTTGGATGACCTGGTGGATGCTACTGATAACCCACAAGTATAGGGGATCGCAGCAGTCTTCGCGGGTAGTAAAACCCAATTTATTGATTCGACACAAGGGGAGGTAAAGAATACTTATAAGCCTTAACAACTGAGTTGTCAATTCAGCTGCACCTGGAAAAGCACTAATAACAGGGGTGTGATACGTCTCCAACGTATCGATAATTTCTTGTGTTCCATGCCACATTATTGATGTTATCTACATGTTTTATGCACACTTTATGTCATATTCGTGCATTTTCTGGAACTAACCTATTAACAAGATGCCGAAGTGCCAGTTCCTGTTTTCTGCTGTTTTTGGTTTCAGAAATCCTAGTAACGAAATATTCTCGGAATCGGACGAAATCAACGCCAAAGTTCCTATTTTCATCGGAAGCATCCGAACACCCGGGAAGGACCGTAGGGGGGCCACGGGGCCACCAAACCCTAGGCCGGCGCGGCCGAGGGGGGCCGCGCCGCCCTATGGTGTGGCCCCCCGTCAGCCCTCCCGCGCCGCCTCTTCGCCTATATAAAGCCCCCGGATCAGAAAACCCGATACCAATTGACGAAACCCACGTAAACCCGCCGGAGCCGCCGCCATCACGAAGCCAAGATCCGGGGGACAGGATCTCTGTTCCGGCACCCTGCCGGAGCGGGGAAGTGCCCCGGAAGGCTTCTCCATCGACACCGCTGCCATCTCCACCGCCATCTTCATCACCGCTGCTGCTCCCATGAGGAGGGAGTAGTTCTCCATCGAGGCTCGGGGCTGTACCGGTAGCTATGTGGTTCATCTCTCTCCTATGTAGTTCAATACAATAATCTCATGAGCTGCCCTACATGATTGAGATTCATATGATGATGCTTGTAATCTAGATGTCATTATGCTAGTCAAGTGGGTTTTACTTATGTGATCTCCTGGAGACTCCTCGTCCCACGTGTGTAAAGGTGACAGTGTGTGCACCGTGTGGGTCTCTTAGGCTAGATTTCACAGAATACTTACTCATTGAATGGTATAGTGAGGTGCTTATTTATATCTCTTTATGATTGCAGCATGTTGTATCACAATTTATCTATGTGCTACTCTAGTGATGTGTTATTAAAGTAGTTTTATTCCTCCCGCATGTGTGCAAAGGTGACAAGTGCGTGCACCGTGTTAGTACTTGGTTTATGCTATGATCATGATCTCTTGTAGATTATGGAGTTAACTATTGCTATGATAATATTGATGTGATCTATTCCTCCTACATATGCATGAAGGTGACAAGTGTGCATGCTATGCTAGTACTTGGTTTAGTAGCGTTGATCTATCTTACACTAAAGGTTACTTAAACATGAGCATTATTGTGGAGCTTGTTAACTCCGGCATTGAGGGTTCGTGTAATCCTACGCAATATGTTCATCATCCAACAAAAGTGTAGAGTATGCATTTATCTATTCTGTTATGTGATCAATGTTGAGAGTGTCCACTAGTGAAAGTGTAATCCCTAGGCCTTGTTCCTAAATACCGCCGAGTTACTACTGCTTGTTTACTACTCGCTGCGTTACTACCGCTGAGTTACTACTCGCTTGTTTACTCGTTTTATCGCGTTACTACTCGCTGCAATACCACCACCATCAACTACACGCCAAGCACTTTTCTCGGCACCGTTGCTACTGCTCATACTTATTTATACCACCTGTATTTCACTATCTCTTCGCCGAACTAGTGCACCTATTTGGTGTGTTGGGGACACAAGAGACTTCTTGCTTTATGGTTGCAGGGTTGCATGAGAGGGATATCTTTGACCTCTTCCTCCCTGAGTTCGATAAACCTTGGGTATCCACTTAAGGGAAACTTGCTGCTGTTCTACAAACCTCTCGCTCTTGGAGGCCCAACACTGTCTACAGGAAAGGAGGGGAACGTAGACATCAAGCACTTTTTCCGGCGCCGTTGCCGGGGAGGAAAGGTAAAAGGCTCTCATACTACGGTCTCGTGTAAAGTATTTTTCTGGCGCCGTCGTGTGTGTGCTCAAAGCTATTTCCTTTAGATCCTGCAATTGCATCTTTTTGTTTCTTGTTTACACTAGTTTGGCATAATGTACAAGAGTGAGCTTCTTATTCTATTTCCTGATTTAAAACATGGATTGTTTGATGCGAAAATTAAAAAACCTATGAAATCTTCTTTGCATGCTGGTAGTAATATTAGTATGAACGCTTTGAACACCATTGTTGACAATAATATAGAAAGTTCTAAGCTTGGGGAAGCTGGTTTTCATGATCTTTTTAGTCCCCCAAGCATTGAGGAGAAAATTTACTTTGATGATTCTTTACCTCCTATTTATGATGATTATAATGATAGTGGTCTTTTGGTGCCACCTACTATGGAGAGTGAATTTGATTATGATTACAATATGCCTCCTATATTTGATGATGAGAATAATAATGATAGCTACTTTGTTGAATTTGCTCCCACTACAACTAATAAAATTGATTATGCTTATGTTGGGAGTAGTAATAATTTTATGCATGAGACTCATGATAAGAATGTTTCATTTGATAGTTATATTGTTGAGTTTGCTCATGTTGCTACTGAAAGTTATTATGAGAGAGGAAAATATGGTTGTAGAAATTTTCATGTTACTAAAATGCCTCTCTATGTGCTGAAATTTTTGAAGCTATACTTGTTTTATCTTCCTATGCTTGTTACTTTGCTCTTCATGAACTTGTTTATTTACAAGATTCCTATGCATAGGAAGCATGTTAGACTTAAATGTGTTTTGAATTTGCCTCTTGATGCTCTCTTTTGCTTCACATACTATTTCTTGCGAGTGCATCATTAAAACTGCTGAGCCCATCTTAATGGCTATAAAGAAAAGAACTTCTTGGGAGATAACCCATGTGTTATTTTGCTACAGTACTTTGTTTTATATTTGTGTCTTGGAAGTTGTTTACTACTGTAGCAACCTCTCCTTATCTTAGTTTTGTGTTTTGTTGTGCCAAGTAAAGTCTTTGATAGTAAAGTAAGTACTAGATTTGGATTACTGCGCAGTTCCAGATTTCTTTGCTGTCACGAATCTGAGCCCACTGCCCTGCAGGAAGCTCAGAAAATTATGCCAATTTACGAGCATGATCCTCAGATATGTACGCAACTTTCATTCAATTTGAGCATTTTCGTTTGAGCAGGTCTGGTGGCCTAATAAAATCCATCTTTACGGACTGTTCTGTTTTGACAGATTCTGCCTTTTATTTCGCATTGCCTCTTTTGCTATGTTGGATGAATTTCTTTGATCCATTAATGTCCAGTAGCTTTATGCAATGTCCAGAAGTGTTAAGAATGATTGTGTCACCTCTGAACATGTTAATTTTTATTGTCCACTAACCCTCTAATGAGTTGTTTCGAGTTTGGTGTGGAGGAAGTTTTCAAGGGTCAAGAGAGGAGGATGATATACTATGATCAAGGAGAGTGAAAGCTCTAAGCTTGGGGATGCACCCGGTGGTTCACCCCTGCATATATCAAGAAGACTCAAGCGTCTAAGCTTGGGGATGCCCAAGGCATCCCCTTCTTCATCGACAACATTATCGAGTTCCTCCCCCGAAACTATATTTTTATTCCATCACATCTTATGTGCTTTTTCTTGGAGCGTCTGTTTGTTTGCTTTTGTTTTTGTTTGTGTTTGAATAAATTGGATTACATCATGCTTGTGTTGGAGAGAGACACGCTCCGCTGGTTCATATGAACACATGTGTTCTTAGCTCATAATATTCATGGCGAAGTTTCCTCTTCGTTAAATTGTTATATGGTTGGAATTGGAAAATGATACATGTAGTAATTGCTATAATGTCTTGGATAATGTGATACTTGGCAATTGTTGTGCTCATGTTTAAGCTCTTGCATCATATGCTTTGCACCCATTAATGAAGAAATACATAGAGCATGCTAAAATTTGGTTTGCATAATTGGTTTCTCTAAGGTCTAGATAATTTCTAGTAAGGTGTTTGAACAACGAGGAAGACAATGTATAGTTTTATAATGCTTGTAATATGTCTTTTATGTGAGTTTTGCTGTACTAGTTCATACTTGTGTTTGTTTCAAACAACCTTGCTAGCCTAAACCTTGTATCGAGAGGGAATACTTCTCATGCATCCAAAATACTTGAGCCAAACAACACTATGCCATTTGTGTCCACCATACCTACCTACTACATGGTATTTCCTGCCATTCCAAAGTAAATTGCTTGAGTGCTACCTTTAAACAATTCAAAATTTATCACCTCTGATTTGTGTCAATGTTTTATAGCTCATGAGGAAGTATGTGGTGTTTATCTTTCAATCTTGTTGGGCAACTTTCACCAATGGACTAGTGGCTTCATCCGCTTATCCAATAATTTTGCAAAAAGAGCCGGCAATGGGATTCCCAGTCCCAAATTAATTAACAAAAATAGACACTCCTCCATGGTATGTGATTGTTGGACGGCACCCGAAGGATTCGGTTAGCCATGGCTTGTGTAAGCAAAGGTTGGGAGGAGTGTCATCATAATAAAACTAAAATAAAAAGGCACTCCTTCATGGTATGAGATTGTTGGCAGGCACCCGAGGATTCGGTTAGCCATGGTTTGTGAAAGAAAGGTTGGAAGGAGTGCCATCCAAAAATAAAATTAAATGGGAGCCGCTCTTTGAAGGTTTGTCTGGCAAGGGGTTAGAGTACCCGCTACCATTCGTTGACAACAACATACACCTCTCAAAACTTTATTTTTATGCTCTCTTTATGTTTTCAAAATCAAAGCTCTAGCACAAATATAGCAATCGATGCTTTTCCTCTATGAGGACCATTCTTTTACTTTCAATGTTGAGTCAGTTCACCTATTTCTCTCCACCTCAAGAAGCAAACACTTGTGTGAACTGTGCATTGATTACTACATACTTGCTTATTGCACTTATTATATTACTCTATGTTGACAATATCCATGAGATATACATGTTACAAGTTGAAAGCAACCGCTGAAACTTAATCTTCTTTTGTGTTGCTTCAATACCTTTACTTTGAATTATTGCTTTATGAGTTAACTTTTATGCAAGACTTATTGATGCTTGTCTTGAAGTGCTATTCATGAAAAGTCTTTGCTTTATGATTCAGTTGTTTACCCATGTCATATACATTGTTTTGATCGCTGCATTCACTACATATGCTGTACAAATAGTATGATCAAGGTTATGATGGCATGTCACTCCAGTAAATTATCTTTGTTATCGTTTTACCTCGCTCGGGACGAGCAGAACTAAGCTTGGGGATGCCGATACGTCTCCAACGTATCGATAATTTCTTGTGTTCCATGCCACATTATTGATGTTATCTACATGTTTTATGCACACTTTATGTCATATTCGTGCATTTTCCGGAACTAACCTATTAACAAGATGCCGAAGTGCCAGTTCCTGTTTTCTCGCTGTTTTTGGTTTCAGAAATCCTAGTAACGAAATATTCTCGGAATCGGACGAAATCAACGCCAAAGTTCCTATTTTCATCGGAAGCATCCAGAACACCCGGGAAGGACCAGAGGGGGGCCACAGGGCCACCAAACCCTAGGCCGGCGCGGCCGGAGGGGGGCCGCGCCGCCCTATGGTGTGGCCCCCCGTCAGCCCTCCTCGCGCCGCCTCTTCGCCTATATAAAGCCCCCGGATCAGAAAACCCGATACCAATTGACGAAACCCACGTAAACCCGCCGCAGCCGCCGCCATCGCGAAGCCAAGATCCGGGGGACAGGATCTCTGTTCCGGCACCCTGCCGGAGCGGGGAAGTGCCCCGGAAGGCTTCTCCATCGACACCGCTGCCATCTCCACCGCCATCTTCATCACCGCTGCTGCTCCCATGAGGAGGGAGTAGTTCTCCATCGAGGCTCGGGGCTGTACCGGTAGCTATGTGGTTCATCTCTCTCCTATGTAGTTCAATACAATAATCTCATGAGCTGCCCTACATGATTGAGATTCATATGATGATGCTTGTAATCTAGATGTCATTATGCTAGTCAAGTGGGTTTTACTTATGTGATCTCCGGAGACTCCTCGTCCCACGTGTGTAAAGGTGACGAGTGTGTGCACCGTGTGGGTCTCTTAGGCTAGATTTCACGGAATACTTACTCATTGAATGGTATAGTGAGGTGCTTATTTATATCTCTTTATGATTGCAGCATGTTGTATCACAATTTATCTATGTGCTACTCTAGTGATGTGTTATTAAAGTAGTTTTATTCCTCCCGCATGTGTGCAAAGGTGACAGTGCGTGCACCGTGTTAGTACTTGGTTTATGCTATGATCATGATCTCTTGTAGATTATGGAGTTAACTATTGCTATGATAATATTGATGTGATCTATTCCTCCTACATATGCATGAAGGTGACAAGGTGTGCATGCTATGCTAGTACTTGGTTTAGTAGCGTTGATCTATCTTACACTAAAGGTTACTTAAACATGAGCATTATTGTGGAGCTTGTTAACTCCGGCATTGAGGGTTCGTGTAATCCTACGCAATATGTTCATCATCCAACAAAAGTGTAGAGTATGCATTTATCTATTCTGTTATGTGATCAATGTTGAGAGTGTCCACTAGTGAAAGTGTAATCCCTAGGCCTTGTTCCTAAATACCGCTGAGTTACTACCGCTTGTTTACTACCGCTGCGTTACTACCGCTGAGTTACTACCGCTTGTTTATCGTTTTATCGTTAGCATTACTCGCTGCAATACCACCACCATCAACTACACGCCAAGCACTTTTCTCGGCACCGTTGCTACTGCTCATACTTATTTATACCACCCGTATTTCACTATCTCTTCGCCGAACTAGTGCACCTATTTGGTGTGTTGGGGACACAAGAGACTTCTTGCTTTGTGGTTGCAGGGTTGCATGAGAGGGATATCTTTGACCTCTTCCTCCCTGAGTTCGATAAACCTTGGGTATCCACTTAAGGGAAACTTGCTGCTGTTCTACAAACCTCTGCTCTTGGAGGCCCAACACTGTCTACAGGAAAGGAGGGGGAACGTAGACATCAGGGTGATGTGAAAGTAGCAGTAGTATGAGAGCAATAGTAACAGTAACACAGCAGCAGTAGCAATAACACAGGAGCAATGGCACCGGAAATAGTTGATACTACTTCCAATGACATGTAGAATGAGTATATGATGATGAAAGATGGACCGGGATCCACAGTTCACTAGAGGTGTCTCTCCCATAAGATAAATAGCATGTTGGGTGAACAAATTACAGTCGGGCAATTGACAAATAGAGAGGGCATAACAATGCACATACATGATATGATAAATATAGTGAGATTTAATTGGGCATTACGACAAAGTACATAGACCGCTATCCGAGCATGCATCTATGCCTAAAAAGTCCACCTTCGAGGTTATCATCCGAACCCCTTCCAAGTATTAAGTTGCAAAACAACGGACAATTGCATTAAGTATGGTGCGTAATGTAATCAATAACTACATCCTTAGACATAGCATCAATGTTTTATCCCTAGTGGCAACAAGACATCCACAACCTTAGAACTTTCCGTCACTCGTCCCGCATTTAATGGAGGCATGAACCCACTATCGAGCATAAATACTCCCTCTTGGAGTTAAGAGCAAAAACTTGGCCGCAGCCTCTACTAATAATGGAGAGCATGCAAGATCATAAACAACACATAGGTAATAGATTGATAATTAACATAACATAGTATTCTCTATCCATCGGATCCCGACAAACACAACATATAGTATTACAGATAGATGATCTTGATCATGTTAGGCAGCTCACAAGATCCAACAATGAAGCACAATGAGGAGAAGACGACCATCTAGCTACTGCTATGGACCCATAGTCCAGGTGTGAACTACTCACTCATCACTCCGGAGGCGACCATGGCGGTGAAGAGTCCTCCGGGAGATGATTCCCCTCTCGCGGCAGGTGCCGGAGGAGATCTCCGTAATCCCCCGAGATGGGATTGGCGGCGGCGGCGTCTCAGGAAGGTTTTCCGTATCGTGGCTCTCGCATCGGGGGTTTCGCGACGAAGGCTATTTGTAGGCGGAAGGGCGGAGTCGGAGGGGTCACGGGGGCCCCACACAGCAGGCCGCGCGGGCTCCCCCGGGCCGCGCCGCCCTAGTGTGGCGGCGCCCCGTGGCCCCACTTCGTCTTCTCTTCGGTCTTCTGGAAGCTTCGTGGCAAAATAGGCCCCCGGGCGTTGATTTCGTCCAATTCCGAGAATATTTCCTTTGTAGGATTTCTGAAACCAAAAACAGCAGAAAACAAAGAATCGGCTCTTCGGCATCTCGTTAATAGCTTAGTGACGGAAAATGCATAAATACGACATATAATGTGTATAAAACATGTAGATATCATCAATAATGTGGCATGGAACATAAGAAATTATCGATACGTCGGAGACGTATCAGCATCCCCAAGCTTAGTTCCTGCTCGTCCCGAGCGGTAAAACGATAACACAGATAATTTCTGGAGTGACATGCCATCATAACCTTGATCATACTATTGTAAACATATGTAATGAGTGCAACGATCAAAACAATGGTAATGACATGAGTAAACAAATGAATCATAAAGCAAAGACTTTTCATGAATAGCACTTAAAGACAAGCATCAATAAGTCTTGCATAAGAGTTAACTCATAAAGCAATAAATCAAAGTAAAGGTATTGAAGAAACACAAAGGAAGATTAAGTTTCAGCGGTTGCTTTCAACTTATAACATGTATATCTCATGGATAATTGTCAACATAGAGTAATATAACAAGTGCAATATGCAAGTATGTAGGAATCAATGCACAGCTCACACAACTGTTTGCTTCTTGAGGTGGAGAGAAATAGGTGAACTCGACTCAACATAAAAGTAAAAGAAAGGTCCTTCAAAGAGGAAAGCATCGATTGCTATATTTGTGCTAGAGCTTTTATTTTGAAAACATGAAACAATTTTGTCAACGGTAGTAATAAAGCACATGTATTATGTAAATTATATCTTACAAGTTGCAAGCCTCATGCATAGTATACTAATAGTGCCCGCACCTTGTCCTAATTAGCTTGGACTACCGGATCATCGCAATACACATGTTTTAACCAAGTGTCACAAAGGGGTACCTCCATGCCGCCTGTACAAAGGTCTAAGGAGAAAGCTCGCATTTTGGATTTCTCGCTTTTGATTATTCTCAACTTAGACATCCATACCGGGACAACATAGACAACAGATAATGGACTCCTCTTTAATGCATAAGCATGTAGCAACAGTTAATGTTCTCATATGAGATTGAGGATATATGTCCAAAACTGAAACTTCCACCATGATTCATGGCTTTAGTTAGCGGCCCAATGTTCTTCTCTAACAATATGCATGCTCCAACCATTAAAGTGGTAGATCTCTCTTACTTCAGATAAGACGGACATGCATAGCAACTCACATGATATTCAACAAAGAGTAGTTGATGGCGTCCCCGTAAACATGGTTATCGCACAACAAGCAACTTAATAAGAGATAAAGTGCATAAGTACATATTCAGTACCACAATAGTTTTTAAGCTATTTGTCCCATGAGCTATATATTGCAAAGGTAAAGAATGGAAATTTTAAAGGTAGCACTCAAGCAATTTACTTTGGAATGGCGGAGAAATACCATGTAGTAGGTAGGTATGGTGGACACAAATGGCATAGTAGTTGGCTCAAGGATTTTGGATGCATGAGAAGTATTCCCTCTCGATACAAGGTTTGGGCTAGCAAGGTTATTTGAAACAAACACAAGGATGAACCGGTGCAGCAAAACTCACATAAAAGACATATTGTAAACATTATAAGACTCTACACCGTCTTCCTTGTTGTTCAAAATTCAATACTAGAAATTATCTAGACTTTAGAGAGACCAAATATGCAAACCAAATTTAGCAAGCTCTAGCTTTTTCTTCATTAATGCGTGCAAAGTATATGATGCAAGAGCTTAAACATGAGCACAACAATTGCCAAGTATCAAATTATTCAAGACATTTTAGAATTACTACATGTAGCATTTCCCGATTCCAACCATATAACAATTTAACGAAGAAGATTCAACCTTCACCATGAATACTATGAGTAAAGCCTAAGGACATACTTGTCCATATGCAACAGCGGAGCGTGTCTCTCTGCCACACAATGAATGCTAGGATCCATTTTATTCAAACAAAACAAAAACAAAAACAAACCGATGCTCCAAGCAAAGTACATAAGATGTGACGGAATAAAAATATAGTTTTAGGGGAGGAACCTGATAATGTTGTCGATGAAGAAGGGGATGCCTTGGGCATCCCCAAGCTTAGACGCTTGAGTCTTCTTAAAATATGCAGGGGTGAACCACCGGGGCATCCCCAAGCTTAGAGCTTTCACTCTCCTTGATCATATTGCATCATTTCCCTCTCTTGATCCTTGAAAACTTCCTCCACACCAAACTCGAAACAACTCATTAGAGGGTTAGTGTATAATAAAAATTAACATGTTCAGAGGTGACACAATTATTATTAACACTTCTGGACATTGCATAAAGCTACTGGACATTAATGGATCAAAGAAATTCATCCAACATAGCAAAAGAGGCAATGCGAAATAAAAGGCAGAATCTGTCAAAACAGAACAGTCCGTAAAGATGGATTTTATTGAGGCACCGGACTTGCTCAAATGAAAATGCCCAAATTGAATGAAAGTTGCGTACATATCTGAGGATCACGGATGTAAATTGGCATAATTTTCTGAGCTACCTACAGAGAGGCAGATCGGAATTCGTGACAGCAAAGAAATCTGTTATCGCGCAAGCAATCCAAATCTAGTATGAACCTTACTATCAAAGACTTTACTTGGCACAACAATTCACAAAACTAAGATAAGGAGAGGTTGCTACAGTAGTAAACAACTTCCAAGACTCAAATTCAAAACAAAAATACTGTAGTAAAAACATGGGTTGTCTCCCATAAGCGCTTTTCTTTAACGCCTTCAGCCTAGGCGCAGAAAGTGTATATCAAGTGTTATCAAGAGATGGAGCATTGATATCATAAGCTCCCCCATCTGTAGTGGTACTAAGGGCTTTGTCAATTTTAGGCCTATAATAATATTTCTTTGGTTTAGGCACTTTAGAGACATACATAAACTTTTGCTCCTTACCCACATAAGCTTTTTCTCTAAACTTTATAGATGAAAAGGTTGAACCTAAGGTTCCCATAGCTTTTTCAAGTTCACCAATCCTATTGATTTGATCATCATGGACAACACAAGTTCCTAGGACACTAATTCTTTCATCAATTCCTCCTAAGGATTTATCAAGTTCATCAGTTTTATCAAGTAACATTTCCAATTTAGTTTCAACACTCGGAAATTTTTCTCTATGGTTTCCAATTTTTTCATAACATCCTCAAGAGAGGTTTCAATTTTAGTTTCATTAACAGGTGGTGTTCCAAATAAACTCTCAATAATGCAACTAGCTTCTAAAGCGGGAGCGCCTAGGAAGTTACCTCCCGCGAGACAATCAAGAACATATCTATTCCAGCTAGAGATATCAACATAAAAATTCCTGAGTAGGATAGTGGTGGAGTGTTTCTTAGTGCACCTACTATGAGCATCACTAATTCTATACCAAGCATCTTTTAAACATTCTCCCCCTTGTTTCTTAAACGAACGAACTTCAACTTCAGGATTACTCATTTTAGCAATAGTAAATAAAGCAAACTAGATAAAGTAAATGCAAGTAAACTAATTTTTTTTGTGTTTTTGATATAGAGTGCAAGACAGTAAATAAAGTAAAGCTAGCAACTAATTTTTTTCTGTTTTGATATAATTGCAGCAAACAAAGTAGTAAATAAAGCAAGACAAAAAACAAAGTAAAGAGATTGGATTGTGGAGACTCCCCTTGCAGCGTGTCTTGATCTCCCCGGCAACGGCGCCAGAAAACAGTCTTGATAACCCACAAGTATAGGGGATCGCAGCAGTCTTCGCGGGTAGTAAAACCCAATTTATTGATTCGACACAAGGGGAGGTAAAGAATACTTATAAGCCTTAACAACTGAGTTGTCAATTCAGCTGCACCTGGAAAAGCACTAATAACAGGGGTGATGTGAAAGTAGCAGTAGTATGAGAGCAATAGTAACAGTAACACAGCAGCAGTAGCAATAACACAGGAGCAATGGCACCGGAAAATAGTTGATACTACTTTCAATGACATGTAGAATGAGTATATGATGATGAAAGATGGACCGGGATCCACAGTTCACTAGAGGTGTCTCTCCCATAAGATAAATAGCATGTTGGGTGAACAAATTACAGTCGGGCAATTGACAAATAGAGAGGGAATAACAATGCACATACATGATATGATAAATATAGTGAGATTTAATTGGGCATTACGACAAAGTACATAGACCGCTATCCAGACATGCATCTATGCCTAAAAAGTCCACCTTCAGGTTATCATCCGAACCCCTTCCAGTATTAAGTTGCAAAACAACGTGACAATTGCATTAAGTATGGTGCGTAATGTAATCAATAACTACATCTTTAGACATAGCATCAATGTTTTATCCCTAGTGGCAACAAGCACATCCACAACCTTAGAACTTTCGTCACTCGTCCCGCATTTAATGGAGGCATGAACCCACTATCGAGCATAAATACTCCCTCTTGGAGTTAAGAGCAAAAACTTGGCCAGAGCCTCTACTAATAACGGAGAGCATGCAAGATCATAAACAACATACAGGTAATAGATTGATAATTAACATAACATAGTATTCTCTATCCATCGGATCCCGACAAACACAACATATAGTATTACAGATAGATGATCTTGATCATGTTAGGCAGCTCACAAGATCCAACAATGAAGCACAATTAGGAGAAGACGACCATCTAGCTACTGCTATGGACCCATAGTCCAGGTGTGAACTACTCACTCATCACTCCGGAGGTGACCATGGCGGTGAAGAGTCCTCCGGGAGATGATTCCCCTCTCTGGCAGGGTGCCGGAGGAGATCTCCAGAATCCCCCGAGATGGGATTGGCGGCGGCGGCGTCTCAGTAAGGTTTTCCGTATCGTGGCTCTCGGTACTGGGGGTTTCGCGATGAAGGCTATTTGTAGGCGGAAGGGCGGAGTCAGAGGGGTAACGGGGGCCCCACACAGCAGGGCCGCGCGGGCCCCCCTGGGCCGCGCCGCCCTAGTGTGGTGGCGCCCCGTGGCCCCACTTCGTCTTCTCTTCGGTCTTCTGGAAGCTTCGTGGCAAAATACGACCCTGGGCGTTGATTTCGTCCAATTCCGAGAATATTTCCTTTGTAGGATTTCCGAAACCAAAAACAGCAGAAAACAGACAACCGGCTCTTCGGCATCTCGTTAATAGGTTAGTGCCGGAAAATGCATAAATACGACATATAATGTGTATAAAACATGTAGATATCATCAATAATGTGGCATGGAACATAAGAAATTATCGATACGTCGGAGACGTATCAGCTACTTGGAATCTTTGCAGTGGAAATAGATGGTTCTTCATCCAGACTATGTAATTCCAACACCTAACACACGTCCCCTCTTTGAATTAAGATGTGTAATGCTTGGGCAGACACAATGGAGCAGGATTCCAAGTTTGTCTTAACTCCTACCTGAGTAATCATGGAGCCCGCATGCTTAAACCTCATGGTTTTTTCTTCTTCAATTAGACCCATCTTGCCATTTTTTTTACTCTCTAGTCTGCCCATCCCCGAAATAAAATCATATGATGTGAGTGTTGAAGATATGCCCAAGAGGCAATAATAAAGTGGTTATTATTATATCTTTGTGTTTATGATAAATGTTTGCATCCCATGCTATAATTCTATTAACCGGAAACATTAATACTTGTGTGTTTTGTAAACATAAAAGAGTCCCTAGTAAGCCTCTTGTTGAGCTAGCTTGTTAATTAATAGATGATCATGGTTTCCTGATCATGAACATTGGATGTTATTATAACAAGATCATATCATTAGGAGAATGATGTGATGGACACACACCCATAATAAGCATAACATAAGATCTAGTCATTAAGTTTGTTTTGCTACAAGCTTTCAAATACATAGTAACCTAATCCTTCGGCCATGAGATCATGTTAATCACCTACACCGGATGGATGTTTTGATGACATCGATCGCTACTTCGTAATTAGGTGGTTATAAAGGTGGCATTAAGTATTCTAAAAGTATGAGTCGAAGTGCATGGATCAAGAGTGGGAGTGGGACTTGTCCATCCAAATGACAGATAGATATATTCTGGACCCTCTCGGTGGAATGTCATCCAATTAGCTTGCAAGATGATGTCTACGCACGCTTCTAATCTTTTAGACAGTGTTGGTCCTCCAAGTGCAGATGTTTGTAGAACAGCAGTAAGTTTCCCTTAAGTGAATCATCCAAAGTTTATCGAACTCATAGAGGTAGAGGTCAAAGATATCCTCTCAAGAAACCCTGCAATTACGATACAAGAAGTCTCTTGTGTCCCCAACACACCTGATACACTTATCAGGTGTATAGGTGCACTAGTTCGGCAAAGAGATAGTGAACTACATGTAATATGGATGAATATGAGTGGTAATTGCAATCTGAAATAAAATGATAGCACGCAAACATGTAGCAGAACTGGTTGTGAACGGTGTTTCAATGCTTGGAAACAAGGCATAGGGATCATACTTTCACGAGTGAACAATCTCAACAATGATACCATAATTGAATACTTAGTATTATCACTTCACTATGCTACTCCGAATCACTCTCAGGGTTGATAATGAACACAAATTCACTGTGTAGGGTTGCATAAACATACCTTAAAGTTCGCATTCCCAATCTACGAGAACTCCACGCTGTCACTTTGAGCATACAAAGATGGTACTAACTAGACACAACAATTCATAAGTATTTCTGTAAATTAAGATTAAGAAACAAACACGGTGTGCACACTGTCACCTTCACACCGTTGGACAACGTGTCCCTAGAGATCACATGATAAAACCACTTGAGTAGCACAATAGTTGAAAAATAAAATCTACTTATTCAACTAGATTACAGTGCTCATGATCACATAAAGATCATATCATAGGAGAGATAGATAGACCACATAGCTGCCGGTAAGGCCCTCAGCCCCGGGGGAGAACTACTCACTCCTCATCATGGGAGTCAGCAACGGCAATGAAGATGGTGGTGGAGTCGATGGAGATGGCTCCGGGGGCAATTCCCCGTCCCGGCAGGGTGCCGGAACAGAGACTTCTGTTCCCCGGATCTTGTCTTCGGTGACGGCGGAGCTACGGAACTTTCCATGGACGGAAGCTTGTTTTTAGGGTTTTCGTGTCGGGAGGCATTTATAGGCAGAAGGGCGAGGTCGGTGGAAGCCAGCGGGGCCCTATACTACCCCTAGGCATGGGCCAGGGCCACCGCACCCTAGGGCTGGTCTGGACGCCCTGCTGCCTTTCTTCGACCCCCTCTAGACTCTGTCTTCGTTACGGAAAAATATTGACTTCGGCTTTTGTTTCGTCCAATTCCGAGAATATTTCTTGTACTACTTTTCTGAAATACAAAACATTAGAAAATAGGAACTGACACTATGGCATCTTGTTAATAGGTTAGTGCCCGGAAATGTATAAAAATGCAACGAAGCAAAACATATATAAATTGGTGTAAACCAAGCATGGAACATGAAAAATTATAGATACATTTGCGATGTATCACAAGCATGTGACTAGGTCACATGGGATGTCATATCAGGGTACAAGTAAAGAGTACTTATCGGTAACGAGGTTGAACTAGGTATGGAGATACCGATGATCGAACCTCGGATAAGTAAAGTATCGCTCGACAAAGGGAATCGGTATCGTATGTTGATAGTTCTTTCGGTCATGAAGTTATCATTGAATATGTGGGAGCCATTATAGATCTCCAGATCCCGCTATTGGTTATTAATCGGAGAGGTGTCTCGATCATGTCCGCATTGTTCGCGAACCGTAGGGTGACACACTTATGGTTCAATGCTATTTAAGTAGATATGGAATATTAGATGGAGACCAAATATTCTTTGGAGTCTCGGATAGGATCTAGGACATCACGAGCAGGTCCGGAATGGTCCGGAGAATAAGATTCATATAATGGAAGTCATCTTCCGGGGTTCGGAAAAAGTTTTGGTGTTTTGACCGGAGCTTCTAGAAGGTTCCGGAGGGCCACCCGGGGACCCACCACCCCGGGAGGGACCACGTGGGCTGAGGGAGTGCTGCGGGGGCCGCATGGGCCAGAAGCACCAGGCCCAAGAAGCCCAGTCAGCCAGCCCCTAGGTATAAGATCAAATCCCTAAATTTAAGGGGGGAGACTGGGGGAGTTTCCTTCCCCCCTCCCCATGCGCCGGCCCTAGGAGGCTGTGGGGCCAAGGGGGAACCCTAGCCGCACCCCCTCTATAAATAGAGGTGAGGGGGTGGCCGACCACTTACCCTTCCCCCTAACCCTAGCCGCCACCTGACATTGGCGTACCCTTCGGGTATCCATTATTAGTATACCATGCTCGGCCCAATATGGAGAAGGCCCAAGAAGGCAACCCGAAGAAGTAGTCGACTAGGACTCTTGTAAAACCCTAGGCTGATTGCATATATAAATCCAGCCAGGGCACCCGATAGAAGGGGAGAACAGATAGACAACACAGCTCCGCCTACGGCGGCCCCTGTAAACATTTTTGTGATCATATACTAGATTGCTAGCAGCACCTAGGAATCCTCCACCGAGGGCACCCGAAGCTGGGTACATCGTGTGCGTAATCTCGCTCCCGGAATCTCCATCGTCGCTCTCTCCCGAAACCTAAGTCTACAATACGTAGGCATTAGCGAGGTGATCCCTCATCACCACCTCTCCTCCCTCTCACTTCTTCCTGCGCCGGCTTAGCGAAGCCTTGCAGGAATTCTCCTCCTCCACCACCACCACCACGCCGTCGTGCTGCTGGGATTCCGAGGGGATCTACTACCTCCGCTACCCATTGGAACGGGGAGAGGAATGTCTTCATCAACTCCGTACGTGTGACCGAGTGCGGAAGTGTTGCCGGTTCGCAGCACCGGAAGGATCGTCTTCATCAACCACGAGATTGGATCTCATTGAGTCTTTGGATCTCAAGGTTTTGTTCTCATCTATCTCGTTGCACATATTCCATATATTAGATCTTGGCTTTTCCATAGATTGGATCTTGGTTTTATTCGTCTTTGCGGTAGAATTTTTTTGTTTTCTATGCTGCGAACCCTACAGTGTGGGATAAGATCTTCAAATCTATGGTGAACTTGTTCCCTCGAGTGCACCAAGTGATAGTTGGTAGAATTTTGTTGCATGCAATAGTTCCACCACCTGCTACACTAGGCTAAACTTATCGGCTAACTATTGGTTGATAAAATTACTAGAGCTGCCTCATTCAATGAGGATCAACACAGACTGCTTGCCCACTTGGTCTTGTAGGGTGCATGCTTTTGCGGCTAGTAATGCCTCACACTATTTGCACAAACAATTTCATGATATGATCAACATCAGAGTTGGCTGAATCAGAATCATCACAAAATGAGAGGGGATCAAGTTTTCTCTCATTTATCTACAATGCTTCCAAGAGATCTTCTAGCACATGTAATTGCACTTGATCAGTACACTTGTAGACTTGACTAAAATTTTCGCCACACATATAACATTCACGCTTGGCTTGACACTGAGATCGGAGAGAATCAAACATGGAAGCCACTGGTGCTTTATCATCATATTTCTTCTGCTTGGGAGATGCCAGAAGGAAACCTCACAGTGGATTGTGTTTCTTGAATTTCAGTCGTAGAGCATCACGGTGACTATACTTTTGCTAGGTCGAAAATTGTCCTCAACCAGAAGGGCCTCCTGCACTTACGCCAGAGAAAATCTAGATCAATTATGCTAGGGTTATGCAGTTTGATAGTTCTACGAATGTCTGACCGAAGGCCAACCAGGAAACATCCGAAGGAGAAAGTTTTATCACATGAGTGATTGCATAACAAAATTTTATGCATCAGTTCCTTGAATTTGTTAGTATATTGTACTGAACAAGTTTTTTATGAACAAATAAACCACTAGCTAGTGATCCTAGCATACTTGCCTCCGTAGAACTTAGCAAACACATTTACACACAACTCCAACCAAGTAAAAACTCGATGCAAAGGTTCATAAGTCTGGAGCCAAAGAGCGGAGCTACCCGTAAAATGCAGTGGAAACATATACCCACATATGTGCTTGCACATTATATAATTTCAAGTACTTTCCACGGCTCCTTTCCACCATTTTCCTGTCAAAATTAGGAAAATCCGATTTATGTAGTCTAGAGCCTTAGAACAAAATTCTCAGTATGGGTAATAAATCGTTGACCCCTGACAAGACCGGAGGTGTGGCCCTCTCCGGTGCTAACACCCTGGTTACGATGTTGTGGGTGATGTCGTTCAGGCTGACATGAATCCGTGCACATATCGACGTGCCCCAGGGTCGAGACTGTGGTTGTGGTGGCATTCACACAGTTGATTTGCGCCGCCACAAGCTCCATCGACTGCTTCAATTCGTCCACAGATCAATCCAAAGCTGTGTTGGCCTGAATCACAGGTTCTAGTGTACGTGGTGTCGACCTTGGCCACGTTGCGGCAATGTTGCGAGCGAACTCTCATTACGAGAGTGTGAGATTTTCGAGCGCGCACCTGAGTAGTCGGTGTGAGGAGCTGTGGAGATCAGAGACGCTGAACTCTGCCATCTTTCGCGTTGGGTAAGGTTCAAGCGGCCGGATCTCGCTATCTCTACTCACTCGACTTGTGTCAAAATGATCTAGGTTACACCGAAACTGTTTTGCGTGGATTTGCAAGGAGTTCACACCCATCCGATCGATTTACCAACAGAAATCACCAAATTCATGACCGGGCGAGTTACGACCTTGATCTTTGTCCTGGCGTCAAGGCACATTCAGCGGGATCTTAGTCTCCATTTCGCAGAGATACAAAGCGAATGCAGTGCTGATCTTGTGCTCGATGGGCTGGGCCAGCTTAGTCTTCAGCTGACGGCCCAAGGCCTGCCTGATGTCTCGCTTCCTACAATCGAGTGATCATTGTCGTTGCACAGACCAACTTCCGGAGCGGTTTTCGAACAGGCAGCCGCGACTCATCCAGCTGTGCGTTTCTTTCCAATTTTGCTGCTCCCCGATCAAGATCTCATCTTCCTCCTCCCAAGTCCCAACTCTCACAATCTCATTCCACCGTCCCCTTCTTGCCCTAGCCAGCCGCCGGCGACATGGAAGAGAATGATCCTCTCGGTCTCGGCAGTGACGACCAGCCTACCCCGCAACTTCCCGATGACCTCCTCCGCAGCGTCTTCCTCCGCCTCCCGCCGGATCCCAGCGCCCTTGCCTTCGTCTCCGAGGCCTGCAAATCCTGGCGGCGCATCGTCCACGACGACGCCAACTTCCTGCGCTCCTTCCGCGAGGCGCACCGCAACGCCCCACCACTCCTCGGCCTCTTTTCCGACGCCGTCTACGGTGAGCTCCATTTCACCCCCACCCCTACCACCTTCTACGGCGCGATGAATCTGCCGGCGCCGCCATCGCGATTCCACGCGTACGGCTGCACGCACGGTCGATTGCTCCTCCACGGCTCCGGCGGCGAGCCTCTCCTCGTCTGGGACCCATTGACCGGCGAGGAGCACCTCGTCCCGTCGCCGCCCCCGCGTTTCATCCCTGGGCAGAGCTGCGGTGCGGCGCTGGTCTGCGACGCGGACCACGCGCACAACGGCGACTGCCACTCGTCTCCCTTCCGTGTCGTCTTTGCGTACAGCGAGCTCGTGCCTCTCAGAAGCTCGCACTCGCACCCACCCTTGGTACCCAGGCACACCTTCGCCTGCGTGTACAGCTCCGTGACAAGCAGCTGGGGTCCGGTGGCCACCATAGACGTTTGTTGCCACTTCGACGGAAAGCCGGGCGCCGTTGCTGGCAACAGCGCCGCTGTGTACTGGCTGACCGGTGAGGCTAGTAAAGTGCTCGAATTCCACCTGGACACGCAGAGGCTGGTTCTGACAGAAACGCCGCTGGAAGTACGGGGTTGCGAGTTTCTTGTCACGCCGGCCATGGACGCCGCGCGGTTCGGCCTCGCGGGCGTGATCGGAGACTACGTGTTGCTCTTCTGGAGGGAGGATGGCGTCGCGGGCTGGATTCACCGTACCATACTCCCACTGGACGACTTCCTCCCGGCAGATCATGCATATGCTAACCAACATTTGCAGATCGGCGAAGATGGGCTCTTGCGTTCTGATGATGATGAGTATGAGGAAGAGCTGGACGCCCCAATGGAGCCGAAAGTGGTCGGCTTCTCCGAGCAAGGGGACGCCGTTTTCTTGCACACGGAGCTGGGTGTGTTCATGATCGACTTAAAGTCCGGAGAGCATCAGCAAGTGCCTACTCCAACCACATACTTCACATGTGTTTACCCATACTCCACCTTCTATACAGCAGGTACAATGCTAGCTTTACAGTAGAGCTATATTGCATAACTTTTTTTATTCACTGCTTAAATCTTATAGGAGTATGATGTTTGTCATGTCCCTGAATATTTGATATTTTATTGGAAAAATTGAGATGATTTAAGAATGGACAGTGTTGATAAACCTCGGGAGGATTGGGATTTCCGAACCTCCTGATCGACAGCTTGACACGTTGTCCTCAGTCCTCCTCATCAGTTCGTCCTCCTCCCTAGTCCCTACACACAACTCGCACATTACTCGCGGCAGGCCGCACTGGCTGCTGCGGAGCTCCGCCGCCGGCGAGGAAGCTCTAGCGTGGCACGACTGCCGCCGGCAACGAAGCTCTGCCTCCAGCTTGCAACAGTAGCGGTGGCTTCCTAGCAAGACCCTCTTAACCCATCCCCAAAAGCTTCACACAAAAAGTGCTTCTAATTGTACATGACTTCTCCCGTGTTGTTTACCCATACTCTCCACCTTCTGTACAGCAGGTACAATACAGTAGAGGTATATATATGTAACCAGCCTGCAATAACCAAGACAGCATAACAATTTAAATTCAGTGCTGAAAGCTTATAAGAGTATGATGTTTGTCATGTCCATGAATTCGTGATATTTTATTGGACAAAATTATGATCTAGGAATTAATACCCGTGGGCTTCGTAACTAGAAGGACGGAACTTACACTCTTGTGTGACTAGCTCATTTTTCGGGAGAGACCTACATATTTATTTACTATTGATGAGAAAGGCAGTGGCTTTGGAGTGAGGACGTTTCGCTAAAAAAACACAGTTTCGAAGTCTCAAAAATTTAATAGAAAAAAATCTACATGTAGGAAATAATGTGCTCTACGAACTTGAACAATTCTCAGCTCGAAATACCGAGTATTTTGTGCTGAACAAAAAAAGACAAAATATGAAATCTAAGGTAGTGAATAGTGCAAACTTTCACACCTCCAAATTTTGCTAGATTTTGTCATTTTTGTTAATACTAGAATATAACGTATTACGGAGTTCAGATTTCGTATGATTGTCGAGTACAACTTTATCTAAATCGAGAATGTTTTTTAGAAATTTTTGAAACTCTGAAATGTTGCCAAATTTTGTTTGAAAAATACCAGGCTACCTGTATCCCGGGATCCAAAGTGATTTTTGAGCGGTTTTGCCATTTATTAGATAAAAAAATCTAAGAGGGCTGAGTAGTGGCTTTATACAAAACAAGTCTTACTGGGGCACCTATATATATATATTTAATTGGATAATTTTTTATTTGTAATTAATTTCATAATTTTTATATCAGTGCATAATAACACAACAATGATATATTGTAGGACATGGAAGACACCTCTCTCATATTTAATTAAGGCACTAGTCACTTGGAGCTGTTTTTCATTGCTACTAGGTTTTCAGAGACTCCAATATCTTTTGTACATGACATGTATCTATCTCCAAGCATAGTGCTTCTAATTGTTAAAGTGCATGGTTTCAGATATTATTATTGTACTCCCTCCATTCATAAAAGGATATTTCAATTTTGTCTAAGTTCGCACGTTACTAAACACTAAAACATGTCTAGCTAGATATATACATATTTATAACAAAGTCAAGATATCTTTTTGTGGACAGAGAGAGTATTTAATTGCTCGCTTTATTTTTTTAGTATTTAGAGGAACCTGGCTATTATGATCGATCACAGCATCAGTCAATGGTTAATTTTGTGTGGTGCTAGCTAGGCTGCTAACACACCTCTGCACAGTACTGCACAACTGAAAGTCTCATCTTATTGCGTTTATGTTCAAAGGCATGTTAGCTTCGTATGCACGTATGTATCTATGTGACTGAACTACTGTGTAATTGGTGAACATATATAGTTGTTGTGTTTCATTGTCAAAAAAATATAGTTATTGTAGTGTTTGAATATTTTATTTTCGTGGGGAGTACCTGGTCCTTATGTTGCCTCATTCATGAACATATGGAATTGTATTTATTAATTGCACATGGAACAAAACGGTAAGATAAAAAATAGAGTAATCCTCAGGAAAATGAATATTCAATGGAATATTTGGCATCACAGGATTACAAGTGTTATGTTAACTGAAAAGTTAATTATATTGTGTTCCATTGACATATGTGTGACCATATAAGGTTATATATGTGTGGTTGCACTCACTATTTGCAACAAGAATGCATATATTAACGCAAAAATGTCAACTAACATTGACATGAAAAATCCATGTACAAATTATTGGCTATTCGCTTAAAACTGAATCCAGTTGCCACACTCCAATAACTTTACAAAGATTAACATGGTTATGGTCAGATTCTAGCGTTTGAGGTGACATACTTTTATCTTAATTTAAAAGTCTTAATACTATTGTTTTCACTAGAAGTACTAATTGTGTCATACTCGCAATTATACATACTTCAATCTCTATTTTTTACAACATCGGCCGCAACCTTTAGGGGTGAACCCGTGGAGTTTCATCATTCAATTGGCTAGTCTTAGAATTTTTTTTTTACTTTGCTCAGTTCATTCATATTTCATATAGTCTGCTTGGCCCTCGTTCGGTTAATATTTTTAATTTGTCTTGGCCTTGAAACTTTTTTATAATATATATTTGCACCTTGAGAGAATCAGGATTGTAGTTCTATGCATTATCCGGTCTGCATGCCCCAACTTAACTTCTTTTGGGTCGTTGGTTGTAGTGTGTTATTTAAGATTATCCTGTAGCATTAGATTTTTGTTAGAATAAATTAGTGCATTCTTGGTTTATGCACACATTAGGCTTGAGGAAGGATCTACTGAAGTAAGGCGAGTGAATTTGTTTTTGAAAAAATTAGTTCATTGATAAGTTGCCTTATATTGTATCTTCTTGTAGTATGCATGTTTATGTAAATAAGAAATAGTTTCTCAGTGAGATTGACATGGTTTTATAGATTGAGTTTGCAGAAAAAGAACCGTGACCTAACTAAACAAAATAGATCCAAATAATATACATATGCTAACTAAAAATCTAGTATAGATACAACACACATCATATTCTTGGGTGCTAAATCGAAAATTATGTTCAGGTGTTCCCAAGATATAAATAAACCGAGCTAACAAAATGTGTCTTTAAATACACGGTGGAGTGGAGGGGAGCTGGGTGATTGATTTTGAGATCAATCTGCACGGCAGGAAGTTCTTAATTTATGTCTGCATACGAGAATACATGTATTTTTGTGGGTATATGTGGCATATTTCCGCTCATTTGATTAATTTTCTTCAACTATTTTTTGTAGTGACCTTTGAGGGTCACAACATGTATATATTCGTAGTGAGGTATGTACACTACTACCATATCTTATTTAGTGGTTCTTAATTATTTCACGTCCACTTCTGCAGGTAGCAAATATATTTTTGATGATAAACAAAAGGACCAAGCGAACAACAATATTCAATCTGGTCAGCAACTCAATTATTTTATTTATTATGATTATTTTAATGTTTGTTACGAGGTTACATAAATTTTGTTGTTGTATGAAAGGATGAACCTAGATCTCGCCAGCTGAAACCATTTTTTCCGATACTTAGTTGTACAAAAAAAAAGACTGGTCGGTATTTACCGGTATATGATAATTTTCTAAGAATTTTGATTACTTTTGTTTAATTTTGTATTAACTTCAATTTTTGTTTGGAGCATCTCAAACATTAATATGGGTATTTCCATTAACCGGTAATACCAGTGCCTACCGGGTTTTTTTCGAGAACGAGAAAAAACCTTGGAACCAAGGGAGCTAGTAATGGATATATTATTAAATCATATATTAATAAATAAAAGGGAAAGGTGGGTGAGTTGACACATGCACTAGTACAAATACACCTTAAATCATATATCAATAAATCATATATTAATAAATAAAAGGGAAAGGTCGGGAGTATCAACGGTTGTATACACTACTCACTGCCGGTGATTAAAAATCCATGGCCGTCAATGGTAATGCAACATGAAAAAAAAACTTAGGCCCAGCCCGAGCCCATACCCAAACTACGTGGTCGGAGCTCGCTCGTCCGTGTGTAGGTCAGGACGCTATGTCTATATTGTCACTTCGTAAGAGCATCTCCACTCGTTTGCTCTCCCCACGCTGAAATCCGGGGAAATTTACATCCGAATTGGATGTAAATTTGGCGTGGGGAGGAGTAGTTTCCCAGCGTGCTCAGGCGAAGACGGCGATCTAAATTTGAAAAACGGAAACTTGACAAACTACGGCTTAAAACAGGTGAATTTAGACTAAATTTAATGATATTTACTATATAGAGGATGAAGTTCATACATAGAGGCCGAATTCGACTATATTTCAAATTAGGCTAGGGGAATACAACTGTAAATATTAAAACACGGCGCTCTACATGCCCAACTGGCGGTAGAACACCGTGTAGTCCATGTCGCCGTCGCCGCCATCGTCGTCGGAGCCGTCGTTGTCGAACTGGGGCGGCGCCGAAGCCGCCTGGCTGCTGCCTTGGCCGGCGTCTCCCCACCGGCCACTGGTACCAGTCGTCGTCGGAGGCTTCGAGGTCGATGACGGGGATGTCGTCGCCGGATGGAGGAGTCGCAGGCCGGCGGTAGCGAGCGACGTCCTCGAGGAGCCTCGCCTGCCGCTCCGCCTCCTCCTTCTCCCACTGCTCCCTCGACCAGGCGCAGGCCTGGTCGAGTGGCATGGTGTTCTCAGCGGGGACGAGGTCCTGGAGGGACCTCGCGATGACGGCCTCGAGGATGGCGGCGTCCTCGGCGCTTTCGGCCTCCTCCACCTTCACCTTCGTCGGCTTGCGCTTCCGCTCGCCGGAGGTATCGTCTTTGCGCTTGGGGCGGAGCCGTCCTTGTGCCGTCGAGGGCTCGCGGATGACGACGCCGCCGCCGCACGCGCGGTTGCTCGGCGGGGAAGCCGCCTCCTTTTTCACCGGCGCCAAGGATGGCGCCGACCTGGAGAGCGACCTCGACGCCGATCCGGAAGACGACGAGCTGGCAGCCATGCGCCGTGGCTGCCAGCTGTTTCCCCGACGGCGGCTGGCCGATGCCCTCGATGGAGGGGGCATCGTCAGCACCGGGAAGTTGCCGCCCTCGATGTGCTCGAGGGCGTTCTCTAGCGTCCTATTCAGCGCGCTCCACCAACGTCGGCGACCCGCGGCGTTGTTGCGCGGAGGCGGAGGCGGCGGGCCGTCGTAGGACGCCAGCTCCCGTTCCCACCGCTGGAGGAAGAACGAGTTCCACCTCGTGTAGTTGTCGGGGTGGTGGCGCGGGTCGGCGCGCTCTTCGTCCGTCATCGTCATCCGAGCCTCCTCGATGGCGACGTCTAGGGCGTGGCCCCGGGGCGGCGGCGGGATTGGTACGCCGCCAGCACTTAGCCGCCACCCGCCGCCGGGAGGCCTCGTGTCCGGCGGGCAGGGGTACCCCGCCTGGTGGAGGAGGTGCTCCCACGCGTGGAGCGGCCGGCGGGGGAAGCCGTTGTTGGCTGCGCCGTCTTCGTCGTTGAACGCCATGGATCGGGAGAGTGGAGCGGGGATACGCGTCGCGGCGAGCGGAGCGGGGTATATAGGCGCGGCTGGTGCTGGCGATTAAATGACGCGTGGAATGCGACGCGTCCGTGGCGAGCTGACCGGCGGCAGGCTTTTAGTGCGCGGAAGACGATGCGTGTGTCGCTGACCGGTCGGGTCCACCTCTGCGGCGAAGACGAAGCGAAAAGCGCGGGAGAAATATCTCGGCGTTTCGCGCGCTTTCGCTTCGTCCGGAGTCCCCGAGCGCTCACCGGTAGTCCGGGGTTGGCGTGGGCTCGCCGGATGGATGAAAGCCCAAATCCGGCGAAAAACGAGGAACCGGGGGCACGGCTGGGCCAATTTTTCGCCGTCCGGATTAAAAAATGGCATACCGGAGTCTATTCGGGGAGACGAGTGGAGATGCTCTAATTTCTGGACGCACCACACATGATCTGTGCTAGGCCGGATCCACCTCTGATCTATCTGTGCTAGGCCGGATTCGCCTGCCTGAAGTGAGAAATGAGAGAGAGATAAACCGAGAGAGACACCCACCCAAGAAAAGGAGAGATTCTTGGAAGGAATAGTAGAGGAAATGATCATAAGACGCCGAGGCAGAGAGAGGGGAGATCGAATCAGAAGCCGGATGGCAGGCCAACATGTGGAGCTTAGGGAGGATCTCGAGGAGAATGTGGGGGCTTGGGATCGAAGGAGCTCACGACCAGCACGTACAACCACAGGTTTGCCCACTGCAGGCTAGTTGTGCATGACATTGGGAGAGAGGAACAACGTTTAGGGCATCTCCAGCGAGACGACGCATTTCAGCGTCCGAAATGTCCGCGCGTATCCGTTTGCGTCGGTTGAAATGGTCGAAATCGACCGTGCGTCCGTTTGCGTCGGGTGGCTCCAGCGGCACGACATATTTTTTGCTCGAATCATTTTTTTATAACATGAAAACATAATTTACATAGTTTAACAGATGAAAATAAACCCTAAACGCCTGCGCCTACTGCTTCTCCTCGTCGCTGTCGAGCACGATGAGCTCCGGTACCGTCCACGGCCAGTTGGGAACCGGCGGTACGTACGCTGGGCACGCCGGCGGTGCTGGAGGTGGAGGCGCCCAAGCATGTGGCTGTGGCGGCGGTGGAGGCGCCCATGGCTGTGGCGGCGGTGGAGGCGCCCAGGGATGTGGCGGCGGAGGAGGAGCCCAGGGGTTGTACGGCGGCGGTTGTGGGGCGGCCGAGTCTTGTAGAGCCAGTCGTAGGGCTTCATCCTCCGACAGCCTGGCGGCATGAAGCCGGTGGCGTACCGGGGCAGCGGCGGCTACACAGGTCGGTCGTTCTCGAAGACGAGGACGCCGAGCTTCGCCATCTCGTCATCCTTCATGTTGTCCGGGAACTCAAACTTGCGGCCCTCCGCCATGGCCAGCTGCCAATCCTGGAAGACGACCGTGACGTAGTCGTCGCTGTCGTCCTTGGCCTCCTCGTTGTGGTACGCTAGTGCCTCGATGTAGTCGTCATCGTCGTATTCGTCAAAGTCGTCGTCGTACTGCGCAGGCGTCGGCGCCTGGTGCGCACGCGTCGGCGCCTGCTGTCTTCGAGGACGAGGCGGCGGTGGACGATCGAAGGGAAAGTCCCTGTCGCCCATGAAGCCCGCCCTCCTCCTCCGATCCCTCTCAGACACGAGATACGTGCGCTAGCTATCGGAGTCGATGGCGTACGCCGGATCGGCGCGGAGGTCCGACGGCAGGTACCGCCTCATTCGCCTGATCTCGGTGCTCGTATCTGGCTCGCGCAGGCACCGGAGGGACGGGCACCCGGCGGTAGCTGAGCCGCCAGCCAACTGGCATGTGCACGTCCCTCCAGGCGTCGCACGACGTCCAGTGCGCGTGCATCAGCCTCCCCACGCCGACGAGCAGCACCACCCTGCCCGGCCGCTCCTCCTTCTTGGTGCCGCTGCCGGACGCCTCGAAGTCGTTCTTCTTCTTCCCCATGGTGCTGCGGCGGTGGTGCTGCGAGTGGAGGTGTGGGCGAGGGAGGAACGGTGCTGGTGGACTTTTAAGGCCGGTCGCGCGCGGGAAACGATGCCATTAAAGGCGGCGCAGAAGCCCAGCCGTCGCCCGCCAGTGCGCACGCAGAAGAGGCAACCACGACATTGATGACGAAGGCTGCGGTGAAGAAGCGAAAGTGCTGACCGCGAAAGCGATGGCCGCGGAAGCGTTGCCCTCGATACAGGCTTGCGTCGCGACGGACTGGCCGGTTACGATGCGTCGCGCCACTGGAGGTGATGCCAGACGCATTTTACGGTCTGGCGGACGCAAACGGTTGCTGGACGTCCGTTTACGTCGCGTCGTTGGAGATGCCATTAGGTGAGAGTGAGAGAGATAGTGCATTCGGAGATGCGGCAGGGAGGATCCTGAAAAGTGGACAGTTCAGGAGTGATTTAAATATAGGGTTTAGGGTATAGCGATTCGTGAGCTTGTTTTCTTGGCCGGCCATCTAAAATGACCGTCATTGGTGAGTTCACAAATGATCAGTGGGTGTAGCTTCATATGAGTGCAAAAACATCGCCACACTAAAAATCATCGCACCAGCGGTGAACTTTATTGGAAAAGCTGGGTTATCACAATTAACTGTAGATGAGCATAAATGACAGTTAGTCATGTTTCTACTAGCGGGTGCGAAGACTGCCGTCACTGGAGACAGACTAGCAGAAGGTGTTTTCCAACTAATATATCAATACTTTTGGTTGTAAACTATAGATATTATATATATAATGAACAATAATTTCACAGGCACATATGTGCCATGTATTTGGAGATGATTTCTACATCATATGTTTTAAACACAAGAGAATATTAAATTTTACAGTAGTACATGCTTAGAAGAAAAGACATTATAGCCGAATTGAATTTCCATTATAGATTTTTTTTAGTTATGTTCATATTTTCTAGATGTTAATTTCAGTCCTTTATTTTCTTACATTTCTTGTAGGCGGAAAAATCAGTGATCCAGGTCAAAAATACTGATGGTGCCGCTGACCATTTTTTTTGGTGAAGAGGTGATGACTATATCCTTGCCTCTGCTTGATTTTTTAACATTCTCGTGTGCCTTAGTTGTATATAAAGATAGCTTATCGCAATTACTAAAATAAGTTTGTTTTACTTGCCAGTTTAGTGCCTGTAGATGTGTTGCTAGCAGTTTACATATCTCTCAATAGAAAGTTACATGCTCTATTGTAGTATATCTGGCCGAAAGTGCATTTCCAACATTATCCTGGTAAAGTAATAGCATGAATAATTTGACATGGTAAAAAATTTATGGAGATGACTTGTTTCACTGAACGCTTGGCCATCACATTTTTGTCAGCTATCTTGATCACGAAGTGTTTTTGACCAAACATTTGATGCCCGACTTGTGAATTTACCTCCCATGAAATTTTCTTTCTAAGATCGTAATACAGTCGGCAGCACGTGGAAATTTTAGCAATTGCATCTTTTGCCAAAGATAGAGAGCGGGCCAATAAAATTGGTTTTGGACAAAAGTAGAGTATATATAAACTTCCTTCCGTTCTTAGGTAATGTACGTAATGTTGGGTTTATCAAAATATATGTTACTGGTAGAACCGAGAATATGAAATACACATTATAGTGTTCTTAATGCTTATATATATTGGGGGTGGAAAACGTTTCATCATTTTGCTGTAGTACTATTTCAGGAGACTAACGACAATGTTTATTTGTTAGGTACCACAAGCATACAACTTCACTGGTGGTTTGGTAGAATGACTGATTAATTGATTGATGCTCAAAATTCTGCCTATCCTCACAATGTAGTTGTTTGCCAGTAACATTATCTTCAATTTAATGTTTTGGATCTGTATTAGCCTTGACGGTTTTCACTACCAGTGTTCTCGAACTATCCTCAGGAATACCCCCGTGGGAACTGAAGTTCAAACATTTTGATAAAGAAGTTGGTACAGTAATCAATTGTGTATTTTGAGCTAAGAATCCATTTAATTCTGCTCTGTGCTCGGATTCAGGTTAATTGCCGTAATCACACCTATTTTTTTTTGCATTACTCTCCATTTTATATGCTCGGTATAATTAATCCTTTTAGATGGCAATGTTCGCTAATATTTTCTACAATTTTTATTAGGAAAGATCAGGCCTTTTAAGCCGCCCCAATCACACAAGGATGGAATGATCTGGTGTAACATCTCAAATTTATTTTGACCTAAAATTTCTATTTATAATTTTACATTTTTTTAAAATTGAGCCAAATTGAAATTTAAAATCAAAATCTAGAAATAAACTAGAAAAGTAAAATAATAAATAAAAGGAATATGGAATATAAACTAACCACCTAAGTCAGCCTGGGAGGCCCAGCCCAGCTTCAGCGCCCGAGCCATGTGAACCCAAGATCAGCCCAGCCTTTCGCACACGCGTGACGGGAGCAGCCCAGTAGCAACCAGCGCAACACACGACCCTTTCCTTGTTTTTTCAAGGACACATGGTGTCCGCGGTCATCTTCTACCTCCCTCTGAGAGAATCCCGATTCCCTCACATGATTTCGCTCGGTTTGCTTGCCCCCTCGCCATGAGACTCTGCCTATAGAAGCCCTACTATCCCCTCCACTTGCCCCCGCGCCATGAGACTCTGCCTATAGAAGCCCTACTATCCCCTCCACTTGCCCCCTCTGAAACCCTGAAACTCGCGCCACAAAGCTGCCGAATTTCATCGCCGGGGTTCTGAGCCACCGTCGACGTTTGTTGTTGATTCCGGCAACACAAAGGGTTCTCGCCGCGACTCTTTGGTCCAATTAATTATCCCCTACCCGTGTGCATCTGCCTTTATGACCCCATTATCTTATTTCACACAAAAATGTTGTTATGTCGAGGTTCCGAAGGTTATCGTCGGGCACCGCCGCTTTGCATGTCCAAAACCGTCGCCATAGGAAGCGGGGGTCACCTCTAAGCATGCCTATAAGGTCGCCGTGATGTTCTATATCTTATCTATGTTTGCACCGAGCCGGGCAACAAAATGTCAGCACCTTCAGCTTCTCCAGCGATCGTCGCCCTTGTCGGCAGCTACCGCCATCTAACGATTTCATAGCCCATAGCCATCCATCTTAAATCGAAGCATCACATTAGTCCTAGATCGAAGGGCTATCTTTCAATCTGGTGTGTTCATTTTAATTGAGATCATGTAGTCAACGTTATAACATATGCTAAACCGGTTTTCGCGAATAGGAGAGTGCCACATAGCAAGCTTTTTTCCTATTAATTCATAATTTTATTTAAAAAACCCAGAAAACATTTGTTACTTTAAAAAAATTCATATTGATTAATCTACTCGTCCAAAAATGCAAATGATATATGGTTGGATTTATAAAATTGATTCTATAATAAAATTTAAGGTTGCCAGGACACCGTTATTTTTTGGCATTTGCTCAAACACACCGTCCGATTGTATCTTTGCTAGGTACCATTACAATTTTGTGATACATTTGCCAAAACACACCACCTGGCTAAAAACGGAAAGTTTTACACTTTTACGTGGGATGGCTGGTTTTGAAGACAAAGTGCAAAACTTTCCGTTTTTAGTCAGGTGGTGTATTCTGGCAAATGTATCACAAAATTGTAATGGTACCTGACAAAGATACAATCGAGCGGTGTGTTTCAGCAAATGCTAGACAATAACAGTGTCCTGTAGCAAATTTAATTTAGGAAACCTAAGCAATATGTTTGAGTAATTTTTGGCATAACTGTAATTCGGTAATTTCAAATTAGTGATTATTTTTGCACCTTGAAGTAAATTAAAATATTCTATTCTTAGGAACCATAAGCATAAAATATCAGATCGTTTTGTGACATAAGCTTCCAAAATTTAGATGAATTATTTAAAGCGCTATAGTTTAAAAATCAAAATAGTTATTGCATTTAATATCACATCGTTTCGTCTTGAGCTTCATCTTGGTCTTGAGCTTCGAGTCATGTTTCCATCTCAAAAACTCTTGGCGGCGAGAGTCATGTGCTCATGGTAGTTGGTCTTGAGATCATCCGGACTCCACTCCATGGGATCCTCTTAAATTTCACCTGCGTCATGTTCCCTCATCTTCAATGCGATATTGGGCTTGCGGGTGTTGTGAGCGCGTGCAACAAGATCCTCCGCATTCTTCTTGGAGATGTCCAAAGCGATGACTTCGCTAAGGACTTCATCGGACGTCATAGCATGGAAGGAGCCATTTTGGCGGATGGCCATCAACTTCACTTCCTTATATGGGACGAGAGCGTTGTAGAACTTTCTTTTGATCAAATGGTCATCCACAAAAGTTGCTCCAATATCTTGCATTTGCACGGAAAGAGCGATGAGGCGTCGGTACATCTCTTTGGAAGATTCTCCTTCAATCATGACGAAGTTGTCGGCCATGTTGTTCACTTCATCGAAACAATAGCTTTGAATGCTCTCATTTCCGATGAAGAGATTGTTGAGTTTATCCCATGCTTATTTGGCGGTCTTGAGTGAGCGGGTGTGAGCGCGATCCTTGGGTGTGACGGCCATGTGGATCATTTTGATGGTAGTGGCGTTGAGTTGTTCATCCACACCACTTCTCTTCTTGTCAAATTCTTTGGATCTCGTGGTGAGTAACCTTCCTCAATGATGCGCCAAAGCTCGGTGGAAGCGCTGCGCACATGAGAACGCATTAAGAATTGCCAGTTTTCAAAACTATTGGATTCAAGAAGCGATGGTGAACCATGAGACAAAATATGAGGCATAGGAATTGGAACATTTATGGTGTAATCACTTGGTGGGGCACCACATGATTACCTCCCAAATTTCCCGCAACCGGTGGTTCATCCTTCCCTTCTAATGAAGTGCCGGTTTCCCCAAGCCCTCCCTCTTGAGGGACTTTAGCCGATTGAGCAACAAAGCCAACCAGAGGAAATGGATTATCTTGTGGAGGAACCTCGGCACTTGCCTTAGGATCTACGGTGGGGGTTGTTTTTGGAGCAACCAACTCCATCATCATAGCCTTCATTTGGCTTACGATGGACGACTCCAATTTCTTGTGGTCATCAAACATAGCCGTTGTGCTATCGGTGTTTGATGGTGGAGGTGGCTGCTCACCGGGAAGGGTCCCATTCCCAACCGCCTCTTGTTCAGCCATTTCTTAGGTGGTAAAGCCCGAGCAAGGAAACCTCGCTCTGATACCACTTGAATGGATCGTTAGCGAACAAGAGGGGGGGTGAATGGTCGCTACACCAAATTTTAATCCTTTTTCAGTTTTAGGCGGTATGCGAAAGTAAAGGTGGCAACTTTGATGATAGGGGTGTTCATAGTATGATCCTAGCGATGCAACGAGTAAAGGAACCGAGCAAGATAGTAAAGAGAGGGAGCGAAACAACCGGGGTAGCGGAGATGAGGTGAGATTTGTTTACTGCAGTTCCTCCCACAAAAGGGAGTACGTCTGCATCAAGGAGGTGCTAACCACGAAGGCTAGGAGGCCACACATGCCTCACCTTGTTCATCGAGAAAGCCCCACGAAGGAGCTTCCCCTTCTCCACTAAGTAGCCAGTCCAGGCGGCGGTTCCTTCACAAGGTTGGGGCGAGCTCCACAAACACCGGGGCCTCCCAACACCCTATGGGGCTAGCACAACTCCAAGCTAGCCTCTACAGGAGCACTTCCTCCAAGATCCCACCATAGAAACCCTAACTCCAAGATGCACTAAGGACTAGATGATATTGGTGAAATCTCTCTTGGTAGAACTATAGATCGGGGTCTCCTCCACTACTTCTCAAAGTTTGGGAAAGTTTGGTTGGATGGGGAGGTAGATCCTCTAGGTTTTGAGCTCAGCAACAATGGAGGAGAGAGGGAGAGTAGAGACAAAACGAGTTGGAGAAGAAGGTCCCTTTTTATAGCGCCTCTCGAATCCAACCATTATGTCCAATTTCCGCATGGGAAATCGGTAGTACCGCTCTGGATTCGAAAGCAGCTCACAGATCTGCCACGTGGGAAGAAAGCGGTACTACCGCTTCCGGTACCGCTGAGGTACCGGCAGTGTCTCTGCGAGTTTCAGACGTCCTCCCGGTACCGTAGCGGTACCAAGGCGGAAGTTCCGTAACTGCGTTTACGGTACCAAAGCGGTACCTGGGCGGAAGTACAGCTCGGAAGCGGTACTACCACTCGAAGTACCGTTGAGGTACCATAACCCCATATGTTTGCTTTTTCCTGGTGCAAAGTCCGGAGCGGTTCTGATGACTGGTACCAATAGGGATAGCGGTACTACCGCTATTGGTACCGGTACTACCGGTCAGGAAAAAAAATGGTTTTTCCTCTTTCCCTATGCAACCACGTTACCTCGCGACACACACACAAAACTAGAAAACCTAAAAGCTACGCTTGAGTCTTCCGATCCTGAGGTGTTCAGCGAGGGCACCGTGCACTTGCAAATTTATCAAAAACAAACTAGACACACGGTGAAATACATTCTAGTGTTGTTATGAAACGCACAAAACACGAGGTATAGATTTTGCTCTTTCACCTCCCTCGCGTACTTCTTTCGCTCACAGTCTTTCTCCGGGTGAAAACTGATTAGGTATTTTTTTCTCGATTGTTCGGTGACCAGAAGGTCCCTGAAACAATAAAAAAACGAAAAAGGAGGTCTTCTACCTCCTAGAAATTATATACCAATGAAGGGGACTTTGTAGGAAACTCCCGGAAATCAACTAAAAATGTATAAATAATGGTATATGATGGCATATGTCAATAAAAACTAAACATATAGGTGACCATAATGATGATGTAAAATGCACGTATCTACTCCCCCAAGTATAAACCTTTGGTCGTCCTCAAGAAAATAAGCGAATAGATCATATCATGCATCAATGAGCTTATGGTTGATGAAAATAAATACGAGCATTACATTATCAACTTATGTATATTCAATTATATTGCAAGATATCTGAACTAACAACCATACAAATGTGGACTCCATATATTAGAAACTCTAGCAGCTACCCCTTATCATTTGTACAAGACGAACCATTGCATGTTGGACAATTGAATAATGTTTCGTATGCATCGTCTACTAACATAGAGCATTTCAATTTGCTTGGCATTTTACCATCTTTTCTTTTTCTTCTACCTTGTCTTGTTACTAAAGATAAACTCTCATAGAGCAACTAGTTACAAGAAGTGAATTTGTTTAACAACAAAATAAGCGTGAAGTTCAACTTTTCTGAACACTTTGCCATGTTTTTAATGGGATCACCTAATAGTCTTGCCCCCCTAGTTACCAGTATACTTATTCATGGATCTTTTAATCATGCCATATTATTTACATCCACCTTTTTCTTTAACTTTTCATGGCGAACCGAATTCTCTAGTGCCGACCTTTTTATTCACAAGCTTGTTTTTTGGGCATATGTATTGAAATATCCATGAAAATCAGTTTACTCGTTGATTATTAAGTAGCACAAGAGTATCTCATGCCCCCTTGTCATCATATCTTCCTAATTATTTACTCTCCAAGACCACATCTCCACCACAACTACAAGATAGTTTCTTTTTCTTGTATTTCTTAGTATAGCCAATGTTCAAGAAATCGTGAATCACTAACTTATCGGTCCGCCTCAAAATGGAGATTAATCGCTTATCGGACGATTAATCGATTTTATCGGTCGGTCATTTATCGGCTTAATTTGTTGTAAATTCTAGTTTTCGGCACTAAATTTTCTATAATATGCTATGTATAGATAATATTGAAGCATTGAACATAAGCATTACCTTGATTCCTTGCATTTGAATCAACAAAAATGGAATTTTTTTAGCTAATGCATGGTTCTACAAGATTATAGAACGAAAATATCAACTTTCAGACCGAATTTCAGTGAAATTTCACTACGAGTCGGCCAAAATATCGGTCATCGGACTAAAAATCGGCTGAAATATCGGTGCGGGGATAAATTAGCCGAGATGCCAAAATCTTATCGGTTACCAGCCGATTCACGATAAATCGGCCGATTAATCGGTATCTCGGCCGATTTTTTGAACATTGAGTATAGCTTTGCATGGATCTTTCCTTTGTTGCAAGCTTTACTTCAAAAAGTTCTATGATTTTCCAACATGCTCAACTTAATTGAGTTCAAGACAAGGTGTAATTGAAACTTCTACATACGAGGTGCACATCTGCATGAGTGTTACCCATAAATCTCCAAACAGAAGAATCATGGATGACACCATACTTGACCAAAGATAGATGATAATGCTCTAAGAGCTTTCCAAACTATGAGAGACTTGATAGCTATTAGATGAAATACAAAACTAAACTAAATACAATGAATAAAACGATATGACGAACTAAAAAGCATTAAAGTCTTGATATAATTGCCCCAAGGTTAGTTTGTTGAAGTGGTGTCATCCTTCTTGGGGCTCTCCTCCTTGTAATGGGCATCCCACTCCTTGAGTTTCCAAGGATAGGGCCTCCCATTGTAGAAGGATGTAGGTGGAGTGTTCAACTTGGTGGAGGGGCCGATCTTGTTGAAGCGATGTTCATACTCACAATTCTGGTTTTCCCACATCCCACATGAGGGCTTCGAACCTATCCAGCGGTGTGAGGATGTGAAGCATCTTCTCCTCCGTGTCCTTGATCTTGCTGTAGGATAACGTTGCATAGAAAACAAAAATTTTCCTACCGCGAACACGCAATCCAAGCCAAGATGCAATCTAGAAGACGGTAGCAACGAGGGGGTATCGAGTCTCACCCTTGAAGAGATTCCAAAGCCTACAAGATGAGGCTCTTGTTGCTGCGGTAGACGTTCACTTGCCGCTTGCAAAAGCGCGTAGAAGATCTTGATCACGATCGGTTCCGGCGCCACGAACGGGCAGCACCTCCGTACTCGGTCACACGTTCGGTTGTTGATGAAGACGACGTCCACCTCCCCGTTCCAGCGGGCAGCGGAAGTAGTAGCTCCTCTTGAATCCGACAGCACGACGGCGTGGTGTCGGTGGCGGTGAAGAAGTCCGGCGGAGCTTCGCTAAGCTATGCGGGATGTGGAGGAGCGGGCGGCTAGGGTTTGGAGAGAGGGGGGCGCCGGCCACTATAGGGGTGCGGCCACCTTGGTGGTGTTTGAGGTGGCCGGCCCCCTCCCTTTGGCCCTCATTATATAGGTGGAACCCCAAGAGGTGGTGTCCAAGTCTTCGAATAAGACCCGAACCAAATCCTTCCATAGGAGGGGGCAATCCTAGCCCAACTAGGACTCCCACCCAAAGGTGGGATTCCCACCTCCCATGTGGGGGTGGCCGGCCCCTAAGGGGAGTCCACTTGGGACTCCTCCCCCACTAGGGTTGGCCGGCCATGGAGGTGGAGTCCCTTGTGGACTCCACCTTCCTTGGTGGTTTCTTCCGGACTTTTCTAGAACCTTCTAGAACCTTCCATAGAACCTTCCGCGACATTTTATTCACATAAAATGACATCCTATATATGAATCTTATTCTCCGGACTATTCCGGAACTCCTCGTGATGTCCGGGATCACATCCGGGACTTCGAACAAATATTCCAACTCCATTCCATATTCAAGAACTACCATTTCAACATCCAACTTTAAGTGTGTCACCCTACGGTTCGTGAACTATGCGGACATGGTTGAGTACTCACTCCGACCAATAACCAATAGCGGGATCCGGAGATCCATAATGGCTCCCACATATTCAACGATGACTTTAGTGATCGAATGAACCATTCACATACGATACCAATTCCCTTTGTCTCGCGATATTTTACTTGTCCGAGGTTTGATCTTCGGTATCACTCTATACCTTGTTCAACCTCGTCTCTTGACAAGTACTCTTTACTCGTACCGTGGTATGTGGTCTCTTATGAACTTATTCATATGCTTGCAAGACATTAGACGACATTTCACCGAGAGGGCCCAGAGTATATCTATCCGTCATCGGGATGGACAAATCCCACTCGTTGATCCATATGCCTCAACTCATACTTTCCGGATACTTAATCCCACCTTTATAACCACCCATTTACGCGAGTGGCGTTTGGTGTAATCAAAGTACCTTTCCGGTATAAGTGATTTACATGATCTCATGGTCATAAGGACTAGGTAACTATGTATCGAAAGCTTATAGCAAATAACTTAATGACGAGATCTTATGCTACGCTTAATTGGGTGTGTCCATTACATCATTCATATAATGATATAACCTTGTTATTAATAACATCCAATGTTCATGATTATGAAACTAATCATCCATTAATCAACAAGCTAGTTTAAGAGGCATACTAGGGACTTCTTGTTTGTCTACATATCACACATGTACTAATGTTTCGGTTAATACAATTATAGCATGATATATAAACATTTATCATAAACATAAAGATATAAATAATAACCACTTTATTATTGCCTCTAGGGCATATCTCCTTCCGTCTCCCACTTGCACTAGAGTCAATAATCTAGTTTACATTTGTAAAGATATAACACCTTGGCCTTCTGGTGCTTTATCATGTATTGCTCACGGGAGAGGTTTTTAGTCATCGGATCTGACACGCTCAGAAACGTATGTATTTTGTAATTCATTTGCGTCTCAACGCATCACTCATTTCCAAATGAGTTGGCATTTTAAATATGTTTGATCTTCTGGTGGAACCTTAATTCCGCTTGTCTGAAACATGTCACTAATATTGTCACACACAATATAGCTTCAAAGTTCTGACTCTGTCGGAAATACACCAAGTTCTCAAAGAACCTCTTGACTTAACATCCTTTGTCATTGTCAAAATAATGACATACTCTGCCTTCTTTTGTAGAATTCGTCACAATATTTAGAACTCTTCTCAATCTAGCATAGACAACTTCTAGCTCATTGTGCTACCTTTTAAACAACACTTAGTCTAATTTGAGATTGAAATTATATTTTATATGTGACAAAACCAATATCGGTGTAACACCTTACAGCGATTTGTTTGTCATTTCTTCATACAAAATATATATATATATCCTTAGTTCTTCTAAAGTACTCAAGGATATTCTTACCGTCGATCCAATGATCATCATATGAATCATTCCGGTATATGCTCATAACACTTTATAGCACATGATATCTGATTGTGTACATATTATTCGTGATCTATAATCACTCATGTGTTTTTACTCATTGAGTGTCGGATACACTCAAGTCTTGTTAAACCTTCACATGACAAGAACATTTTCTTAATATTTCTATATTGAACTACTTCAATATCCATCATATGTACTTTGACTTAAACTTATTTATGTGTTTCAATCTATCTTCATAGATCTTGACACTAAATTTGTTTCAATCCATATCCTTTCATTGAAGTTAATTCTCAATGAAACCTTTTTAATCAAGTATATAATTACATCATTTATAACCAACTATATGTCACCTACATAAAGTTTTATAAATGTGTCTTAGCGCTCCCACTTAATTTCTTGCAAATGCAAGCTTCTTCATCGTCTCTGATGAAATCAAAAACTCTTTGACTATTTCATCTGGTGAAGATTCCAACTCCGTGATACTTACTTCATCCAATTGAAGCTTGTATACCTATCTAGTATTCCACGGACCAGCAAAACTCTTGGTTGTATCTTTTATACATACTTCTGTTAAGTAGTGTATTTTGCCATCCTACTAGCATATCTCATAAAAGAAATATGTAGTGATTACTAGAATAATCCACATAGACTATAAGCATTGCTACGGAAGATCTAATCTTATCGTATTCAACTCTTTGAACTTTGTCGTAAACAATTTTTCGATAAGTCAAGCTTTCTTCAAGGATATTTCATCCAAGTCTATCAATTTCATAGATCCATTTATTTTCATAAAGTATTCATCTATCTTGGATTTCATGGCGCATGGCCATTTTAATGGAGTCAGGGCCCATCATAACTTCTTTGTTTTGTAGTTGGTTTATCATTGATCAAAATCAATCCTTTGTCAACAAATCATTTATTTGATCACAAAGTAAACCATACCTACAAGGTTCAATATGTACTTCGATCTCCATGGCTAAAACACTTTGTAGTCATGAGAGCCATGATCGTCGTGGCCGCTTCCGAAACCAATTCCGATGCTGCGCTACTACGATCATTATGCTCGAGTTCATAAACATTATCAAAATATATTGTCCTCCCACTCAAATACTTCACTCGAAACAATTTCTCGGAAATAAGAAACATTGACAAACACTTTTGTCTTTGTCTCGTGGGAAGAATTCCCAATTAAATCTCTGGGATAACCAACAAAGACATTCATCCGATTTTGGTTGACTATTAGGGATTATACCCATGACATAACTTGTATGGTGTCATTTCAACGGATCATTATGATGCTCTATTCAGTGTAAAGCGGTAGTTTCTAAAGCATAATCCACAAAAATATAATGGCATTAATATTTTATCTTATCATTGACCCAACTAGGTTTGGATACATCTCTCGGATACTTCATCATCACTATGATACTCCAAGAAATGTGAGTTGTAGAACAATTTCATAACTCTTTTAGATGTTCGCTAAAATTCGTAATTCAAATATTTCCTCCATGATCCAATCATAGATATTTTACTTTTCTATTACGATGATTTCCACTTCATGCTGAAATTTATTTGAATCCTATTCAAATGTTTCAAACTTTTCCTTATTGAATATATCCACATATATACTCAATTCATTGTTTGAAAGTTTTCATGAAGTAGAAGAATCTTCCGCACACAACTATGCCCAGTGAACCACATATATCATTATGTATGTTTTCACTAAGTTAGTTGCCCGTTCAACTCTCGGCCTATGAACGGTATTTCAGTCATTACTTTTTAGAAAAGATTTTGCAAGCGCCAAACGATTCAAAAAATCAAATGACTCCAAAAATCCATTTGCATGGAGTTCCTTCATGCGTTCCTTTCTAACATGACCTAAATGGCGGTTCCACAAATAAGTGGAATTCAAATCATTCGCCTTATGGCATTTTAGCGTCGTTGTTATGTATGTGTGTTTCACCATTAAGATTTATAATAACTTATCCATCGTACATGGAGTAATGTCATAATTTAAACAACTCATTGTTTTCATTTGACCAGAGCAAAATAACAATTATTAAGTTCTTTATTATAAATTCTAAGGGTTAGATAGAATGCCAACGATGAACATAATAACACTTTATTTTTGTTCCGGACGTGCATTCCTATCATATTCTTTGTCGATCACTTAGGCCATTGTATTCTTGTATTGCGTTGTTTTGTATGACATTTCATACCAACCAATATAGTACTAATACCCAAGAATTTCTTAGTGTGACTTAACTAGGAATACAACCATAACATGTATATCATTTATATACACCTGAGCTAGACTGTCTAGTCTTTTCTTTTCTTTTTGCCAAAATATCTTTTGCAGTTTCTCTTTTAGCTTTCCTCATTATTCGGAAAAACATTTCAACATCAATAACTTCTAGGTTTGTTGGTCAAATACCAATAACCTTGAGGTTCTTATTTTGAAGTTGATCATCATATGACAAGTGTTTCAGATTTCACTATTAGTAAATTTGTAATATGATGAACAATTTCACTCATAATTTTATCCATCAATTCATGATAACTTTCTGAGACCATGTCTGTACATGCTAGGCTCATAAAGTTTAAACCTTAGTATTCGCATATGCAAATCTGGCTTGCACCCGTTGGAAGCACACGTAGAATCTATAACACCCGATCATCACGTGATGCTTCGAAACGACGAGTCTTAGCAACGGTGCATACTAAGGACAATCACTTCATGGATATGCGAATATCATTAGTGCCCCAATAGTTGGAGAATTGTGACGCCTGGCGTCTTCAACCTTCATACATTCCCATAAAACTTATGAGTTTATGTAGTCTCACCAAATTATATTCTATCATCTTGCAATAAGGTCTTAGATATCACATATATCTCATACCTTGATTATTTCTGAAAACTAAATTTTCAGCTCCTTACTTTTCAAACAAATTTGAACTTCAAGTTTCACGGAGACAAGATAACTTTAGGTACTAATTGAAACCATAGTTCTTTGAATCAACAATGTGAGGTTTACTAAAAGTTTGCAATAGGACTTAATCAATTCTTGATTCTTTAACAATACGGTACCAATCCGTAAAGTTTCTTGTCAGATTTTAACAGTATTTCTATCTCAATAACAAGACTAGCGCATGGTAGAAAACGGATGCCAATACTACAAAATTAATTCAAAATACTACTCAGACTATGTTTATGATAATTAGTTCATGTTTTAATCTAATTACTAATGAACTCCCACTTAATACAACATCCCTCATAGTTGTTAAGTGGTACACGATCCAAATCCACTACACCAAAACCGATCATCACGTGAGATGATGTAGCTTCAATGGTGAACATCAACATGTTGATCATATCATCCATATGACTCGTGTTCAACCTTTCGGTTTCCGTTGTCCCGAGGCCATGTCTGTACATGCTAGGCTCGTCAAGCAAACCCAAGTATTCCGCGTGTGCAACATGGCTTACACCCGTTGTATGTGAATCGTTGAATCTTATCACATCCGATCATCACGAGATGCTTCGAAACGACGAACCGTTACAACGGTGCATACGAGGGAGAACACTTTATTATCTTGATATTAATGTGAGGGATCATCTTATAATGCTACCGTCGCGATCTAAGCAAAATAAGATGCATAAAGGATAAACATCACATGCAGTTCATATGTGATATGATATGGCCCTTTTGTCTTTGCGCCTTTGATCTTCATCTCCAAAGCACGGACATGATCTCCATCATCTTCGGGCATGATCTCCATCATCGTCGGCGTAGCGTCAAGGTCCATGGCGCCGTCTTCATGGTTGTTCACCTCATGTAGCAACTATTACAACTAATTTGAAATACTACTCAACATGAAATTTAAAGACAACCATAAGGCTCCTGCCGGTTGCCACAATACAATAATGATCATCTCATACATATTCATCATCACATTATGGCCATATCACATCACCAAACCCTGCAAAAACAAGTTAGACGCTCTCTAATTTGGTTTGCATATTTTACGTGGTTTAGGGTTTTTCGATATAGATCTAATCTACCTACGAACATGAACCACAACGTTGATACTAATGTTGTCAATAGAAGAGTAAATTGAATCTTTACTATAGTAGGAGAGACGAGACACCCGCAAAGCCTCTTATGCAATACAAGTTGCATGTCGAACGAGGAACAAGTCTCATGAACGCGGTCATGTAAAGTTAGTCCGAGCCGCTTCATCCCACTATGCCATAAAGATGCAAAGTACTCAACTAAAGATAACAAGAGCATCAACGCCCACAAAACCATTGTGTTCTACTCGTGCAACCATCTATGCATAGACACGGCTCCGATACCACTCGTAGGATAACGTTGCATAGAAAACAAAAATTTTCCTACCGCGAACACGCAATCCAAGCCAAGATGCAATCTAGAAGACGGTAGCAACGAGGGGGTATCGAGTCTCACCCTTGAAGAGATTCCAAAGCCTACAAGATGAGGCTCTTGTTGCTGCGGTAGACGTTCACTTGCCGCTTGCAAAAGCGCGTAGAAGATCTTGATCACGATCGGTTCCGGCGCCACGAACGGGCAGCACCTCCGTACTCGGTCACACGTTCGGTTGTTGATGAAGACGACGTCCACCTCCCCGTTCCAGCGGGCAGCGGAAGTAGTAGCTCCTCTTGAATCCGACAAGCACGACGGCGTGGTGTCGGTGGCGGTGAAGAAGTCCGGCGGAGCTTCGCTAAGCTATGCGGGATGTGGAGGAGCGGGCGGCTAGGGTTTGGAGAGAGGGGGGCGCCGGCCACTATAGGGGTGCGGCCACCTTGGTGGTGTTTGAGGTGGCCGGCCCCCTCCCCTTTGGCCCTCATTATATAGGTGGAACCCCAAGAGGTGGTGTCCAAGTCTTCGAATAAGACCCGAACCAAATCCTTCCATAGGAGGGGCAATCCTAGCCCAACTAGGACTCCCACCCAAAGGTGGGATTCCCACCTCCCATGTGGGGGTGGCCGGCCCCTAAGGGGAGTCCACTTGGGACTCCTCCCCCACTAGGGTTGGCCGGCCATGGAGGTGGAGTCCCTTGTGGACTCCACCTTCCTTGGTGGTTTCTTCCGGACTTTTCTAGAACCTTCTAGAACCTTCCATAGAACCTTCCGCGACATTTTATTCACATAAAATGACATCCTATATATGAATCTTATTCTCCGGACTATTCCGAACTCCTCGTGATGTCCGGGATCACATCCGGGACTTCGAACAAATATTCCAACTCCATTCCATATTCAAGAACTACCATTTCAACATCCAACTTTAAGTGTGTCACCCTACGGTTCGTGAACTATGCGGACATGGTTGAGTACTCACTCCGACCAATAACCAATAGCGGGATCCGGGAGATCCATAATGGCTCCCACATATTCAACGATGACTTTAGTGATCGAATGAACCATTCACATACGATACCAATTCCCTTTGTCTCGCGATATTTTACTTGTCCGAGGTTTGATCTTCGGTATCACTCTATACCTTGTTCAACCTCGTCTCTTGACAAGTACTCTTTACTCGTACCGTGGTATGTGGTCTCTTATGAACTTATTCATATGCTTGCAAGACATTAGACGACATTTCACCGAGAGGGCCCAGAGTATATCTATCCGTCATCGGGATGGACAAATCCCACTGTTGATCCATATGCCTCAACTCATACTTTCCGGATACTTAATCCCACCTTTATAACCACCCATTTACGCGATGGCGTTTGGTGTAATCAAAGTACCTTTCCGGTATAAGTGATTTACATGATCTCATGGTCATAAGGACTAGGTAACTATGTATCGAAAGCTTATAGCAAATAACTTAATGACGAGATCTTATGCTACGCTTAATTGGGTGTGTCCATTACATCATTCATATAATGATATAACCTTGTTATTAATAACATCCAATGTTCATGATTATGAAACTAATCATCCATTAATCAACAAGCTAGTTTAAGAGGCATACTAGGGACTTCTTGTTTGTCTACATATCACACATGTACTAATGTTTCGGTTAATACAATTATAGCATGATATATAAACATTTATCATAAACATAAAGATATAAATAATAACCACTTTATTATTGCCTCTAGGGCATATCTCCTTCACTTGCCTCATAGGCTTCGAACTTCTTCTCCATCTCAATGCTCATCAGATGATGAGCATCAAGACTACGCTTGATCACAGTGCCATACCTGAAGACGGTGTCCTCCAGATCTTGCAGCCTTTCCTCCATGGTGCCCTCGTTCTTCGGAGCCTTCACCTCCTCCATGAGTAGCACCCTCTCCTTGAAGGTTAAGGTCCTCAGAGGTGCAACCACAGAGTTGAGGTAGTGGTTCATCACACCCATCTCCTTGGAGTCTTCACCTCCGAGATTGGACCGGAGCTCAACATGATCAAAAACCTGAAAGAACTGGACAAGAAAACAAGTTTCGCTCGAAAAGACTCGATGCGAGATTAGATCGGCAGAGGGGGTTATATATTGACGGTTTTTTTGCTAAAAACGAAGAGTTCGAGTCAAAACGGAGGTGAAAAGGAAGTCCGAAGGTCAAAATACCTCTGGTGTCGTGCCTAGCAAGGTAGGGCGCGCCACCTACGCTCTGTTTGCCCCCGTGACTCCGTTTCTCCCAAATATTTCGCGAAACCTTCTTATTTGGCTAAAAATTAACTGTCCTAAAATATGAAAAGATTCAGAGATCACTACGTACCTGATCTCAACTTTTATTAGTTTCTAGTATCTCATAGAGGATAATTCTTGGCAATTATGGCTTTCGAACTCTGGAGATTTAACTCCTCTACCTTTCCTATGAACTTTTCTCCTGCAATATATTTTTAAGACGTTGTCGAGGGAGGGGTAGATAGAACACGTGGAAGTGCCAGTGAACTGAAGGCGAAACCATGACCGGGGGGAGGGGAAACCGTTGGCCTATCCTGGCCAGAAACAAGCTTGATCGGGGATGAGCTGGGCGCGGTGGAGGATGAAGATTGGGAAGGGGTAAAAGGAACGAAAATAAATAAAATATTTTTGACATGATGGTCTCGCCTCATTTTCGGTATCTGTTCTACCGGAGCCAGCGTGGGATCTTTAAACACTTCTCCCGCAACCCTTGTACGCATTTTATGGTGCGGTTTCTTCAGGGATATATTAGAGTTACTCTAAATGGCAAGTTGGTAATGGAAAATCCTTTAAGTTTTGGAAGGACATCTGGTTTGGAAATTCTCCTTTAGCTACCCAATTTTGGGACTTGTATTTTGTTTCTAACCAACAAAATAAAACAATTTTTGAAATTTGGGATGGTCGTGAGATTAGGGGAAGTTTTAGAAGGACTTTAACTGAAGATATGATGATTCAGTTGCATGAATTGATGGAGGTGGCTAGATCCATTTCCTTCTCCAATGAAGAGGATCAACTTATCTGGAAATAGAATTCCTCTTGAGTCTATTCATCTAGTTCCTTATGTTGTGATGAATTTTAGAGGGATTACCTCTGTTTATCTTCTTGCTGTTTGGAAACTCAAAATTCCACCTAGGGTTCAAGTTTTCCTCTAGCACTTCTTGCAGAATAAGATTATGACTAGAGATAACCTTAGAGCTAGAGGAATTCCAAAACCTATGAAATGTGAAATGTGCACTGAATTTAAAACTGTGCAGCATTTCATGTCTGAGCCCTTTGGGATTTGGTTGAAGAGGTTTTTGATGTGCATATGTCCAATTTTGAATCCATTGCCACTAAACGGCTTTCTAACGAAAATTCATGCATTTCAATATAGTTTCCTCTGCTATGGCTTGTGGTTGAATAGAAATAATCTTGTGTTTAACAAGGTTACTTGGATTAATTTAAAACAGGCATGGCACCTGGTTTACTTCCTCCTTCGGGATTGGAAGAACCTTTCAAGGATCTAGAAAATGGAAAAAATGCTCAATTCATGGACCCGCTGCTGGCCAATTTGAAAGCTCCACTCTGCCTCCCTATGGGGGTGAGATGCCCCTCCTTCGACTGGATATCCAGATGGAACTCGAGCTTTGGAGGAAGGGCAACACTGACGTATCTCCTAGACAATCCTGATGAATATCACAACATCCATGTGGTGATGTGATCCCTCAAGAAAAAGCGCAAATTATGAAGAAATGCCTCCGGGGGTCATCGGTGAAAGGAGCAATTCATATGAACAAAAAATTAGGTGAAGAGATTCCGTCCTTTCCCTGTTTCTGGACCTTTTCGAGCTGTAGCTGAGTAGTAGACTTGTTCTACATTTCGTTTGGTCTGCACTATTGCTGCTGGTTTTGGAGTTTAGCTGGTTTTTCGGGAGTAGCTGGGATGGAAGCTACTTCCAAAGAGAAAACTCTGAAACATAGTCAGTTTTCGGCTTGTTTTTACTTTCATTTCTTTCTGTTTTCCTTTAACGAACTTTAAATTCTCCCTGTAAGAGACTTTGGCTTCTTTTCAATAAAATGGAGCTGGGGAGCGATCCCTATTGATCTAAAAAAGAAATGCTCTTTATGTGGCCAAATGTTGGTGTGCGGAGGAATTGTTAGTTAAATCCTTGTCTTAACAAATGAGATATGCCTTATGATTTGAAACAAAGGGAGCTTATGAAAATAAAATAAAATAAAATAAAATAAACTTGGTTGAGATTTTACAAATTTCATTATCCCCATGGTTTCATAATAAATTATGAATTTGTAAAACAACCTTAAATTCTTGTTATGATCCTTATGGTCATGGATTTTTTCTTGGATAAATTGTATTGGACCATGGAAATTTCTACTACTCTTTCCATATTAATTATTTCAGATTTAGCACAAACTAACTTGATATGGATTGAAGGGAGTAACATTTTGCCGTATTGTCCGAAACCTCCTCAGTCAATACCATACAAGAATCACAGTGCATTTAGAAAAAAAAAAGTTATATTACACTGAACGAATAAAAGATATCCCGGAGAGAGAGGGACTCTGTCCATTTCTGAATTTCAAATCAAAACACTCTTCACGCGGTTCGTTCGGCACCATCGGCCAGCCGCCACTCGACGCTGCGTTTCTTTCCATTTTGCTTCCACCGGCCAGATCTCATCCTCATCCTCCTCCTTCCAACCCTCCACCCCCTAGCCCTAGCCGCCGGCCACGAGCGCCATGGAGGTGAACCAGCCACACAACTTTGTCGACCAGCCTACCCTGCAGCAGCTTCCCGACGACCCGCTGCGCAACATCTTCCACCGCCTCCCTGCTGATCCCAGCGCCCTCGCGTTCGTCTCCGCCACGTTCAAAGCCTGGCGGCGCGTTGTCCACGACGAGGAAAACTTCCTCCGCCCCTTCCGCGAAGCACACTCCAACGCCCCACCGCTCCTCGGCCTCTTCACGGACGCCGTGTATGGCGAGCTTCCGTTCATCCCCTCCACCAACTCCGGTGTGGTGAATCTTCCAGCTCCGCCGCCGCCGCTGTTCCACACCTACGGCTGCACCCACGGTCGCCTGCTCCTTCACGACAACAACGGCGAGCTCCTCCTCGTGTGGGACCCTCTGACCGGCGTCGAGCACCTCATCCCGTCACCGCCGCCCGGCTTTCAGCCCTGGCAGACCTGCGGCGCCGCGCTGGTCTGCGACGCCGACCACGTCAACGCTGGCGACTGCCATTCGTCGCCGTTCCGCGTCGTCTTCGCGTACAGCGACGTTCCTCCTGGCGGCTGGCACGCGCCCATGGCACCCGCGCAGACTTTCGTGTGCGTGTACAACTCCGAGACCGGAAGCTGGGGCGGCAGCCCGGTGGCCTCCATCTCCGTCGGAAACTACTTCGACTGGAAACTGAGCGCTGTCGCCGTGAACGGCGCTGCCGTGTTCTGGATGACCCAGGAGGAGAGCACGGTCCTAGAATTTCGCGTGGAGACGCAAGAGCTGACACTCACAGGGACGCCGGAGGGTATACGCGGCATGGGCTTTGTTCTCGCGCCGACCATGGATGCGAGGCTTGGTTTGGCCGGAGTGATCGGCGGCTCCGTTGTGTTATCCTGGTGGGACGATAATGCCTGGGCTGACCGTGTTGTCGTTAGGCTCGAGGAGATCCTTCCGTTCCATGAGTATGATGACGAGTACGAGAATGGTGGCGACGACTGGAGTGAGCCTGACGAGAATGGTGGCGACGATTGGGATGAGCCTGACGAGAATGGTGGCGACGATTGGGATGAGCCTGACGAGTATGGTGGCGATGGGCTTCTGCGTTTTCAGATAGGGCACGCAGGGTACTCTGACTCTGATGATGAGAACCTTGACGTCCCGATGAGACCGCGGGTGGTCGGGTTCTCCCAGGACTTGAATTCCGTTTTCTTGCAGGCAGAGCCGCCGGGCGTGTTCATCATCAACTTGGAGTCTGACCACCATGCGCGGGTGCTTGAAACAGATCAGCGCCTCTCCCGTGTCTATCCCTACTCCTCCTTCTATACAGCAGGTATAATTTCTTTGCAGTAGCTATATACTCATCTAACTATCTGGTTAATACTGATGACTATTTTCCATGTCATCCATGAATGCTTAATGCTGATGACTGTTTCTATACTCCTAGATATATGACCGGCCTTGTTTTGATCTATTTGGTGCTGGATGCTAATACTGTTTGCCATGTCCGCAAATGTTTAAATTAAGATCATACGCATCGCTTTGATGAAGAGGCTAGGGCTTCCTTCGACAAAAAAAATGTGCATGATTCTTTTTATTAACAAGTTGCAAATTTCTTCTATGTCATATGTGCTTTCATATTTGGCCGGTTTAATCTTGGGAGAGGGAGACCAACATATTAGTTGAGTAAATTATTTTCTTGAACTTCATTACACTTTTGTAATCACTACTTTTCTTTGGGTGGGGGGGGGGGGGATAAACAGTACATGTATCTATTGCATCTACAGCCACATAGGATAGAGTACCTATTGCTCCAAGACATGTCTTACAGAACCGGCTTATATGTATTTTTGTACTAACGGAATATGTGGCTGCCTTAGTGATCCATATTTTTCATATTTTAAGGGCTCCTATATAACTCGATCAATAGATTTTAAAATCTTCCCCCTTATAATAAATCGAAAGCCGGCTTTTGATGTATCTTCGAAAAAATATATATAACTCGGTAGACTACACTATAAGACATAACCAGATTTGATTATACGCTCATTTGGTTAGAAATTTCATGATTGCGCCCTATTCCCACCTAAAATATTTAATTCATCTTCTACCAAGCAAAGGCATGGAGAATATGTTGCATACCTTTCACATCTATTATTTCACTATAAGAGAGAATTTTATGCCATTCGGAAACTATTATTCCCGGTGAACTTCTGCTAGGGGCATCTTGTATTCACTATTAGAATACACGTATATAGGGGCAAGCTTTCACACAGACACCATCCATGAAAATAATATTGGATATTTACTCTTTTCTTTTTATCTAGCTACCACTGTAGTGTGCTTATTATATTGTTAACATGGATATTGTATGCAATATTGGATTGTGGCGAAAGGGATTTTATCTTAGTATATAAAGGCTTAGTGTGATTGTAACCATTGAAAATTGGGTTTATATATTTTTTTAACAAGGCACGCACATGTGGTCAAAGCGTGTACAACACATGGAACTCTCTAGACATATCCATTGGAAAAAATGTCGAGACAAAGGCAAAATGGAACCTAAAGAATGAAACATGTAAGCCCATCTACGTCCCAAAACATTGTCTATCATAACCATGGCTTGCTCCGCTCTTAAGGTGAAACATAGGCTCTGAGAATGCGATCGAAAAAAGCACCAACATCAAACCTTCAGGCTATGGCTTGGACATCATTTTTGGCATGCTGCAAGCGCCCGGTCACTTTTCACTGTGGTATGGCTTCCATGGATGAGCCTCGTTCATACCTGTTTCATCCAGCCTTGACCGCCTCTAAACACGCCATCGATGAATCACAGTGAGACCTATACCTACATACATCAGCATAACCTACATCAAAACAAATTTTGTAAGATGAATATTGACGCTACAGGGCCATTCTATTAATGTACGAGCCTCACATGCTCCACACATGTGCTGGAGAGCATGCTGTTGTGATGGTCGTGCTCGAGTAAAAAATATCTGCAGCATGGTCATTGCCACCATAATGAAAGCCACACCTAATAATATCTCAAGATCAATAGAACTAGCGAAACACCGAGGCCCCTAGCTCCTCGGTTACATTGATGGCAACATTGGCAAGATGGAGTGAAGCTGCATCACTAACAATTTAATCTAAGCCTTGTCCTACCCCTTTCTAAAAGCCAGACGAGAATATACGTCTAGGGAACCAATGGTCCCGTCGACGTCGGCTGGGTGGAAATCCCATGCAGCCCTTACGCCTTCGGTATAATAGAATATAAGATGAAGGGAAGGGAGCAAAAGCAACACCTTAGTTAATACCCTTTTATATACACAGTTGTGAACCATATTAAATTGTTTATATTCGTCCATGCTCAACCATATTTTTACTTGGTCTTAACAAATTTATTTTTAGTATATTTTTCCTTTGAGGGAATTAGAGTGTAGCTATCATAATAATTGGACTTCTTACTCATATTTAAGTGCTTTAGAAATTTTTCATTGGTTGGGGTGTTGTAGTGTGTTTAATTCTGATAATCTTGTACAATCTTTCTATGATTTAGTGCATTATTACCATGTATGGGATGGGCTAGTGGGCTAGAGGACGATAGCGATTAACTGTTTGCTAAAAGTAGTAAATTATGTCTATTGTTTACTCTCAACTTTACGTTATATGATTTCTTGTTAAATTTTCCTGTAATTATATTGTTTGTCATATTCTATATTGTTTTGAAAATAGATCATATATTAGAGAGAAAACTCCATAACTACTTGTATAAAATGGATCCAAATTATATACTTATGTTGCATGAAAATCTGTTAGCAACCATTGTCACCAGATTGAAGAAAAAAGCATCTTGGGTTGCGTCACTGAAACAACACCCATATTAATTAGGCCAACAAGTATGGTCTTGGTTTTATAAATTTGTAGTGGTTTTCAAAATTTTATATAAATTAAGCTAACAAAACATCAGTTTGTACTTGGTGTATACGATGGAGTTAATTGTATGGGTGTTATTTGTATAGCTCTACCACTAGAACTCACCAATACAGGTGTGCGTACAAGTGTATGTTTTCCATGTGTCTATGATGCAATTATATTCATTTAACTAGTTTTGTCAGGCTTCTTTTATCTTGAATATCAAATCCTGAAGTATATATATATATATGTCAAATCAATTTTTATTGAGTCTTATATATTACATGTTTATTATTGCAGCCGGAAAAGAAGTTTTAAATGATGTGCAAGTAGTCCAAGAGAACGACAGTATTCAATCAGGTCAGCAAATCTACTGGTTTATACATTGTGTTGAGATTAATGACGTTATGAAGTCATATCTCAGAGAAACGGTTTAGTAGTATCACCCTGTGAAACGATTAATTGGATGATCTAGTAATGGGTTGGTTGAATAAGTACATGATCTAATGAAAAATGGAAGGCAGGCGTGTTGAACCATATACATTTTTTTTGTTCTCATCTCAAATATTATATACCTTGTGCTCGATAGATGTATATATCAGCTTCATTTGTTTCGTGAGATGACTTTTTGGCCTTGTGTGTTTTACTTTCATGGTAATGATCTCCAATAGTACATGCTCCTGTGCAAAGAAATTTAGAAATTTTCAATCAGTTTTACAAGGTGTAGTCACTTTCTTGTTTATAATACGTTTCAATCCTTTATTTGTCTTCTGTTTCTTGTAGGTGGAAAAATCAATGTGATCAAGGTGAAAAGTACCGATGGTGTTGTCTAGTTTTTGTCAGTGCAAGGGTGATAATCGATTGTGGCGTAAGCACATTTTTACCTTCTCTAATGTCCAGATTATTTATAAGGATACAATGCTTTATTGGTTAAAACTAATTTAGATTTATTTCCAATTTTTCTGTCTGTAGGATAGTTCCTATAATAATAGTTTTAAAGGGTTACTCTATACAAAGGGTGGAGACTAGCTTTACATTATAGAACACATGGACACAAATGTACTTAAATTATAATTTTGATAAAATACTTGCTTGAATTTATAGATTGTATAATGTTTGTGGAGAAGAATTTATTTGTGTCGCCTCTTAGCTATAATACTTCTTACAACCTAGTTTGATCATGCAATTATTTTTTCTGACCAACAATTTGTTACGTCAGTTTACACCAAAAATAATCTACGATTCAAAGTACAGTGAGCATCATGAAAAATTCAACCTTTGAGCTTTTCCAAAACTAACGAGTGAGACAATAAAATATGATTATCTGACAGAAGTAGAGTAGGCACTTTCTTGCTTTGCTATTTCACGTATGTAAGTTTTGTTTATAAAAATATATGTATATAATTAGATTGGGAGTACATGTTTAAAGTGTTATTGATGCTTATGGTTTTATGATGGATATTCACAAAATATTATTATATATATTATTTTGACCAAACTAACAAGTTTGCTTATTTTTCAGGTATCACGTGAAGCTTCTCAGCGGATTCTATGGAATGGAAGTGATTACTTGAGCTTCATAATTGAGCTTGTCCTGGAAAATATTAAATGCTTGTAATAGTATTTCTTATTTAGTTGTTGGATATGTATTGTCCTCGATGATTTGTCTTGTGTGTGGTCTGCAAACATTCTTGGGAGGCAGGAAGTGAACTTCAAACATTTTGGATAAAAACGTATTTGCATTGTATAATGAGACCTATATAAATCTGTCTAATTGTACACTATTAAGCTATACTGGTTATTGCTCAAATTATGTTGTAGTAACTAAATATTTGTTTTCTGCATTGTATTGTCATCTGCTTCTGAATCATTAATATTTGAGATTGCATATGCTCCTTAACTTGTGGCTGCAAATTTTATGTAGTTGTTTCTACCTGATGAACATTGCATTCATTCTCCTCTCCTAGGCTGAATGAGACTTCTGCTTATCTTTGGTTGGCGTGTGGGCTAGATCTAGGCCCCACAGGCCTTGTCCGACTCGGTAGTGGTGTCGCCACTTTGGCGCGGCTGGAGCGCCGTTGGTGGAAAGTAACACGTTGGAGCTGTTGTGGCTCTGTGGATTGGTGGCATGGGTGGGCGCAGTAGCCACAAGTGGGGTTGGTGTGGTGGCATGTCGAGGCATTTTGGTGCTTGTGTAGAGACGTTGTTTGGTGGGCTCATAGATGGCTGTAATACCCTGCAGACAAGGAGGAGGGCGGTTTCGGAGTCGTTCCAAGCTTGTTTTCATGGTTTTGTGGCTGCATCGACATTCTGCTCTCGTTAGTTTGCTTCGATGTTGAAGAGTGCAAGTAGTGTTTTGGACTGGTCTTGCACGTTCAAAGTGGTTAGGATCCCTACCATGGGTCTGTGAATGTGGTGAGGCACTAGGATATTAGTTAAAGCTCTGGATTCAAAGAGAGTGATTTTTAGTAATGATGGCGCTCGTGGGCATCCTTTCCCTCCCTTGGAGGCTCTGCCAAATAGTGATCTTCTTTCCACTGGGCCTGTGATGGTTGACTTTCTCTTGATGTTGGTTAGGGTGGTTGTTTGCGCTTCTAGGCGATAGCATTATGGTCGATGGGGATCGATGCTAGTCACGACACATTCTTGGAGGCGTGTGTTACCAAAAATCTCGCTCTCGTTCACCCTAAATCGAGGCCGTAATTAATGCTAGGTATGGTTACTTCCTTTGCTGAGTTGTTTTTCTTTTTCTCTATCTTTTTTGTTCTTTATCAATTTTCAGCCTAGTTTCCCTTGTAAATTGGACCCCTTTGTACTTTTTGTTCCCCTTTCTTAATGCAATTCAGAGTCCTCCTGCCTTGCACTTCAAAAACTATGACGCAGTTGATACACTATGTCGACATAGTCTTTTTTTAAGAGAAAGAAAGCCAACTTAAATAGACCTGACATTGGATAGTAATATGTATTATATAGAAAATATGCATATTTATAAGTTGAAAATACGATGGCTCGCTCTCCCAACAATGTGAAACAACGTTAAGCTTATGTATGTCTCAAGTCGTGGGATCCCTGGAGACCAGGGTGCCATGGACCTACAATCGTTGGGCCCATAGAATCCACAACAATACAATCACTCTGGGATGCAGCTCCCAAGTGAGGCTCCGCGAGGTATAAAACCCTCACGGAGACATCAAGCTTAAGCAGAAGACAGGAACGAGGAGGGACTTCCTCACGGAGGTCCCCAAGCCATCGTCCTCTACAATCCCGAAGGTCCCTTTTGAGGGATGATAAGATCAATCAAGAGGATTAGGATTCCTTCTCCACCAAGCCTGCTGCAAGGACTGGTCGAGTGGTCTCCCAGGCTACAAGACAAGCAAGGCCCTTGATACTCGCGTCATGGCTGAGCTCACTGATACGCCTCCGGTGTATCGATAATTTCTTATGTTCCATGCTATATTATTGATGATACCTACATGTTTTATGCACACTTTATGTCATATTCGTGCATTTTCTGGAACTAACCTATTAACAAGATGCCGAAGTGCCGATCTGTTGTTTTTCGCTGTTTTGGTTTCGAAATCCTAGTAATGAAATATTCTCGAATTGGACGAAATCAAGACCCGAGGTCCCTATTTTTCCCGGAGCCTTCCAGAACACCCGAGAGCCGCCAGAGGGAAGCCCTGGGGGCCCCACACCACACCCTGGCGTGGCCAGAGGGGGGGCCGCGCCGCCCTATGGTGTGGGCCCCCAGGCCCCCTCCGAGGCTGCCCTTCCGCCTATTTAAAGCCTCCGTCGAGAAAACCCTGAGGCGAAAAAACCACGATACGGAAAACCTTCCAGAGCCGCCGCCATCGCGAAGCCAAGATCTGGGGACGGGAGTCTGCGTTCCGGCACCCCGCCGGAGCGGGGAAGTGCCCCGGAAGGCTTCTCCATCGACACCGCTGCCATCTCCACCGCCATCTTCATCACCGCTGCTGCTCCCATGAGGAGGGAGTAGTTCTCCATCGAGGCTCGGGGCTGTACCGGTAGCTATGTGGTTCATCTCTCTCCTATGTACTTCAATACAATAATCTCATGAGCTGCCTTACATGATTGAGATTCATATGATGATGCTTGTAATCTAGATGTCACTATGCTAGTCAAGTGAGTTTTACTTATGTGATCTCCGGAGACTCCTTGTCCCACGTGTGTAAAGGTGACAGTGTGTGCACCGTGTGGGTCTCTTAGGCTATATTTCACAGAATACTTACTCACTGTTATGAATGGCGTAGTGAAGTGCTTATTTATATCTCTTTATGATTGCAATGTGTTTTGTATCACTACTATTCTATGTGCTACTCTAGTGATGTTATTAAAGTAGTTTATTCCTCCTGCACGGTGTAATGGTGACAGTGTGTGCATCCGTGTTAGTACTTGGCGTAGGCTATGATCATGATCTCTTGTAGATTGTGGAGTTAATTATCATTATGATAGTATTGATGTGATCTATTCCTCCTACATAGTGTGAAGGTGACAGTGTGCATGCTGTGTGTTAGTACTTGGTTTAGTCGTGTTGATCTTTCTTGCACTCTAAGGTTATTTAAATATGAACATTGAATTGTGGAGCTTGTTAACTCCGGCATTGAGGGTTCGTGTAATCCTACGCAATGTGTTCATCATCCAACAAGAGAGTGTAGAGTATGCATTTATCTATTCTGTTATGTGATCAATGTTGAGAGTGTCCACTAGTGAAAGTGTAATCCCTAGGCCTTGTTCATAAATATCGCTATCGCTGCTTGTTTCATCGCTTTACCTGTGTTACTACTGCTGCGTTACTATCGCTTGTTTACTGTCTTGGGCAAAGCACTTTTCAGTGCTCGTTGCTACTACTTATTCATACCACCTGTATTTCACTATCTCTTCGCCGAACTAGTGCACCTATTAGGTGTGTTGGGGACACAAGAGACTTCTTGCTTTGTGGTTGCGGGGTTGCATGAGAGGGATATCTTTGACCTCTTCCTCCCCGAGTTCGATAAACCTTGGGTGATCCACTTAAGGGAAACTTGTCTGCTGTTCTACAAACCTCTCGCTCTTGGAGGCCCAACACTTGTCTACAAGAATAGAAGCACCCGTAGACATCAAGCACTTTTCCGGCGCCGTTGCCGGGGAGGAAAGGTAAAAAGGCACTCATACTCCGGTTCCGGTGTAACGTACTTTTCCGGCGCCATTGTGTTTGTGCTCGAAGCTATTTCCTTTAGATCCTGCAATTGCATCTTTTTGTTTCTTGTTTACACTAGTTTGGCATAATGGACAACAATGAGCTTCTTATTCTATTTCCTGATTTAAGACATGGATTGTTTGATGCGAAAATTAAAAAACCTATGAAATCTTATTTGCATGCTTGGTAGTAATATTAGTATGAACGCTTTGAACACCATTGTTGATAATAATATAGAAAGTTCTAAGCTTGGGGAAGCTGGTTTTCATGATCTTTTTAGTCCCCCAAGCATTGAGGAGAAAATTTTCTTTGATGATACTTTGCCTCCTATTTATGATGATTATAATGATATTGGTCTTTTAGTACCGCTCTGTTATGGAGGATAAATTTGATTATGATTACAATATGCCTCCTATATTTGATGATGAGAATAATAATGATAGCTACTTTGTTGAATTTGCTCCCACTATTACTAATAAAATTGATTATGCTTATGTGGAGAGTAATAATTTTATGCATGAGACTCATGATAAGAATGCTTTATGTGATAGTTATATTGTTGAGTTTGCTCATGTTGCTACTGAAAGTTATTATGAGAGAGGAAAATATGGTTGTAGAAATTTTCATGTTACTAAAATGCCTCTCTATGTGCTGAAATTTTTGAAGCTACACTTGTTTTATCTTCCTATGCTTGTTACTTTGCTCTTCATGAACTTGTTTATTTACAAGATTCCTATGCATAGGAAGCATGTTAGACTTAAATGTGTTTCGAATTTGCCTCTTGATGCTCTCTTTTGCTTCACATACTATTTCTTGCGAGTGCATCATTAAAACTGCTGAGCCCATCTTAATGGCTATAAAGAAAGAACTTCTTGGGAGATAACCCATGTGTTATTTTGCTACAGTACTTTGTTTTATATTTGTGTCTTGGAAGTTTTTTACTACTGTAGCAACCTCTCCTTATCTTAGTTTTATGTTTTGTTGTGCCAAGTAAAGTCTTTGATAGTAAAGTAAGTACTAGATTTGGATTACTGCGCAGTTCCAGATTTCTTTGCTGTCACGAATCTGAGTCTACCTCCCTGTAGGTAGCTCAGAAAATTAAGCCAATTTACTTGCATGATCCTCAGATATGTACGCAACTTTCATTCAATTTGAGCATTTTTATTTGAGCAAGTCTGGTGGCCTAATAAAATCCATCTTTACGGACTGTTCTGTTTTGACAGATTTTGCCTTTTATTTTGCATTGCCTCTTTTGCTATGTTGGATAAATTTCTTTGATCCATTAATGTCCAGTAGCTTTATGCAATGTCCAGAAGTGTTAAGAATGATTGTGTCACCTCTGAACATGTTAATTTTTATTGTCCACTAACCCTATAATGAGTTGTTTCGAGTTTGGTGTGGAGGAAGTTTTCAAGGATCAAGAGAGGAGGATGATATACTATGATCAAGGAGAGTGAAAGCTCTAAGCTTGGGGATGCCCCGGTGGTTCATCCCTGCATATTTCAAGAAGACTCAAGCATCTAAGCTTGGGGATGCCCAAGGCATCCCCTTCTTCATCGACAACATTATCAGGTTCCTCCCCTGAAACTATATTTTTATTCCATCACATCTTATGCACTTTACTTGGAGCGTCTGTGTGCTTTTATTTTTGTTTTGTTATTTTCATTCTCTGAATAAATACATGCTTGTGTGGGAGAGAGACACGCTCCGCTGGTTCATATGAACACATGTGTTCTTCGCTTTATCTTTTAGTGTTCATGGCGAAGGTTAAAGCTGCTTCGTTCATTTTTATATGGTTGGAAACGGAAAATGCTACATGTAGTAATTGGTAAAATGTCTTGGATAATTTGATACTTGGCAATTGTTGTGCTCATGTTTAAGCTCTTGCATCATATACTTTGCACCCATTAATGAAGAAACACTTAGAGCTTGCTAATTTGGTTTGCATATTTGGTTTCTCTAGAGTCTAGATAACATCTAGTATTGAGTTTTGAACAATGATGTCTACGGGAGCTTCTATTCTTGTAGACAGTGTTGGGCCTCCAAGAGCAGAGGTTTGTAGAACAGCAGCAAGTTTCCCTTAAGTGGATCACCCAAGGTTTATCGAACTCAGGGAGGAAGAGGTCAAAGATATCCCTCTCATGCAACCCCGCAACCACAAAGCAAGAAGTCTCTTGTGTCCCCAACACACCTAATAGGTGCACTAGTTCGGCGAAGAGATAGTGAAATACAGGTGGTATGAATAAGTAGTAGCAACGGCACCGGAACAGTGCTTTGCCCAGGACGAGTAAACAAGCGTAGTAACGCAAGCAGTAGTAACGCAATAGAAACAAGAAACAAGCAAGCGATAGCAGTATTTAGGAACAAGGCCTAGGGATTACACTTTCACTAGTGGACACTCTCAACATTGATCACATAACAGAATAAATAAATTCATACTCTACACTTTTGTTGGATGATGAACACATTGCGTAGGATTACACGAACCCTCAATGCCGGAGTTAACAAGCTCCACAATAATGCTCATGTTTTAGTAACCTTTAGTGTAAGATAGATCAACAGACTAAACCAAGTACTAGCATAGCATGCACACCGTAACCTTCATGCATATGTAGGAGGAATAGATCACATCAATATTATCATAGCAATAGTTAACTTCGCAATCTACAAGAGATCATGATCATAGCATAAACCAAGTACTAACACGGTGCACACACTGTCGTCTTTACACACGTGCAGGAGGAATAGAACTACTTTAATAACATCACTAGAGTAGCACATAGATGAATTGTGATACAAAACATATTGCAATCTTAAAGAGATATAAATAAGCACCTCACTATGCCATTCAACATTGAGTAAGTATTCTGTGAAATATGGCCTAAGAGACCCACACGGTGCACACACTCGTCACCTTTACACACGTGGGACTAGGAGTCTCCGGAGATCACATAAGTAAAACTCACTTGACTAGCATAATGACATCTAGATTACAAGCATCATCATATGAATCTCAATCATGTAAGGCAGCTCATGAGATTATTGTATTGAAGCACATAGGAGAGAGATGAACCACATAGCTACCGGTACAGCCCCGAGCCTCGATGGAGAACTACTCCCTCCTCATGGGAGCAGCAGCGGTGATGAAGATGGCGGTGGAGATGGCAGCGGTGTCGATGGGGAAGCCTTCCGGGGCACTTCCCCGCTCCGGTAGGGTGCCGGAACAGAGACTCCTGTCCCCCAGATCTTGGCTTCGCGATGGCGGCGGCTCTGGAAGGTTTTCCGTATCGTGGTTTTCGTCGAACGCCCCGAGGTTTTTAGGTCAGGGGCTTTATATAGGCGGAGAGGCGGCGCAGGAGGGCTTCTGGGGGGCCCACACCCTAGGGGGGCGCCCCCCCCTTGGCCGCGCCGGGGTGTGGTGTGGTGGCCCTGCCCCCTTCTCTGGCGGTTCTCGTGTGTTCTGGATGCTTCCGGGTAAAATAGGAACCTGGGCGTTGATTTCGTCCGATTCCGAGAATATTTCGTTACTAGGATTTCTGAAACCAAAAATAGCAGTAAAACAGGAACCGGCACTTCGGCATCTTGTTAATAGGTTAGTTCCGGAAAATGCACGAATATGACATAAAGTGTGCATATAACATGTAGATAACATCAATAATGTGGCATGGAACACAAGAAATTATCGATACGTTGGAGACGTATCAGCATCCCCAAGCTTAGTTTCGCTCGTCCCGAGCAGGTAAAACGATAACAAAGATAATTTCTGGAGTGACATGCCATCATAAACTTGATCATACTATTTGTAAAGCATATGTAGTGAATGCAGCGATCAAAACAATGTATATGACATGGGTAAACAACTGAATCATAAAGCAAAGACTTTTCATGAATAGCACTTCAAGACAAGCATCAATAAGTCTTGCATAAGAGTTAACTCATAAAGTAATAATTCAAAGTAAAGGTATTGAAGCAACACAAAGGAAGATGAAGTTTCAGCGGTTGCTTTCAACTTATAACATGTATATCTCATGGATAATTGTCAATGCAAAGCAATATAACAAATGCAATATGCAAATATGTAAGAATCAATGCACAGTTCACACAAGTGTTTGCTTCTTGAGGTGGAGAGAAATAGGTGAACCGACTCAACATAAAAGTAAAAGAATGGTCCTCCATAGAGGAAAGCATCGATTGCTATATTTGTGCTAGAGCTTTGATTTTGAAAACATAAAGAGAGCATAAAAATAAAGTTTTGAGAGGTGTATGTTGTTGTCAACGAATGGTAGCGGGTACTCTAACCCCTTGCCGGACAAACCTTCAAAGAGCGGCTCCCATTTTATTTTATTTTTGGATGGCACTCCTTCCAACCTTTCTTTCACAAACCATGGCTAACCGAACCTCGGGTGCCCGCCAACAATCTCATACCATGAAGGAGTGCCTTTTTATTTTAGTTTTATTATGATGACACTCCTCCCAACCTTTGCTTACACAAGCCATGGCTAACCGAATCCTTTGGGTGCCGTCCAACAATCACATACCATGGAGGAGTGTCTATTTTTGTTAATTAATTTGGGACCGGGAATCCCATTGCCAGCTCTTTTTGCAAAATTATTGGATAAGCGGATGAAGCCACTAGTCCATTGGTGAAAGTTGCCCAACAAGATTGAAAGATAAACACCACATACTTCCTCATGAGCTATAAAACATTGACACAAATCAGAGGTGATAAATTTTGAATTGTTTAAAGGTAGCACTCAAGCAATTTACTTTGGAATGGCAGGAAATACCATGTAGTAGGTAGGTATGGTGGACACAAATGGCATAGTGGTTGGCTCAAGTATTTGGATGCATGAGAAGTATTCCCTCTCGATACAAGGTTTAGGCTAGCAAGGTTATTTGAAACAAACACAAGGATGAACCGGTGCAGCAAAACTCACATAAAAGACATATTGTAAACATTATAAGACTCTACACCGTCTTCCTTGTTGTTCAAAACTCAATACTAGAAATTATCTAGACTTTAGAGAGACCAATTATGCAAACCAAATTTTAGCAAGCTCTATGTATTTCTTCATTAATAGGTGCAAAGCATATGATGCAAGAGCTTAAACATGAGCACAACAATTGCCAAGTATCACATTACCCAAGACATTATAGCAAATTACTACATGTATCATTTTCCAATTCCAACCATATAACAATTTAACGAAGAGGAAACTTCGCCATGAATATTATGAGCTAAGAACACATGTGTTCATATGAACCAGCGGAGCGTGTCTCTCTCCCACACAAGCATGATGTAATCCAATTTATTCAAACAAAAACAAAAACAAAAACAAAAGCACACAGACGCTCCAAGTAAAGCACATAAGATGTGACCGAATAAAAATATAGTTTCAAGAGAAGGAACCTGATAATTTATCGATGAAGAAGGGGATGCCTTGGGCATCCCCAAGCTTAGACGCTTGAGTCTTCTTGATATATGCAGGGATGAACCACCGGGGCATCCCCAAGCTTAGAGCTTTTCACTCTCCTTGATCATAGTATATCATCCTCCTCTCTTGACCCTTGAAAACTTCCTCCACACCAAACTCGAAACAACTCATTAGAGGGTTAGTGGACAATAAAAATTAACATGTTCAGAGGTGACACAATCATTCTTAACACTTCTGGACATTGCATAAAGCTACTAGACATTAATGGATCAAAGAAATTCATCCAACATAGCAAAAGAGGCAATGCGAAATAAAAGGCAGAATCTGTCAAAACAGAACAGTCCGTAAAGATGGATTTTATTAGGCCACCAGACTTGCTCAAATGAAAATGCTCAAATTGAATGAAAGTTGCGTACATATCTGAGGATCACTCACGTAAATTGGCATAATTTTCTGAGTTACCTACAGAGAATTAGACCCAGATTCGTGACAGCAAAGAAATCTGTTTCTGCGCAGTAATCCAAATCTAGCACTTACTTTACTATCAAAGACTTTACTTGGCACAACAAAACACAAAACTAAGATAAGGAGAGGTTGCTACAGTAGTAAACAACTTCCAAGACACAAATATAAAACAAAGTACTGTAGCAAAATAAACACATGGGTTATCTCCCAAGAAGTTCTTTCTTTTTAGCCATTAAGATGGGCTCAACAGTTTTAATGATGCACTCGCAAGAAATAGTATTTGAAGCAAAAGAGAGCATCAAGAGGCAAATTCGAAACAAATTTAAGTCTAACATGCTTCCTATGCATAGGAATCTTGTAAATAAACAAGTTCATGAAGAGCAAAGTAACAAGCATAGGAAGATAAAACAAGTGTAGCTTCAAAAATTTCAGCACATAGAGAGGCATTTTAGTAACATGAAAATTTCTACAACCATATTTTCCTCTCTCATAATAACTTTCAGTAGCATCATGAGCAAACTCAACAATATAACTATCACATAAAGCATTCTTATCATGAGTCTCATGCATAAAATTATTACTCTCCACATAAGCATAATCAATTTTATTAGTTGTAGTGGGAGCAAATTCAACAAAGTAGCTATCATTATTATTCTCATCAAGTGTAGGAGGCATAGTGTAATCACAATAAAATTTACTCTCCATAGTAGGTGGCACAAAAAGACCACTATCATTATCATCATCGAAATAGGAGGCAAAGTATCATCAAAGAAAATTTTCTCCTCAATGCTTGGGGGACTAAAAATATCATGCAAACCAGCTTCCCCAAGCTTAGAACTTTCTATATCATTATCAACAATGGTGTTCAAAGCGTTCATACTAATATTACTACCAGCATGCAAATAAGATTTCATAGGTTTTTTAATTTTCGCATCAAACAATCCATGCTTTAAATCAGGAAATAGAATAAGAAGCTCACTCTTGTACATTATGCCAAACTAGTGTAAACAAGAAACAACAAGATGCAATTGCAGGATCTAAAGTAAATAGCTTTGAGCACACACACAACGGCGCCAGAAAAATACTTTACCTGGGACCGTAGTATGAGAGCCTTTTACCTTTCCTCCCCGGCAACGGCGCCGTAAAAGTGCTTGATGTCTACGGGAGCTTCTATTCTTGTAGACAGTGTTGGGCCTCCAAGAGCAGAGGTTTGTAGAACAAGCAGCAAGTTTCCCTTAAGTGGATCACCCAAGGTTTATCGAACTCGGGGAGGAAGAGGTCAAAGATATCCCTCTCATGCAACCCCGCAACCACAAAGCAAGAAGTCTCTTGTGTCCCCAACACACCTAATAGGTGCACTAGTTCGGCGAAGAGATAGTGAAATACAGGTGGTATGAATAAGTAGTAGCAACGGCACCGGAACAGTGCTTTGCCCGGGACGAGTAAACAAGCGTAGTAACGCAGCGAGTAGTAACGCAAAGAAACAAGTAAACAAGCAGACGATAGCAGTATTTAGGAACAAGGCCTAGGGATTACACTTTCACTAGTGGACACTCTCAACATTGATCACATAACAGTAATAAATAAATGCATACTCTACACTTTTGTTGGATGATGAACACATTGCGTAGGATTACACGAACCCTCAATGCCGGAGTTAACAAGCTCCACAATAATGCTCATGTTTTAGTAACCTTTAGTGTAAGATAGATCCACAAGACTAAACCAAGTACTAGCATAGCATGCACACCGTCACCTTCATGCATATGTAGGAGGAATAGATCACATCAATATTATCATAGCAATAGTTAACTTCGCAATCTACAAGAGATCATGATCATAGCATAAACCAAGTACTAACACGGTGCACACACTGTCGTCCTTACACACGTGCAGGAGGAATAGAACTACTTTAATAACATCACTAGAGTAGCACATAGATGAATTGTGATACAAAACATATTGCAATCTTAAAGAGATATAAATAAGCACCTCACTATGCCATTCAACATTGAGTAAGTATTCTGTGAAATATGGCATAAGAGACCCACACGGTGCACACACTGTCACCTTTACACACGTGGGACTAGGAGTCTCCGGAGATCACATAAGTAAAACTCACTTGACTAGCATAATGACATCTAGATTACAAGCATCATCATATGAATCTCAATCATGTAAGGCAGCTCATGAGATTATTGTATTGAAGCACATAGGAGAGAGATGAACCACATAGCTACCGGTACAGCCCCGAGCCTCGATGGAGAACTACTCCCTCCTCATGGGAGCAGCAGCGGTGATGAAGATGGCGGTGGAGATGGCAGCGGTGTCGATGGGGAAGCCTTCCGGGGGCACTTCCCCGCTCCGGCAGGGTGCCGGAACAGAGACTCCTGTCCCCCAGATCTTGGCTTCGCGATGGCGGCGGCTCTGGAAGGTTTTCCGTATCGTGGTTTTTCGTCGAACGCCTCGAGGTTTTTAGGTCAGGGGCTTTATATAGGCGGAGAGGCGGCGCAGGAGGGCTTCTGGGGGGCCCACACCCTAGGGGGGCGCGCGCCCCCCTTGGCCGCGCCGGGGTGTGGTGTGGTGGCCCTGCCCCCTTCTCCGGCGGTTCTCGTGTGTTCCGGATGCTTCCGGGTAAAATAGGAACCCGGGCGTTGATTTCGTCCGATTCCGAGAATATTTCGTTACTAGGATTTCTGAAACCAAAAACAGCAGAAAACGAGAACCGGCACTTCGGCATCTTGTTAATAGGTTAGTTCCAGAAAATGCACGAATATGACATAAAGTGTGCATATAACATGTAGATAACATCAATAATGTGGCATGGAACACAAGAAATTATCGATACGTTGGAGACGTATCAAACAACAAGGAAGACGATGTAGAATCTTATAATGTTTACAATATGTCTTTTATGTGAGTTTTGCTGTACCGTTCATCCTTGTGTTTGTTTCAAATAACCTTGCTAGCCTAAACCTTGTATCGAGAGGGAATACTTCTCATGCATCCAAAATCCTTGAGCCAACCACTATGCCATTTGTGTCCACCATACCTACCTACTACATGGTATTTATCCGCCATTCCAAAGTAAATTGCTTGAGTGCTACCTTTAAAATTCCATCATCCACCTTTGCAATATATAGCTCATGGGACAAATAGCTTAAAAACTATTGTGGTATTGAATATGTACTTATGCACTTTATCTCTTATTAAGTTGCTTGTTGTGCGATAACCATGTTTTTGGGGACGCCATCAACTATCCTTTGTTGAATGTCATGTGAGTTGCTATGCATGTCCGTATTGTCTGAAGTAAGAGAGATCTACCACCTTTATGGTTGGAGCATGCATATTGTTAGAGAAGAACATTGGGACGCTAACTAAAGCCATGAATCATGGTGGAAGTTTCAGTTTTGGACATATATCCTCAATCTCATATGAGAATAATAATTGTTGCCACATGCTTATGCATTAAAGAGGAGTCCATTATCTCGTTGTCCATGTTGTCCCGGTATGGATGTCTAAGTTGAGAATAATCAAAAGCGAGAAATCCAAAATGCGAGCTTTCTCCTTAGACCTTTGTACAGAGCGGCATGGAGGTACCCCATTGTGACACTTGGTTAAAACATGTGCATTGCAAAGATCCGGTAGTCCAAGCTAATTAGGACAAGGTGCGGGCACTATTAGTATACTATGCATGAGACTTGCAACTTGTAAGATATAATTTACATAACTCATATGCTTTATTACTACCGTTGACAAAATTGTTTCATGTTTTCAAAATAAAAGCTCTAGCACAAATATAGCAATCGATGCTTTCCTCTTTGAAGGACCATTCTTTTTACTTTTATGTTGAGTCAGTTCACCTATCTCTCTCCACCTCAAGAAGCAAACACTTGTGTGAACTGTGCATTGATTCCTACATACTTGCATATTGTACTTGTTATATTACTCTATGTTGACAATTATCCATGAGATATACATGTTACAAGTTGAAAGCAACCGCTGAAACTTAATCTTCCTTTGTGTTGCTTCAATACCTTTACTTTGATTTATTGCTTTATGAGTTAACTCTTATGCAAGACTTATTGATGCTTGTCTTGAAGTACTATTCATGAAAAGTCTTTGCTTTATGATTCACTTGTTTACTCATGTCATTACCATTGTTTTGATCGCTGCATTCATTACATATGTTTACAAATAGTATGATCAAGGTTATGATGGCATGTCACTTCAGAAATTATCTTTGTTATCGTTTTACCTGCTCGGGACGAACGTGAACTAAGCTTGGGGATGCTTGATACGCCTCCGGCGTATCGATAATTTCTTATGTTCCATGCCATATTATTGATGATACCTACATGTTTTATGCACACTTTATGTCATATTCGTGCATTTTCCGGAACTAACCTATTAACAAGATGCTGAAGTGCCGCTTGCGGTTTTCTGCTGTTTTTGGTTTCGAAATCCTAGTAACGAAATATTCTCGGAATTGGACGAAATCAAGACCCGGGTACTTATTTTTCCCGGAGCCTTCCGAACACCCGAGAGCCGCCGGAGGGAAGCCACTGGGGGCCCCACACCACACCCCGGCGCGGCCGGAGGGGGCCGCGCCGCCCTATGGTGTGGGCCCCCGAGGCCCCCTCCGAGGCTGCCCTTCCGCCTATTTAAAGCCTCCGTCGAGAAAACCCTGAGGCGAAAAAACCACGATACGGAAAACCTTCCGGAGCCGCCGCCATCGCGAAGCCAAGATCCGGGGGACAGGAGTCTCCGTTCCGGCACCCTGCCGGAGCGGGGAAGTGCCCCGGAAGGCTTCTCCATCGACACCGCTGCCATCTCCACCGCCATCTTCATCACCGCTGCTGCTCCCATGAGGAGGGAGTAGTTCTCCATCGAGGCTCGGGGCTGTACCGGTAGCTATGTGGTTCATCTCTCTCCTATGTACTTCAATACAATAATCTCATGAGCTGCCTTACATGATTGAGATTCATATGATGATGCTTGTAATCTAGATGTCACTATGCTAGTCAAGTGAGTTTTACTTATGTGATCTCCGGAGACTCCTTGTCCCACGTGTGTAAAGGTGACGAGTGTGTGCACCGTGTGGGTCTCTTAGGCTATATTTCACGAATACTTACTCACTGTTATGAATGGCGTAGTGAAGTGCTTATTTATATCTCTTTATGATTGCAATGTGTTTTGTATCACTACTATTCTATGTGCTACTCTAGTGATGTTATTAAAGTAGTTTATTCCTCCCGCACGGTGTAATGGTGACGAGTGTGTGCATCCGTGTTAGTACTTGGCGTAGGCTATGATCATGATCTCTTGTAGATTGTGGAGTTAATTATCATTATGATAGTATTGATGTGATCTATTCCTCCTACATAGTGTGAAGGTGACGAGTGTGCATGTCTGTGTTAGTACTTGGTTTAGTCGTGTTGATCTTTCTTGCACTCTAAGGTTATTTAAATATGAACATTGAATTGTGGAGCTTGTTAACTCCGACATTGAGGGTTCGTGTAATCCTACGCAATGTGTTCATCATCCAACAAGAGAGTGTAGAGTATGCATTTATCTATTCTGTTATGTGATCAATGTTGAGAGTGTCCACTAGTGAAAGTGTAATCCCTAGGCCTTGTTCCTAAATATCGCTATCGCTGCTTGTTTACTCGCTTTCTATTGCGTTACTACTTGCTGCGTTACTACTGCTTGTTTACTCGTCTTGGGCAAAGCACTTTTCTCGGTGTTGTTGCTACTACTTATTCATACCACCTGTATTTCACTATCTCTTCGCCGAACTAGTGCACCTATTAGGTGTGTTGGGGACACAAGAGACTTCTTGCTTTGTGGTTGCAGGGTTGCATGAGAGGGATATCTTTGACCTCTTCCTCCCCGAGTTCGATAAACCTTGGGTGATCCACTTAAGGGAAACTTGCTGCTGTTCTACAAACCTCTGCTCTTGGAGACCCAACACTGTCTACAAGAATAGAAGCACCCGTAGACATCACTCACAAAGATCCGTCCCGAGGAGGCATGATTCCATTGCCCCTTTGGTGATTAGAGCGGGATCGACGAGGACCAGAAGACCAAGGCCTTGCCCTTGCCTCTTTAGTGCAAGGTTGGGTGGACGGCACAAGCTGCCAGCGGAGGCGTCATTGACGACCTTAGCCTCTACCATGGACCGGCACTTTAACCGGCCATGGACTGTGTCCATCCTATAAAGGGAGGGGAGTTTCCCGCCCTTAGTATGCAGATGTGGGAACCCTTCCTCCTCAAGATATTTTGAGGGGAAGAGGACCAGCTCCTCTATAAAAGGACTAGCCTTGATAGCATAGAGGGGGATGATCCTGAGAGATCACAAACCCTAGATATATGTACAGTCATCTTCTCCACTGTGACCTGCAATACATAAAACAAAGTAGGACGTAGGGGTTTTACCTCTCCGAGGGCCCTGAACCTGGGTAACTGCCGTGTCCTTCTTTGCAGTGCCCACCTTTGGAAGGCGGCGACGTGATCTTGAGTCCCTTGTGTTCGAACCTCTCGGGTTCGGTGATACCCGTGTTCCTTCACGGACACAAATCTCCGGCATTTGGCGCTCCAGGTAGGGGACTCAGTCTGTCTTCGCTCTTCTCCGATGTTCTTGGAGCCGGTCGTTGAGACTGCTCTGAGGCTGACGCAGGAGCTGCTCCGGCTCCGCCTGGAAGGGACGAGCTTTGACCAGTGGCTGGCCAGCATCCACGTACTCACACACGCGCTGTTCGAGGTTGCAGGGATCGCTGGGGGCTCAACAGGTGCTGCCCGAAGGGGCGTTCCGCCCGCCGGGCGTACCTTTCTGCCCCCCTCTCGAGGGCAGATTAAGGCGAAGCCCGGTGGCATCGAACGCGTCAAGCGCTCAGGCATCAAAAGGAAGAAAGGATCTACCTCTGCGGAGCTACCAGAGCACACTGTACATTCGCCTACTCTACAGGATATTCTGCTTTTGGAGCAGCGCCCGGGGCAGACGCTGCGGCACCGACCTCTACTTTTAGCTCCCCAAGGTCAGTGATACTTGGATGGTGAACGCTTCAACGCGGGCACCACCAATCGGCGGGCGGTGGAAGATCTGATACACTCTCCAGGACCGGTGACCGCCGCTCTGCTCTTTCAGATAGCCTACGAGCATGCTAGCAGGGAGCTAGGTGAGGATACTTCGTCAGAGCCCTCACGGCAAGAAAGGTCTCCCCCTCGCTTCAAATAAAAGTCTCCTCTCTGGCACCCCAACGGTACAAGGGTCCCGGGTGTATCTGAGGAGGATTCCCTGGCACGCCAAGATTAGGCAGGGCTCGCGTCGACAGAACGCCACCCTCGCCCACTCTTTTGCAAAATTTTGGGCCTCTTGCCTGGACAACATCAAGTGTTCTGCTGATAATAAGGAGCCAATATGGGCGCGTCGAGTTACCCATCCAAGGTCTCTCCGACACATTTTCCTTCAAGACAAACTTCTTTCTGAAAGGAACTTTTGCAGGCACTAGTGTAGTTAGAACAATTGTCAAATTCTCCAAGAATGCGTTGTGCGCTTATTATTCTCAAGATGGTCTATATGAAGTTCACAAGTTGATCTCTCGAACTGGTCTCTACGAAGCTCATAAGCGAGTCTCTCAGATCAGCCCATACAAGGATTGCGGGCTAGGTAGCTGGAATGGCCCTCACGAAATTCAAACACTTGTCTCAAAGCGTTTCCTGAGTTCTCAATTGTGTGCACCATGCGAGCGGGGGTTGGGAACTGTGCCTTAGCCGGGGCATTCCATCAGTCCTACACATGGATACTGAGCTCTGGCGGTGGGGTCGCTACCCGCACTAAGCCACCTCACCAAGTCACAGCGTATCTGATCTCCTCGCACGGCAACACACACTCGAGGAACACATCGCACGAGAAAAACAATGCGAAGAACCCTTCGGTTACCTCCCCAGGAGCCAGCAAGGAGATGCAACAACAATGCACAGAACCCTTTGGTTACCTCCCCGAGAAGCCAGGAAGGAGACACAACAACCATGCGCAGAACCCTTTGGTTACCTCCCCGAGGAGCCACCAAGAAAACACAACAATCACGCGCAGAACCCTTCGGTTACCTCCCCGAGGAGCCAACAAGGAGACGCAAATAGAGCTTAAGGCGCATGTCTACGGTTACCTCCTCGAGGAACCAACAGAATCCGTTGATAGGACAATTCTAATACATGTGCAAACCTTAGGGTCACCTCCCAGAGGGGCCTACAAGGAGACACATCATAGCCTGCATGTGAATCTTATGGTCACCTCCTTGAGGAACCATCAAGAGAACGCATACAGGACACCCCCTCGCATGCAAACCTTACGGTCACCTCCCTGAGGGACCAACAAGGAGTCACGTTAAGAGCCCACATGTAAAGTCTTACGGTTACCTCTTCGAGGAACCAACAAGAATAGTCCTACAGGACACCCCCTCGCATGTAAACCTTATAGTCGCCTCCTCGAGGGACTAACAAGGAGTCACGCTCAGTGCCTACATGTAAAGTCTTACGGCTACCTCTTCGAGGAGCTAGCCAACAAGAACAAGAATACGTGACACCCCCATGAAAGCCTTACAGTTACCTCCTCGAGGAACTAACAAGGAACACGTTCAGAGTCAACATGTAGAGTCTTACGGTTGCCTCCTCGACGAACCAACAACAACACTCATACAGGATAATCTTTTGCAGGAAATTCTCATCGGAAACAGGCAAAGCCATGCTAAGGGAGCCTACATGATTGTCTCATATGGACGCCCCTCGAAGGGATCAAGGAGTATCATTACAAGACATATTATACGCCAGTATGGCCCTAAGAGTCTGGATACAAAAGGCTAAGGGAATGGCACACAAGGCATTCTGATAACAAATGATAATCTAATCCAAGCAGAAGAAGGAGCCCCACTCAGGCCGCAGAGTCACTATCTCCGGAGGCAATTTCATCAGAGCCACTGTTATCCGCAGACTCTGACTCACCCGATCGTGGCTCACCAGAGTCGCCACTATCGGAACCTTCAGCTCTAGGGCCTTCCTTCTTCAAGTCAGCACCCTCTCCAGCGGCATCTGGTGTCGGGTCGCGTCGGAACTTCCCAAAAAAAAGCTGTGTGTGCTTGGCAATCCGTGCCTTGTTCTGTTGGACTTGAACTAGGTCGGCGTCCTTTGCCGGGGCGGCCGGGCGTCCCAAGAGCTCCCTGTCTTCTAGGCCCGGTGCAAGGCGTACAAGGTTGGCGAAGAGGCGAGCATTAGCCTTCTCCAGGAGTGTAAGGCATATGTTGTTGACGTACTCTTCCCACCTAGGAATGGCCTCCTCCAGCGAGTGCACGATGCGATCAAAGAGCTCCAGGAAGGCTCCAGGCTCGTTGGAAGCCAAGAGGGCTTTAGTGCCAATGGAGTCTGCACCGAAACTGGGAGGACACAGCTTCGCACGAAGAAACAGGACGTGGTACATTTTACCTCGGTGTTCGCCGAGGTGCTTCCTCTGCTGGAGCTCAAAGGACAACTCCACCACCTCCTTCTCAAGAGAGGCCACCTGCTCCCGTTCTTGAGCAAGGCCCTTCTTCAGCTCCTCGGTGTGAGTGCAGGCAGCTTTCCTGGTGTCGACCTCCTTGTTGAGGTCACCACGAAGCTCCTGGACTTTGGATGCTAGCTCCGTCATCTGAGCATGGAGCCTCTTCTTCTCTTCTATGTAGCGGTCGCCACACTGCTGTGTACGCTTGCAGTACTCCGCGTGCGGCGCCTTGCGGTCATCAGCGAGCCTCTGGGTGGCGTTGCGACAATCCTTCTCGAGCCGTTTGGAGACCCTAGCCTCAAACTTCTCAAGTTTGACCTGACGGTCGTCCAAGAGCTCATGAGTTTTAATAATCTGGGCCTCCATGGACTCCAGACGTTCGAGCTCTCGAGCAGCTTCAGCCTCCCGAAGCATTGCGGCCGCTTCTCGCGAGGTGAGATCGGCCTCTTTCTTCGCCAGAGTGCGTTCGTGTTCCTGGACATTCAGGCGATCAGCTTCCACCTCGCGCTCGGAGAGGGCCACGATGCTCTCACGGACCAGATGTTCACTGGCCACCGGAAGCAAGGCACCTCCCAGAAAGTCGTCCGCTTCACGGTGTGCGCCAGACAACACGTCCTCCGCTTGGCGATGCGCACGCTCTAAGATGGTCTCCGCCTTTATCCGGGCATCACTCAGGATGTCCGGGAATGTGGCCTGGGCGTTAGATGCGCTCTGAGCCACGACTCCGGCCACCTGGCCGGTCCCCCGGGAAAGGTCCTCGCTGGCTCAGGACATTTCCTCAAAGAGGCGGTCAGCCTCTTGGAGGAGAACGTCGGCATGAGCCACCACGCACCCGGCCAAGTCTTCGGGGAACGAGCTGGGCAGAAGGGCCACAACCGCCCCAAGGGTGGGGCTAGGCGAGGCAACTCACTCCTCACGGACAGGAAAGGGATCTCTTCTGGAGCCATTCGGCTGAGCTTGTTGAGTGCCTGACGAGGGTACCAACTGCAGGCTTCCGGTCGGGTCCTCCCCAAGGACCCTGTCATCTTCGCAAGCCTCTTCCAATGGAGTAGAAGATGCTGCGCGTGAAACCTCCGCAGACCCTTTACCGGTATCATCCGCACAAGCAGAAGGCCGATGTGGCAGCGCAGGATCAGGGAGACTTCCGGTGGCAGGGTGGGGGCCAGCAGAGGAGAACCACAGGCTGGGGGCTGCTCGGCACCACTCCCCTGTTTCGAGCGTTTCCGAGCCTTGGAAGAACTGGACTTGCTCCTCTTCTTACGCATCTTCTTCTCTGACCTGCCCGAAAGCTAGGTAAGTATCGGAAAGGGAAGCTAATGAAGAGGGGGCTAGGAAAGGAGGCTCACATGTCTGTGTTGGAGTCATCCGACACCCACTACGACACGCCCAGACCTATGAGAGGCCTCCCCGAGGATAGAATGGGCTGGGTCCACGGGGGCTACGGGGGTTCCGAACGACAGCATGGTCGATGCCTTGACCCTCCTTCGAAGAAGACCCGGAGAGGAACACGAGAGTGTTCCTTGCGGCCAGAGGATTCATGGTCGCTTGAAGAGGGCCAACCCCCTCGTCTTCAATTTCAGAAACCTCCTCCCCGATCATACGAAAGGGGCAGGGGTTGTCTCTCACTGTACCCAGCGGGAACGGCCCCCACTGGTCAAAGTGGGGCATCCTCCCCAGGGTATCCGCCACTTCAGGTACATCATACAGCGGGGTGGCCATCGGCGGGAGAGGAGGCACCTCTCCACCTCATAGCAAAAGCCCAACCATCGCAGCGACGACATCCGGGGGTTAGCCGAGCATTCTCCAAACGGAGCGAAGGACCACTGCTGTTCAGCGCCCACATACCTGCGGAGTGGTATTGCAGGGGCACGACTCGCTGACACAGAATTCAGCGACCACCATCTCACCCGTCAACCCCATGGTCCCCAGGTCAGACATTCGCTCCTCCAGGGCCTACAGCCCAGCGGAGGAAGAGGGTACACTCTCCCAGTTGTGTCCATGCACCGGAAGAGCGGTGGGGACATCATAGTGAGGGCTCCTACTCCTCACATCCACGAAGATCCAGCCTCCCCGAAATTCTGGAAGCGACTGCGACCAGTTCATGGGGACAAAGGCTCGGCCAGGGACATGGATGAAAGGCACCCCGAACTCTCCATTGGGTTGGTAAGGTGCAGGGAGTAATAGGAGTGAAAAAGGGCAATGGATGGCGAGATGCCGACGAAGGCCTCACACTAGAAGACGAAGATTGCCAAGATGGTGATACTGTTGGGATGAAGGTGAAGCACCCAAACTTGGTAGTGCTCCAGGACGGCAATAAAGAAAGCTGAAAACGGCGGGACCGGCCCGGCCGTGATACAATGAAGAAGAAGGGGGTATTCCATGGCCGGAAGATCGCTGACACGTGCGGTGGAAATCCACATCCTGGTGGCACCCCACTCGTTGGTCTTGGAGGCGCCAGTGTGCCGGGCTTTCCAAAAGCTAGGGGCATCGGCGATCCACGACGCTACCAGAGCAAGTCGTGGGTCTAGCGATGGCGGAGCCATGATCGCCAAGGAAGAAGGCCCTTCATCCACCATTGATGCGATGGCGTGTACTACGGAGGATGGAGAGAAGGCGATTGGAACGCTGGAGCTGAAGATGTCCGGGAAGCTGAGAAGGTGGGGGAAAGTTGGCCGACGACTAGGAACTGCCCGCTATTTATGGGAGGCTTTCCACAAAAGGCACCACTCCCCATGAAGCCCACTTCCTATCCCAACGGTCCAGATGACGCACTTACTCCATAACCCGCGGCTCGGGCGGCAATCGCTAAGGTTGTGGGTTGACTCAAGTCGCATACCGGGCCCAGCCACGATAGGGCCCCTGCCCTTTCGCTCCCTGACGGACACGTGCAGGACAGGCGCCTGGGGCTACTGTGGGATCCCTGGCGACCAGGATGCCATGGACCTACGGTCGTTGGGCCCGTAGAGTCCACAACAAGACAATCACTCTGGATGCAACTCCCAATTGAGGCTCTGCAAGCTGAAGCAGAAGACAGGCACGAGGAGGGAGTTCCTCACGGAGGTCTCCAAGCCATCGTCCTCTACAAGCCTGAAGGCCCCTTTTGAGGGATGACGAGATCAATCAAGAGGCTTAGGATTCCTTCTCCACCAAGCATGCTGCAAGGACTGGCTGAGTGGACTCCTAGGCTACAAGACAAGCAAGGCCTACGATACTCGCGTCATGGCTGAGCTCACAAAACTCTGTCCCAAGGAGGCATGATTCCATTGCCTCTTTGCTGATTATAGAGGGCTCCACGAGGACCAGAATACCAAGGCCCTGCCCTTGCCTCTTTAGTGCAAGGCTAGGTGGACGGCAAAAGCGCCAGCAGAGGCGTCATTGACGACCTCAGCCTCTGCCATGGACTGGCACTTTAATCGGCCATGGACTGTGTCCATCCTATAAAAGGCAGGGAGTTTCCCACCCTCGGTTTGGAGATGTAGGAACCCTTCCTCCTCAAGATATTTCGAGGTGAAGAGGACCAGCTCCTCACTTCTAATAAAAGGTATATTGCCATCGCACCAGCGCCCGCCGGTGGGAACATGCCGGTGGTAATGGACTACAGGAAACACCGGTGCACCAGCTGGTGCGCCAGCGGTAACACAAGTTATCCCCGTCGCACTTGCCTAATGCGTCGGCCGTAAGTTATTACAGGAAACAAAAAAAGCCGTACGGGGGCGCTTTTACAAGCAGCCCCCTACAGTCAAAATAGGAAAGCAATTGAGTCCTAGTTGTTTGTTGCACAGATATGGATCTTGAGGCTGAGGAGGAGCTCGAGGCGACGACTCAGAAGAGTGGTCGTCGGAGCTCGAGGCCGAGGAGGAGCGCATGGTCGTCGGAACTCTAGGCCATTGTCAAAGCTCTAGGTGGTGTGGTCTTCGGAGCTCGAGGCAAGGAGGGGCTCGAGGCCGAGGGATGGAGGAGGAGGTGGTGGCTCTTCGTTAGTAAGACTACTAGGAAAAGCCTTATTGCCGGCGCACCAAAAAAGGCTACTGCCGGCGCACCAGAGCCCGCCGGTGGAAACACGCTGGTGGTAATGAGTTACCGCCGGCGCACCATCTGGTGCGCCAGCAATAACACGAATTATCCCCGGCGCACCAGGCCTGGTGTGCCGGCGGTATGTTTTTTTTCCAAAATTCAAAAAAAAAATGCCGATCCAGATCTAGCTCGGGTTCATGTATCTCGGGTTTGTCCTCGAAAACGGTGGTTGTGCGCCGCCTTTTTGTCGTTTCCGCGCCGGTGTAGGAGTAGGAGGAGGATGAGGCTGGAGGTGGTGGTTTACGAGGAGGAGGAGGAGGAGAAGAAGGCCGGAGGTGGAGGTGGATGAGGATGAGGAGGAGGAGAAGGAGAAGGCTGGAGGTGGAGGTGGAGGCCCGAGGTGGAGGAGGTCACCGGAGGAGGAGGAGGTCACCGGAGTAGTAGGACGAGGAGGCCGTCGGTGAGAATTAGAAGGAGAAGAGGAGGAGGGAAAGAAGAGAAGGGGAGAAGTGAGGAAGGAGAAGAGGGAGGTGAGCCGTCTTGAATATATAGTCTTGGTTACTGATGTCTACGTTCCCCCTCCTTTCCTGTAGACAGTGTTGGGCCTCCAAGAGTAGAGGTTTGTAGAACAGCAGCAAGTTTCCCTTAAGTGGATACCCAAGGTTTATCGAACTCAGGGAGGAAGAGGTCAAAGATATCCCTCTCATGCAACCCCGCAACCACAAAGCAAGAAGTCTCTTGTGTCCCCAACACACCAAATAGGTGCACTAGTTCGGCGAAGAGATAGTGAAATACAGGTGGTATAAATAAGTATGAGCAGTAGCAACGGTGCCAGTAAAAGTGCTTGGCGTGTAGTTGATGGTGGTGGTATTGCAGCAAGTAGTAACGCAAGAAAGCAGTAAACAAGCAGTAGTAACTCAGCAGTATTTAGGAACAAGGCACTGGGGATTACACTTTCACTAGTGGACACTCTCAACATTGATCACATAACATGAATAGATAAATGCATACTCTACACTTTTGTTGGATGACGAACACATTGCGTAGGATTACACGAACCCTCAATGCCGGAGTTAACAAGCTCCACAATAATGCTCATGTTTAAGTAACCTTTAGTGTAAGATAGATCAACACTACTAAACCAAGTACTAGCATAGCATGCACACTGTCACCTTCATGCATATGTAGGAGGAATAGATCACATCAATATTATCATAGCAATAGTTAACTCCATAATCTACAAGAGATCATGATCATAGCATAAACCAAGTACTAACACGGTGCACGCACTGTCACCTTTGCACACATGCAGGAGGAATAAACTACTTTAATAACACATCACTAGAGTAGCACATAGATAAATTGTGATACAACATGCCGCAATCATAAAGAGATATAAATAAGCACCTCACTATACCATTCAATGAGTAAGTATTCTGTGAAATCTAGCCTAAGAGACCCACACGGTGCACACACTCGTCACCTTTACACACGTGGGACGAGGAGTCTCCGGAGATCACATAAGTAAAACTCACTTGACTAGCATAATGACATCTAGATTACAAGCATCATCATATGAATCTCAATCATGTAAGGCAGCTCATGAGATTATTGTATTGAACTACATAGGAGAGAGATGAACCACATAGCTACCGGTACAGCCCCGAGCCTCGATGGAGAACTACTCCCTCCTCATGGGAGCAGCAGCGGTGATGAAGATGGCGGTGGAGATGGCAGCGGTGTCGATGGAGAAGCCTCCCGGGGCACTTCCCCGCTCCGGCAGGGTGCCGGAACAGAGATCCCTGTCCCCCGCATCTTGGCTTCGCGATGGCGGCGGCTCGGCAGGTTTCCGTGGGTTTCGTCAATTGGTATCGGGTTTTCTGATCCAGGGGCTTTATATAGGCGAAGAGGCGGCGCAGGAGGGCCGACAAGGGGGCCACACCATAGGCGGCGCGGCCCCCTCTCGGCCGCGCCAGCCTAGGGTTTGGTGGCCCCGTGGCTCTTCTCTCGGCGGTTCTCGTGTGTTCCGGATGCTTCCGGGTAAAATAGGAACCCGGGCGTTGATTTCGTCCGATTCCGAGAATATTTCGTTACTAGGATTTCTGAAACCAAAAACAGCAGTAAAACGAGAACCGGCGCTTCGGCATCTTGTTAATAGGTTAGTTCCGTAAAATGCACGAATATGACATAAAGTGTGCATAAAACATGTAGATAACATCAATAATGTGGCATGGAACACAAGAAATTATCGATACGTTGGAGACGTATCAGCATCCCCAAGCTTAGTTCTCGCTCGTCCCGAGCAGGTAAAACGATAACAAAGATAATTTCTGGAGTGACATGCCATCATAAACTTGATCATACTATTTGTAAAGCATATGTAGAGAATGCAGCGATCAAAACAATGTATATGACATGGGTAAACAACTGAATCATATAGCAAAGACTTTTCATGAATAGCACTTCAAGACAAGCATCAATAAGTCTTGCATAAGAGTTAACTCATAAAGTAATAATTCAAAGTAAAGGTATTGAAGCAACACAAAAGAAGATTAAGTTTCAGCGGTTGCTTTCAACTTGTAACATGTATATCTCATGGATATTGTCAATGCAAAGCAATATAACAAATGCAATATGCAAATATGTAAGAATCAATGCACAGTTCACACAAGTGTTTGCTTCTTGAGGTGGAGAGAGATAGGTGAACTGACTCAACATTGAAAGTAAAAGATTGGTCCTCATAGAGGAAAAGCATCGATTGCTATATTTGTGCTAGAGCTTTGATTTTGAAAACATAAAGAGAGCATAAAAATAAAGTTTTGAGAGGTGTATGTTGTTGTCAACGAATGGTAGCGGGTACTCTAACCCCCTTGCCGAGACAAACCTTCAAAGAGCGGCTCCCATTTTATTTTATTTTTGGATGGCACTCCTTCCAACCTTTCTTTCACAAACCATGGCTAACCGAATCCTCGGGTGCCCGCCAACAATCTCATACCATGAAGGAGTGCCTTTTTATTTTAGTTTTATTATGATGACACTCCTCCCAACCTTTGCTTACACAAGCCATGGCTAACCGAATCCTTCGGGTGCCGTCCAACAATCACATACCATGGAGGAGTGTCTATTTTTGTTAATTAATTTGGGACTCGGGAATCCCATTGCCAGCTCTTTTTGCAAAATTATTGGATAAGCGGATGTAGCCACTAGTCCATTGGTGAAAGTTGCCCAACAAGATTGAAAGATAAACACCACATACTTCCTCATGAGCTATAAAACATTGACACAAATAAGAGGTAATAAATTTTGAATTGTTTAAAGGTAGCACTCAAGCAATTTACTTTGGAATGGCGGAGAAATACCATGTAGTAGGTAGGTATGGTGGACACAAATGGCATAGTGTTGGCTCAAGTATTTGGATGCATGAGAAGTATTCCCTCTCGATACAAGGTTTAGGCTAGCAAGGTTATTTGAAACAAACACAAGGATGAACCGGTGCAGCAAAACTCACATAAAAGACATATTGTAAACATTATAAGACTCTACACCGTCTTCCTTGTTGTTCAAAACTCAATACTAGAAATTATCTAGACTTTAGAGAGACCAATTATGCAAACCAAATTTTAGCATGCTCTATGTATTCTTCACTAATAGGTGCAAGGTATATGATGCAAGAGCTTAAACATGAGCACAACAATTGCCAAGTATCACATTACCCAAGACATTATAGCAATTACTACATGTATCATTTTCCAATTCCAACCATATAACAATTTAACGAAGAGGAAACTTCGCCATGAATATTATGAGCTAAGAACACATGTGTTCATATGAACCAGCGGAGCGTGTCTCTCTCCCACACAAGCATGATGTAATCCAATTTATTCAAACACAAACAAAAATAGAAACAAACAAACAGTCGCTCCAAGAAAAAGCACATAAGATGTGATGGAATAAAAATATAGTTTCAGGGGAGGAACCCGATAATGTTGTCGATGAAGAAGGGGATGCCTTGGGCATCCCCAAGCTTAGACGCTTGAGTCTTCTTGATATATGCAGGGGTGAACCACCGGGTGCATCCCCAAGCTTAGAGCTTTCACTCTCCTTGATCATAGTATATCATCCTCTTCTCTTGACCCTTGAAAACTTCCTCCACACCAAACTCGAAACAACTCATTAGAGGGTTAGTGGAAAATAAAAATTAACATGTTCAGAGGTGACACAATCATTCTTAACACTTCTGGACATTGCATAATGCTACTGGACATTAGTGGATCAAAGAAATTCATCCAACATAGCAAAAGAGGCAATGCGAAATAAAAGGCAGAATCTGTCAAAACAGAACAGTTCGTATTGACGAATTTTAAAATGGCACCAGACTTGCTCAAATGAAAATGCTCAAATTGAATGAAAGTTGCGTACATATCTGAGGATCATGCACGTAAATTGGCATAATTTTCTGAGCTTCCTGCAGGGCAGTGGGCTCAGATTCGTGACAGCAAAGAAATCTGGAACTGCGCAGTAATCCAAATCTAGTACTTACTTTTCTATCAACGGCTTAACTTGGCACAACAAAACTCAAAACTAAGATAAGGAGAGGTTGCTACAGTAGTAAACAACTTCCAAGACACAAATATAAAACAAAGTACTGTAGCAAAATAACACATGGGTTATCTCCCAAGAAGTTCTTTCTTTTTAGCCATTAAGATGGGCTCAGCAGTTTTAATGATGCACTCGCAAGAAATAGTATTTGAAGCAAAAGAGAGCACCAAGAGGCAAATTCAAAACACATTTAAGTCTAACATGCTTCCTATGCATAGGAATCTTGTAAATAAACAAGTTCATGAGGAGCAAAGTAACAAGCATAGGAAGATAAAACAAGTGTAGCATCAAAAATTTCAGCACATAGAGAGGCATTTTAGTAACATGAAAATTTCTACAACCATATTTTCCTCTCTCATAATAACTTTCAGTAGCATCATGAGCAAACTCAACAATATAACTATCAAATGAAACATTCTTATCATGAGTCTCATGCATAAAATTACTACTACTCCCAACATAAGCATAATCAGTTTTATTAGTTGTAGTGGGAGCAAATTCAACAAAGTAGCTATCATTATTATTCTCATCATCAAATATAGGAGGCATATTGTAATCATAATCAAATTCACTCTCCATAGTAGGTGGCACCAAAAGACCACTATCATTATAATCATCATAAATAGGAGGTAAAGAATCATCAAAGTAAATTTTCTCCTCGATGCTTGGGGGACTAAAAATATCATGAAAACCAGCTTCCCCAAGCTTAGAACTTTCTATATTATTGTCAACAATGGTGTTCAAAGCGTTCATACTAATATCACTACCAGCATGCAAAGAAGATTTCATAGGTTTTTTAATTTTCGAATCAAACAATCCATGTTTTAAATCAGGAAATAGAATAAGAAGCTCACTCTTGTACATTATGCCAAACTAGTGTAAACAAGAAACAACAAGATGCAATTGCAGGATCTAAAGGAAATAGCTTTGAGCACACACACAACGGCGCCGTGAAAAATACTTTACCCGAGACCGTAGTATGAGAGCCTTTTTACCTTTCCTCCCCGAGCAACGGCGCCGTAAAAGTGCTTGATGTCTACGTTCCCCCTCCTTTCCTCGTAGACGAGTGTTGGGCCTCCAAGAGTAGAGGTTTGTAGAACAGCAGCAAGTTTCCCTTAAGTGGATACCCAAGGTTTATCGAACTCGGGGAGGAAGAGGTCAAAGATATCCCTCTCATGCAACCCCGCAACCACAAAGCAAGAAGTCTCTTGTGTCCCCAACACACCAAATAGGTGCACTAGTTCGGCGAAGAGATAGTGAAATACGGGTGGTATAAATAAGTATGAGCAGTAGCAACGGTGCCGGAAAAGTGCTTGGCGTGTAGTTGATGGTGGTGGTATTGCAGCAGTAGTAACGCAAGTAAAGCGAGTAAACAAGCCAGTAGTAACTCAGCAGTATTTAGGAACAAGGCCTAGGGATTACACTTTCACTAGTGGACACTCTCAACATTGATCACATAACAGAATAGATAAATGCATACTCTACACTTTTGTTGGATGACGAACACATTGCGTAGGATTACACGAACCCTCAATGCCGGAGTTAACAAGCTCCACAATAATGCTCATGTTTAAGTAACCTTTAGTGTAAGATAGATCAACACTACTAAACCAAGTACTAGCATAGCATGCACACTGTCACCTTCATGCATATGTAGGAGGAATAGATCACATCAATATTATCATAGCAATAGTTAACTCCATAATCTACAAGAGATCATGATCATAGCATAAACCAAGTACTAACACGGTGCACGCACTGTCACCTTTGCACACATGCAGGAGGAATAAACTACTTTAATAACACATCACTAGAGTAGCACATAGATAAATTGTGATACAACATGCTGCAATCATAAAGAGATATAAATAAGCACCTCACTATACCATTCAATGAGTAAGTATTCTGTGAAATCTAGCCTAAGAGACCCACACGGTGCACACACTCGTCACCTTTACACACGTGGGACGAGGAGTCTCCGGAGATCACATAAGTAAAACTCACTTGACTAGCATAATGACATCTAGATTACAAGCATCATCATATGAATCTCAATCATGTAAGGCAGCTCATGAGATTATTGTATTGAACTACATAGGAGAGAGATGAACCACATAGCTACCGGTACAGCCCCGAGCCTCGATGGAGAACTACTCCCTCCTCATGGGAGCAGCAGCGGTGATGAAGATGGCGGTGGAGATGGCAGCGGTGTCGATGGAGAAGCCTCCCGGGGGCACTTCCCCGCTCCGGCAGGGTGCCGGAACAGAGATCCTGTCCCCCAGATCTTGGCTTCGCGATGGCGGCGGCTCTGGCGGGTTTCGTGGGTTTCGTCAATTGGTATCGGGTTTTCTGATCCAGGGGCTTTATATAGGCGAAGAGGCGGCGCAGAGGGCTGACAAGGGGCCACACCATAGGGCGGCGCGGCCCCCTCTCGGCCGCGCCGGCCTAGGGTTTGGTGGCCCCGTGGCTCTTCTCCGGCGGTTCTCGTGTGTTCCGGATGCTTCCGGGTAAAATAGGAACCTGGGCGTTGATTTCGTCCGATTCCGAGAATATTTCGTTACTAGGATTTCTGAAACCAAAAACAGCAGAAAACAGCAACTGGCGCTTCGGCATCTTGTTAATAGGTTAGTTCCAGAAAATGCACGAATATGACATAAAGTGTGCATAAAACATGTAGATAACATCAATAATGTGGCATGGAACACAAGAAATTATCGATACGTTGGAGACGTATCAGTTACCACCAGCACAACTAATACGGCGGTGCACCGGGGGTAATTTTTTGTTTTTTACCAAAACCTAAAAGCTCAAAAAATTCATGTTCCTGTTTTGAATTTGACGAATCCATTTTTTGTCCAAACGATCGTAGGTTGTTGAATTCGAATAGGAAATTTTGCGTAGATACTTTTTGATATAAAAAAGTTTTTCATCGGAGGTCATATGAAACCAGAATTCCCATTTTACCAAAAAATGACGCCATTTTTCATAATATATCGAAATTCATGTTTTTAAATTTTCATTAAGACTAGATGGCATAACACATGGTCATCTCGAAGGATTTAAATTTTTGAAATTTCTATCACTTTTTTTTATTTTTTTAAAAAACTGAAAAGGCGGTTCGGGGGGGGGGGGTTGTGGAGAGAAAATCTGTGCTTGGGGTGGTTTTGGGATTAAATAAATTGTTTCGGAGAGTTACAGAATTGCTCTGGCAAGAGTATTAAAAATTTATTAATTAACTGAATAGTTAATAACTAATATTTATTTATTTAGTATAAATAAATGTGAGGCTAAAAGTATCCCAAGAGGTATTTTGCTAATATATCAACTAAGAAACCCATATTTATGAAACTATGAAAGGAAAAAAAAAGCAAAAGAAAAGGAAAAATAGGGGGTCCAAGGACCGGCCATCTAGGTCGGCCGAAAGCACGCCCAACTAGGCCCAGTCAATGCAAATGCAGCAATCGCTCCATGGCACCTTGGCCGATCGATCATGCTGATCGTGCCTTGCTGCCTTGCCGATCGCTCAAGACAAGTCTAGCTTGCTACGCACACCTATAAAAGGAGGCCAGAGGCAAGCTAGGCCATTCTGATTTGGCTGCTGCCGGTTGCTCCATTTGCTTACTTTCTTTCACCCAACGTAAATATGAGAGGGTTTTGTCCGCGGAAATTCTTCACTACCACCACGCCATCATGCTGCTGGATTTGATCTCATGTACCACATCTCCCCGCTTGCTAGAAAAAGGAGGAGGTCTCTACATCGAGTTATATGTGTGGCCGAGTACCTAGGTGATGCTCGATTGCAGCACCGGAGGGATCACCATCGCGATCTTGGGATCGGCAAGTGAACGACTACATCATCCACGAGATTTAATCTCATTTCCACTTAGCGATCTGCAAATGTATAGATCTGACATTGTTGCTTTAATCTAGTAGATTAGATCTTGGCTTTTTCCTAGATTGAATCTTGGTTTTGCTCGTTCTTGCAGTAGAATTTTTTTGTTTTCTATGCTACGAACTCTTCAGTGGTATCAGTGTCGTGTCTACGCGTAGATTTTGTTGCACGAGTAGAACACAATCGTTTTATGGGTGTTACTCATTTTGTTGTCCCTTCTCGCTCGTATACTTTGCATCTTGCGGCATGGTGGGATGAAACGGCCCGGGCTAATTTTACATGTCCACGTATATGAGACTTGCTACACGCTTGACGTGCAACTTATATTGCACAAGTGGCTTTGCGGGTGTCTGTCTCTCCCACCATAGTTGAGATTCAATTTATAATTGGTGGCTTGATAATATTTTTATCAATGTTGTGGTTCACGTTCATATTTAAGAATGGTTCTTATTCGAAGTCCCAAGCCACGTAAAACATACAAAGAAAATTAGAGGCGTCTAACTTGTTTTTTAGGGGCATGTGATGTGATATGGCCATTATGTAATTGTGATTATGTTTGCTGTATAAGATGATCCTTAATGTAATATGGCAACCGGCGGGAGCCTAATGGTTGTCTTTGTAATAAACTACAACTGCAATGCATGAAGAAGACACTGCCTGAACTCTTATCAATGCTTAAAATTGCTGAAGTAGAATCAAGAAGGAGCATCAAGTGTTGATGGTCAACAAGATCACTAGTTTCAAGAAACAGGGCAAGCCTAAGAAGAAGGTTGACTTCAATAAGGACGACAAGAAAGCCGATGCGCCTCCTAGGAATCTCAAGACTGGCCCTAAGCATGGCACTTAGTGTTTCTACTACAAGGAAGAAGGGCATTGAAAGGCTAACCACCCCAATAATATTGAAATATATACACCAGATGGAGCATAGTTCCAAAAACATGATTTAAACTACTTGGTTCTAAATGACATAATTTAATCATAGTTGAGATGACATAAACATAGTAGTAAAACATAGCGCAAACGACTTCCATACATCTGGGTTGGATGATTAGAAACAATGTTGGTTATCGGCCCCGAAGATGTATCGTAATAGAGACAGAGATGTGACCATTGACATGGGAGGGTTACCATACGATGAAGATGACATAATTGACAAATGAGAGATGGTAGCGGGAGGGGTATGACATAATTTAGATGATCTCACTAGAAGGCAACACGCCCCCAATATGTCGCCACTGATAATTGGTATTGGTCGTGTGACACACACACACCACCAAAATTCCACGTAGATAATTTTTGATATAAAAAAGTTTTTCATCGGAGGTCGTATGCATCCAGAAGTCCTGTTTTACCAAAAAATAACGCCATTTTGCATAATATATCGAAATTCATGTTTTGAAATTTTCATTAAAACTAGATG
>NC_061510.1:399071484-399082719 GCF_022539505.1 Lolium rigidum | reverse complement strand
CAAAGATCCGTCCCGAGGAGGCATGATTCCATTGCCCCTTTGGTGATTAGAGCGGGCTCGACGAGGACCAGAAGACCAAGGCCCTGCCCTTGCCTCTTTAGTGCAAGGCTGGGTGGACGGCACAAGCTGCCAGCGGAGGCGTCATTGACGACCTTAGCCTCTACCATGGACCGGCACTTTAACCGGCCATGGACTGTGGCCATCCTATAAAGGGAGGGGAGTTTCCCGCCCTTAGTATGGAGATGTGGGAACCCTTCCTCCTCAAGATATTTTGAGGGGAAGAGGACCAGCTCCTCTATAAAAGGACTAGCCTTGATAGCACAGAGGGGGACGATCCTGAGAGATCACAAACCCTAGATATATGTACGGTCATCTTCTCCATTGTGACCTGCAATACATACAACAAAGTAGGACGTAGGGGTTTTACCTCTCCGAGGGCCCTGAACCCGGGTAGCTGCCGTGTCCTTCTTTGCAGTGCCCACCTTTGGAAGGCGGCGACGTGATCTTGAGTCCCTTGTGTTCGAACCTCTCGGGTTCGGTGATACCCGTGTTCCTTCACGGACACAAATCTCCGGCATTTGGCGCTCCAGGTAGGAGACTCAGTCTGTCTTCGCTCTTCTCCGATGGTCTTGGAGCCGGCCGTTGAGACTGCTCTGAGGCTGACGCAGGAGCTGCTCCGGCTCCGCCCGGAAGGGACGAGCTTTGACCAGTGGCTGGCCAGCATCCACGTACTCGCACACGCACTGTTCGAGGTTGCAGGGATCACTGGGGGCTCAACAGGTGCTGCCCGAAGGGGCGTTCCGCCCGCCGGGCGTACCTTTTTGCCCCCCTCTCGAGGGCAGATTAAGGCGAAGCCCGGTGGCATCGAACGCGTCAAACGCTCAGGCATCAAAAGGAAGAAAGGATCTACCTCTGCGGAGCTACCAGAGCACACTGTACATTCGCCTACTCTACAGGATATTATGCTTTTGGAGCAGTGCCCGGGGCAGACGCTGCGGTCTTTCATGCAGCGCTTCGCCGACCTCTACTTTTAGCTCCCCAAGGTCAGTGAATAGTGATACTTGGATGGTGAACGCTTCAACGCGGGCACCACCAATCGGCAGGTGGTGGAAGATCTGATACACTCTCCAGGACCGGTGACCGCCGCTCTGCTCTTTCAGATAGCCTACGAGCATGCTAGCAGGGAGCTAGCGAGGATACTTCGTCAGAGCCCTCACGGCAAGAAAGGTCTCCCCCTCGCTTCAAATAAAAGTCTCCTCTCTGGCACCCCAACGGTACAAGGGTCCCGGGTGTATCTGAGGAGGATTCCCCGGCACGCCAAGATTAGGCGGGGCTCGCGTCGACGAACGCCACCCTCGCCCACTCTTTTGCAAAATTCTGGGCCTCTTGCCTGGACAACATCAAGTGTTCTGCTGATAATAAGGAGCCAATATGGGCGCGTCGAGTTACCCATCCAAGGTCTCTCCGACACATTTTCCTTCAAGACAAACTTCTTTCTGAAAGGAACATTTGCAGGCACTAGTGTAGTTAGAACAATTGTCAAATTCTCCAAGAATGCGTTGTGCGCTTATTATTCTCAAGATGGTCTATATGAAGTTCACAAGTTGATCTCTCGAACTGGTCTCTACGAAGCTCATAAGTGAGTCTCTCAGATCAGCCCATACAAGGATTGCGGGCTAGGTAGCTGGAATGGCCCTCGAAATTCAAACACTTGTCTCAAAGCGTTTCCTGAGTTCTCAATTGTGTGCACCATGCGTCCGGGGGTTGGGAACTGTGCCTTAGCCGGGGCATCCCATCAGTCCTACACATGGATACTGAGCTCTGGCGGTGGGGTCGTGATGACGCGTAAAGCACACGCCCGTTGGGAACCCCAAGTGGAAGGTGTGATGCGTACAGCAGCAAGTTTCTCTCAGTAAGAAACCAAGGTTTATCGAACCAGTAGGAGTCAAGAAGCACGTCGAAGGTTGATGGCAGCGGGATGTAGTGCGGCGCAACACCAGGGATTCCGGCGCCAACGTGGAACCTGCACAACACAACCAAAGTACTTTGCCCCAACGAAACAAGTGAGGTTGTCAATCTCACCGGCTTGCTGTAACAAAGGATTAGATGTATAGTGTGGATGATGATTGTTTGCGAAAACAGTAGAACAAGTATTGCAGTAGATTGTATTCGATGTAAAAGAATGGACCCGGGTCCACGAGTTCACTAGAGGTGTCTCTCCCATAAGATAAATAGCATGTTGGGTGAACAAATTACGGTCGGGCAATTGACAAATAGAGAGGGCATGACCATGCACATACATGATATGATGAGTATTGTGAGATTTAATTGGGCATTACGACAAAGTACATAGACCGCTATCCAGCATGCATCTATGCCTAAAAAGTCCACCTTCGGAGTTATCATCCGAACCCCTTCCGGTATTAAGTTGCAAACAACGGACAATTGCATTAAGTATGGTGCGTAATGTAATCAATAACTACATCCTCGGACATAGCATCAATGTTTTATCCCTAGTGGCAACAGGACATCCACAACCTTAGAACTTTACATCCATCGTCCCAGGTTGAATAGAGGCATGAACCCACTATCGAGCATGAATACTCCCTCTTGGAGTTAAGAGTAAAAACTTGGCCAGAGCCTCTACTAATAACGGAGAGCATGCAAGATCATAAACAACACATAGGTAATAGATTGATAATCAACATAACATAGTATTCTCTATCCATCGGATCCCGACAAACACAACATATAGAATTACGGATAGATGATCTTGATCATGTTAGGCAGCTCACAAGATCCGACAATGAAGCACATAAGGAGAAGACGACCATCTAGCTACTGCTATGGACCCATAGTCCAGGGGTGAACTACTCACTCATCACTCCGGAGGCGACCATGGCGGTGAAGAGTCCTCCGGGAGATGATTCCCCTCTCCGGCAGGGTGCCGGAGGCGATCTCCTGAATCCCCCGAGATGGGATTGGCGGCGGCGGCGTCTCCGGAAGGTTTTCCGTATCGTGGCTCTCGGTGCCGGGGTTTCGCGACGAAGACTATATGTAGGCGGAAGGGTAGGTAAAGGGGCGTCACGAGGGGCCCACACAACAGGCCGGCGCGGCCAAGGCTTGGGCCGCGCCGCCCTGGTGTGTCGCCACCTCGTGGCCCCACTTCGTTTCCCTTTCGGTCTTCTGGAAGCTTCGTGGAAAAATAGGCCCCTGGGCGTTGATTTCGTCCAATTCCGAGAATATTTCCTTACTAGGATTTACGAAACTAAAAACAGCGAGAAAACAACAAGCGGCTCTTCGGCATCTCGTTAATAGGTTAGTGCCGGGAAAATGCATAAATACGACATATAATGTGTATAAAACATGTAGATATCATAAATAATGTGGCATGGAACATAAGAAATTATCGATACGTCGGAGACGTATCGGCATCCCCAAGCTTAGTTCTCGCTCGTCCCGAGCAGGTAAACGATAACAAAGATAATTTACGGAGTGACATGCCATCATAACCTTGATCATACTATTGTAAGCATATGTAATGAATGCAGCGATCAAAACAATGGTAATGACATGAGTAAACAAATGAATCATAAAGCAAAGACTTTTCATGAATAGTACTTTCAAGACAAGCATCAATAAGTCTTGCATAAGAGTTAACTCATAAAGCAATAAATCAAAGTAAAGGTATTGAAGCAACACAAAGGAAGATTAAGTTTCAGCGGTTGCTTTCAACTTATAACATGTATATCTCATGGATATTGTCAATGTAAAGTAATATAACAAGTGCAATATGCAAGTATGTAGGAATCAATGCATAGTTCACACAAGTGTTTGCTTCTTGAGGTGGAGAGAGATAGGTGAGCTGACTCAACATAAAAGTAAAAGAAAGGCCCTTCGCGAGAGGAAGCATTGATTGCTATATTTGTGCTAGAGCTTTGGTTTTGAAAACAAGAAACAATTTTGTCAACGGTAGTAATAAAGCATATGTATCATGTAAATTATATCTTACAAGTTGCAAGCCTCATGCATAGTATACTAATAGTGCCCGCACCTTGTCCTAATTAGCTCGGATTATCGGGATTATCGCAATACACATGTTTTAACCAAGTGTCACAAAGGGGTACCTCTATGCCGCCTGTACAAAGGTCTAAGGAGAAAGCTCGCATTTGGATTTCTCGCTTTTGATTATTCTCAACTTAGACATCCATACCGGGACAACATAGACAACGAGATAATGGACTCCTCTTTAATGCATAAGCATTTAGCAACAATTAATGTTCTCATATGAGATTGAGGATATATGTCCAAAACTGAAACTTCCACCATGATTCATGGCTTTAGTTAGCGGCCCAATGTTCTTCTCTAACAATATGCATGCTCTAACCAATAAATGAGTGGTAAATCTCCCTTACTTCGGACAAGACGGACATGCATAGCAACTCACATGATATTCAACAAAGAGTAGTTGATGGCGTCCCCGGGAACATGGTTATCGCACAACAAGCAACTTAATAAGAGATAAAGTGCATAAGTACATATTCAATACCACAATAGTTTTTAAGCTATTTGTCCCATGAGCTATATATTGCAAAGGTAAAGGATAGAAATTTAAAGGTAGCACTCAAGCAATTTACTTTGGAATGGCGGAGAAATACCATGTAGTAGGTAGGTATGGTGGACACAAATGGCATAGTGGTTGGCTCAAGGATTTTGGATGCATGAGAAGTATTCCATCTCGATACAAGTTTTAGGCTAGCAAGGTTATTTGAAACAAACACAAGGATGAACCGGTGCAGCAAAACTCACATAAAAGACATATTGTAAACATTATAAGACTCTACACCGTCTTCCTTGTTGTTCAAACTCAATACTAGAAATTATCTGGACTTTAGAGAGACCAAATATGCAAACCAAATTTTAGCAAGCTCTTTGTATTTCTTCATTAATAGGTGCAAAGTATATGATGCAAGAGCTTAAACATGAGCACAACAATTGCCAAGTATCAAATTATTCAAGACATTTTAGAATTACTACATGTAGCATTTCCCGATTCCAACCATATAACAATTTAACGAAGAAGATTCAACCTTCGCCATGAATATTATGAGTAAAGCCTAAGGACATATTTGTCCATATGCAACGAGCGCGAGCGTGCCTCTCTCCCACACAATGAATGCTAGGATCCATTTTATTCAAACGAAAACAAAAACAAAAACAAACCGACGCTCCAAGCAAAGCACATAAGATGTGATGGAATAAAAATATAGTTTCAGGGGAGGAACCTGATAATGTTGTCGATGAAGAAGGTTATGCCTTGGGCATCCCCAAGCTTAGACGCTTGAGTCTTCTTAAAATATGCGGGGGTGAACCACGGGGCATCCCCAAGCTTAGAGTTTTCACTCTCCTTGATCATATTGTATCATCTCCCTCTCTTGATCCTTGAAAACTTCCTCCACACCAAACTCGAAACAACTCATTAGAGGGTTAGTGCACAATAAAAATTCACATGTTCGGAAGGTGACATAATCATTCTTAACACTTACGGATATTGCACAAAGCTACTCGGACATTAATGGAACAAAGAAATTCATCCATCATAGCAAAAGAGGCAATGCGAAATAAAAGGCGAGAATCTGTCAAAACGAACGAGTTCGTAAGACGGATTTTATTGAGGCACCGAGACTTGCTCAAATGAAAATGCCAAAATTTAATAAAAGTTGCGTACATATCTTAGGATCACGCACGCAAATTGGCATATTTTTCACGAGCTACCTACGAGAGGCAAGGTCGAAATTCGTGACGAGCAAAGAAATGCTGTTTACTGCGCGGTAATCCAAATCTAGTATGAACCTTACTATCAACGACTTTACTTGGCACAACAATGCACAAAACTAAGATAAGGAGAGGTTGCTACAGTAGTAAACAACTTCCAAGACTCAAATATAAAATAAAAGTACTGTAGTAAAAACATGGGTTGTCTCCCATAAGCGCTTTTCTTCAACGCCTTTCAGCTAGGTGCAGAAACTGTATATCAAGTATTATCAAGAGACGAAGTATCAACATCATAACTTGTTCTAATAATAGAATCAAAAGGTAACTTCATTCTCTTTCTAGGGAAGTGTTCCATACCTTTCTTGAGAGGAAATTGATATTTAATATTACGTTCCTTCATATCAATGATAGCTCCAACAATTCGAAGAAAAGGTCTTCCCAATATAATGGGACAACATGCATTGCATTCAATATCCAAGACAACAAAATCAACGGGGACAAGTTTATTGTTAACGGTAATGCGAACATTATCAATTCTCCCCAAAGGTTTCTTTATAGCATTATCAACAAGATTAACATCCAAATAACAATTTTTCAATGGTGGCAAGTTAAGCATATTATAGATTTTCTTAGGCATAACGGAAATAGTTGCACCAAGATCACATAAAGCATTACAATCAAAGTCATTGACCTTCATATTAATGATGGGCTCCCAACCATCCTCTAGCTTCCTAGGAATAGAAGCTTCACGTTCTAGTTTCTCTTCTCTAGCTTTTATGAGAGCATTTGTAATATGTTTTGTGAAAGCCAAGTTTATAGCACTAGCATTAGGACTCTTAGCAAGTTTTTGTAAGAACTTTATAACTTCAGAGATGTGGTAATCATCAAAATTCAAACCATTATAATCTAAAGCAATGGGATCATCATCCCCAATGTTGGAAAAAATTTCAGCAGTTTTATCACAGGCAATTTCAGCAGTTTTAACAGTTTCCGGCAGTTTTGCAAGCTTTGCATTAGAAGTGGAAACATTGCCAACACCAATTATTTTACCATTGATAGTAGGAGGTGCAGCAACATGTGGAGCATTAACATTACTAGTGGTGGTAATAGTCCAAACTTTAGCTACATTATTCTCTTTAGCTAGTTTTTCATTTTCTTCTCTTTCCCACCTAGCATGCAATTCAGCCATCAATCTTATATTCTCATTAATTCTAACTTAGATGGCATTTGCTGTAGTAACAATTTTATTATTATGATTTTCATTAGGCATAACTTTCGATTTCAAAAGATCAAAATCAGCAACAAGACTATCGACTTTAGAAGCAAGTATATCAATTTTTCCAAGCTTTTCTTCAACAGATTTGTTAAAAGCAGTTTGTGTACTAATAAATTCTTTAAGCATAGCTTCAAGTCCAGGGGGTGTGTTCCTATTGTTGTTGTAAGAATTCCCATAATAATTACCATAACCGTTACCATTATTATAAGGATATGGCCTATAGTTATTACTAGAATTGTTCCGATAAGCATTGTTGTTGAAATTATTATTTTTAATGAAGTTTACATCAACATGTTCTTCTTGGGCAACCAATGAAGCTAAAGGAACATTATTAGGATCAACATTAGTCCTATCATTCACAAGCATAGACATAATAGCATCAATCTTATCACTCAAGGAAGAGGTTTCTTCGACAAAATTTACCTTCTTACCTTGTGGAGCTCTTTCCGTGTGCCATTCGAGTAATTAATCATCATATTATCAAGAAGCTTTGTTGCTTCACCAAGAGTGATGGACATAAAGGTACCTCCAGCAGCTGAATCCAATAGGTTCCGCGAAGAAAAATTCAGATCCTGCATAAAAGGTTTGGATGATCATCCAAGTAGTCGATCCATGGGTTGGGCAATTTTTAACCAAAGATTTCATTCTTTCCCAAGCTTGTGCAACATGCTCATTATCCAATTGTTTAAAATTCATTATGCTACTCCTCAAAGATATAATTTTAGCGGGGGATAATATCTACCAATAAAAGCATCCTTGCATTTAGTCCATGAATCAATACTATTCTTAGGCAGAGATAGCAACCAATCTTTAGCTCTTCCTCTTAATGAGAAAGGAAATAGTTTTAATTTTATAATGTCACCATCTACATCTTTATACTTTTGCATTTCACACAATTCAACAAAATTATTGAGATGGGCAGCAGCACCATCAGAACTAACACCAGAAAATTGCTCTCGCATAACAAGATTCAGTAAAGCAGGTTTAATTTCAAAGAATTCTGCTGTAGTAGCAGGTGGAGCAATAGGTGTGCATAAGAAATCTTTATTATTTGTGGTTGTGAAGTCACACAACTTAGTATTTTCAGGAGTGGCCATTTTAGCAGTAGTAAATAAAGCAAACTAGATAAAATAAATGCAAGTAACTAATTTTTTTGTGTTTTTGATATGGAGAACAAGACAGTAAATAAAGTAAAGCTAGCAACTAATTTTTTTGTGTTTTGATATAATGCAGCAAACAAAGTAGTAAATAAAATAAAGCAAGACAAAAACAAAGTAAAGAGATTGGATTGTGTTGACTCCCCTTGCAGCGTGTCTTGATCTCCCCGGCAACGGCGCCAGAAATTTAGCTTGATGACGCGTAAAGCACACGCCCGTTGGGAACCCCAAGTGGAAGTTGTGATGCGTACAGCAGCAAGTTTCCCTCAGTAAGAAACCAAGGTTTATCGAACCAGTAGGAGTCAAGAAGCACGTTGAAGGTTGATGGCGGCGGGATGTAGTGCGGCGCAACACCAGGGATTTCGGCGCCAACGTGGAACCTGCACAACACAACCAAAGTACTTTGCCCCAACGAAACAGTGAGGTTGTCAATCTCACCGGCTTGCTGTAACAAAGTATTAGATGTATAATGTGGATGATGATTGTTTGGAGAAAACAGTAGAACAAGTATTGCAGTAGATTGTATTCGATGTAAAAGAATGGACCGGGGTCCACAGTTCACTAGAGGTGTCTCTCCCATAAGATAAATAGCATGTTGGGTGAACAAATTACGGTCGGGCAATTGACAAATAGAGAGGGCATGACCATGCACATACATGATATGATGAGTATTGTGAGATTTAATTGGGCATTACGACAAAGTACATAGACCGCTATCCAGCATGCATCTATGCCTAAAAAGTCCACCTTCGGGTTATCATCCGAACCCCTTCCAAGTATTAAGTTGCAAACAATGGACAATTGCATTAAGTATGGTGCGTAATGTAATCAATAACTACATCCTCGGACATAGCATCAATGTTTTATCCCTAGTGGCAACAAAGACATCCACAACCTTAGAACTTTCTCGTCATCGTCCCAGGTTTAATGGAGGCATGAACCCACTATCGAGCATAAATACTACCTCTTGGAGTTAAGAGTAAAAACTTGGCCACAGCCTCTACTAATAACGGAGAGCATGCAAGATCATAAACAACACATAGGTAATAGATTGATAATCAACATAACATAGTATTCTCTATCCATCGGATCCCGACAAACACAACATATAGAATTACAGATAGATGATCTTGATCATGTTAGGCAGCTCACAAGATCCGACAATGAAGCACATAAGGAGAAGACGACCATCTAGCTACTGCTATGGACCCATAGTCCAGGGGTGAACTACTCACTCATCACTCCGGAGGCGACCATGGCGGTGAAGAGTCCTCCGGGAGATGATTCCCTCTCCGGCAGGTGCCGGAGGCGATCTCTCCGAATCCCCCGAGATGGGATTGGCGGCGGCGGCGTCTCTGGAAGGTTTTCCGTATCGTGGCTTGATACGTCTCCGACGTATCGATAATTTCTTATGTTCCATGCCACATTATTGATGATATCTACATGTTTTATGCACACTTTATGTCATATTCGTGCATTTTCTCGGAACTAACCTATTAACAAGATGCCGAAGTGCCAGTTCCTGTTTTCTCGCTGTTTTTGGTTCCGGTAAATCCTAGTAAGGAAATATTCTCGGAATCGGACGAAATCAAGACCCGAAGCATCCTATTTTTCCACGAAGCTTCCGGAACACCCGGGAAGGACCGCAGGGGGGCCACAGGCCCACCGGACCATAGGCCGGCGCGGTCGCAGGGGTGGCCCGCGCCCCCCTATGGTGTCGCCGCCTCGTTGACCCTCCGACGCCGCCTCTTCGCCTATAAGAAGCCCCTGGACCTGAAACCACGATACGAAAAAGCTACGGTACGAGAAACCTTCCAGAGCCGCAGCCATCGCGAAGCCAAGATCTGGGGGACAGGAGTCTCTGTTCCGGCACGCCGCCGGGGCGGGGAAGTGCCCCCGGAGGGGCTCCTCCATCGACACCACCGCCATCTCCATCAACGCTGCTTGTCTCCCATGAGGAGGGAGTAGTTCTCCATCGAGGCTCGGGGCTGTACCGGTAGCTATGTGGTTAATCTCTCTCCTATGTGCTTCAATACAATAATCTCATGAGCTGCCTTACATGATTGAGATTCATATGATGATGCTTGTAATCTAGATGTCATTATGCTAGTCAAGTGGGTTTTACTTATGTGATCTCCGGAGACTCCTTGTCCCACGTGTGTAAAGGTGACAGTGTGTGCACCGTGTGGGTCTCTTAGGCTATATTTCACAGAATACTTATTCACTGTTATGAATGGCATAGTGAAGTGCTTATTTATATCTCTTTATGATTGCAATGTGTTTTGTATCACAATTTATCCATGTACGTGCTACTCTAGTGATGTTATTAAAGTAGTTTTATTCCTCCTGCACGGTGTAATTGTGACAGTGTGTGCATCCGTGTTAGTACTTGGCGTAGGCTATGATTGTGATCTCTTGTAGATTATGAAGTTAACTATTGCTATGATGGTATTGATGTGATCTATTTCTCCTACATAGTGTGAAGGTGACAGTGTGCATGCTGTGTTAGTACTTGGTTTAGTCGTGTTGATCTGTCATGCACTCTAAGGTTATTTAAATATGAACATTGAATTGTGGAGCTTGTTAACTCCGACATTGAGGGTTCGTGTAATCCTACGTAATGTGTTCATCATCCAACAAAAGAGTGTAGAGTATGCATCCATCTATTCTGTTATGTGATCAAAGTTGAGAGTGTCCACTAGTGAAAGTACGATCCCTAGGCCTTGTTCCTAAATACTGCTATCGCTGCTTGTTTACTGTTTTCTTCACGTTACTCATCGCTACCATATTACTACCATCAACTACACGCCAGCCAAGCTATTTTCCGGCGCCGTTACTACTCGCTCATATTCATTCATACCACCTATATTTCACTATCTCTTCGCCGAACTAGTGCACCTATTAGGTGTGTTGGGGACACAAGAGACTTCTTGCTTTGTGGTTGCGGTGGTTGCATGAGAGGGATATCTTTGACCTCTTCCTCCCCGAGTTCGATAAACCTTGGGTGATCCACTTAAGGGAAACTTG